>NC_053435.1:50965988-51338576 GCF_007990345.1 Gossypium hirsutum | reverse complement strand
ATTGATGTAATACTTGGTATGGATTGGTTAGCCTTCATGATGTAATTTTAAATTATGGTAGTAAGTATATTAAATTAAAATGCCCGGATGGTGCGATGCTTCGGGTCGATTCAAGAGAATTGGGTTCGTCGCTGGTTGCAATCACGGTAATGGTTGCTCAGAGATATACGAGGAAAGGATTTGAAGCCTATCTTGCATTTGTATTGAACACTAAGGAAATAGAGTTGAAGTCGAGTCTGTGCCGATAGTATGTGAGTATCCAGAAGTGTTTCTGGAAGAATTACCCAGATTGCCTCTTGAAAGAGAGATAGAGTTTGGTATTGAGTTGGTGCCAGGGACAACTCCCATTTCTATTGCTCCGTATAGAATGGCACCAACCGAACTGAAGGAGTTAAAAGCACAGTTGTAAGAGCTGATGGATAAAGGTTTTGTAAGGCTGAGCTTTTCACCTTAGGGTGCTCCCGTTCTATTTGTAAGGAAGAAAGATGGTTCGATGAGGTTATGTATAGATTACCGCCAACTGAACAAGGTAACTATCAAGAATAAGTATCCTTTACCAAGGATTGATGATTTATTCAATCAGTTGAGAGGATCCACAGTGTTCTCTAAGATAGACTTGAGGTCTAGCTATTATCAGTTACGAGTTAAAGAATCAGATGTACCTAAGACCTGTCAGAACGAGGTACGGTCATTATGAATTTCTTGTCATCGCGTTTGGGTTAACAAATGCACCGGTCATATTCATGGATCTAATGAATAGGATCTTCCGACCATATTTGGATAAGTTTTTTGTTGTGTTCATTGACGACATCTTTATTTATTCCAAAGATGAGTCAGAACATGCAAAGCACTTGAGAATTGTGTTGTAGACTTTGTGGGAAAAGTAGTTGTATGCTAAGTTTAGCAAGAATGAGTTTCGGCTTCATTAAGTTGGATTTTTAGGTCATATTGTTTTGGGTGAAGGCATCCGATTCGATCCAAGTATGATTTCTGCTATTGTCAAATGGAAAACACCTAAGAATGTAACCGAGGTTAGAAGCTTTTTGGGCTTAGTCGGTTACTATCGAAGATTTGTGAAAGGATTCTCCATGATAGCAACTCCGATGACGAGATTGTTACAGAAAACGTTAAGTTTGAATGGACGAAAAAGTGTCAACAAAGTTTTGAGAAGTTAAAGGCACTGTTAACTGAAGTTCCTATTTTAGTATTGCCTGAGTCGGGAAAAGAAATTATAGTCTACGGTGACGCATCCTTAAATGGACTGGGTTGTGTACTTATGCAAGATTGCAAGGTAATAGCCTATGCTTCACGATAGTTGAAGCCGCATGAGAAGAACTAACCTACACACGATCTAGAACTTGCCGCCATCATTTTTTCTTTGAAAATTTGGAGGCATTATTTATATGGTGAGACTTGCCACATATTCACTGACCATAAGATTTTGAAGTATTTGATGCTTAAAAAGAATTAAATTTGAGGCAGTGGAGGTGGCTAGAGTTAATCAAGGATTATGAACTGATTATTGACTATCACCGGGGAACAGCGAATGTGGTCGCTGACGCGTTGAGCAGAAAATCCTTGTTTGCATTAAAGGCCATGGATGCTCGTTTGGAATTGCTTGATGATGGTTCAGCCTTGGCTGAGCTAGAGGCTAGGCCAACATTCCTTCAGTAAATCTATGATGCTCAAACTAATGATGATGAATTGCAAGCTAAAAGAACTCAATGAGAGTCAGGTATTGAATTAGATTTTCGGATTGGTTCTGATGGATGTTTGATGTTCAGAGATAGGGTTTGTGTACCCAAAAACAATGAACTTATTCAGAAAATTTTGCAAGAAGTACATAACAACCATTTGTCAATTCACCCGAGAAGTACCAAGATGTACAACAATTTGAAGAAAATGTACTGGTGGAATGGCATGAAAAGGGATATTTCTGAATTTGTGTTGAAATGCCTAGTATGTCAGCAAGTTAAAGCTGAACATCAAGTGCCTTCAGGTTTGCTACAGCCTGTGATGGTCCCCGAATGGAAGTGGGATAGAGTTACTATGGATTTCGTGACAGGATTGCCATTGACTCCGAAGAAAAATATGCCTTATGGGTCGTAGTAGATAAGTTGACGAAGTTGGCTCATTTTATTCCAGTGAGGACAGATTACTCCCTCAATAGATTGGCAGACTTGTGCATTTCTGAGATTGTAAGATTGCATGGGGTACCACTGTCAATTATTTCCGACAGAGACCAAAGGTTCACTTCTAGATTCTAGAAGAAATTACAAGAAGCCTTGGGTACAAAGTCAAGTTTTAGTATAGCTTTTTACCTTTAGACAGATGGTCAGTCTGAACGGATGACTTAAATTCTTAAGGATATGTTGCGATGTTGAATCCTTGAATTTCAGGGTAGTTGGGAAAAATATTTGTCGCTAGTAGAATTCACTTACAACAACAGTTTTCAGACGAGTTTGAAGATGGCACCTTATGAATCCTTGTATGGCAGGAAGTTCCGAACTCCATTGTACTGGATAGAACTTAAGGAAAATTAGATTCACGGAGTTGACTTGATTAAAGAAACTGAAGAGAAAGTTAAAGTGATACGAGACTATTTGAAAGCGGCATCGGATAGGAAAAAGTCATATGCTAATCTGAAAAGAAAGGAAATTGAGTTTCAAGTTGGGGATAGAGTATTCTCGAAAGTATCTCCATGGAAAAAGGTGTTGAGATTTGGCGGAAAAGGCAAACTGAGTCTGTGATTTATCGGACCGTACAAGATCATTGAAAGAGTTGTACCATTAGCCTATCACTTGGTATTGCCACCTGAACTGGAAAATATTCACGATGTGTTCCACGTATCTATGTTAAGGTGATACCGATCAGACTCCTCTCACGTGATTTTACTGACTGAGATTGAAATTCGACCGGACATGACCTATGGAGAGGAACCAGTTAAGATATTGGCTTGTGAGGTTAAACAGCTGAGGAATAAAGATGTGGCCTTAGTAAAAGTTTTATGGAATCAATATGGTGTAGAAGAGGCTACAGGGAACCAGAAGAAACCATGAGAAGCCAATATCAGAATCTATTTACTGGTAAGACTTTCGAGGACGGAAGTCCCTAAGGGTGGAGAAATGTAACATCCTGAAATAGGGCCTAGCCAGAATATTGGTTTCAAGACCACAAATCTGACATCAAAATATTTATTTTATGATTATTATGAGGCCTAGAATTTGAGAATATGCATGTGTTAAAGTTTCATGAAGAAATTCTTTGAGTAAGGTGTCCAATTGGAAATTAGGGATTAAATTGAATAAATTTTAAAACTTGAATTCTAGAAGAAATTTGTATGAAATTGATTTAGATTATAAATTAGAAGGTCTTGGAGAGCAATTTTCCCAATTTCTAAGTTTTTGAACAAAAATGGGCTTGCATGGATGAAATTTTAAAGAAAAGGCTTAAGGGCATTTTGGTCATTTGGCATACTAATGAAATAAAATGGGAAAAAGAAGGCAAAAATCAGCCGTTCTTCTCCCTTGTCCAGCCGAAATTCCTAAGCCACCATAGCTAAGGTTTCCAAGCTTTTCAAGCTCATTAGTAAGTGCTCCCAAGCCCTGTTTTTAATGTTCTTTGTAATTTTGAGATCTCGATAGCTTACTCTCTCCATTTCTACCCATATTTCATGCTAGGGTTCATGTTTAAAAATTTACCCATGCATGAGTTACTTGTATTTTGATGTTTTATGGAGGAATATGAAAGTTTGAAGTGTGTTAAACAACTTTTCCTAAGTGATTTTCATGACCCTAAAGGGACCTTTTTGCAAAAGTTGTAAAATGTGTAGTAGAAATGTGAAAATAAGGGAAAATGTAGGTTTCCATAAGAGGGAAAAGTGTTCGGCTAGGCTTGAGTGAGGTAGAAATTACATGCGTTTCATTATACGAGCCTAGGGACTAAATCGTAAAAATGTGAAAAGTGAGGGGCAAAATGGTCATTTGGACCGAGGGTGGAATTTAGACTTGAAATGTATAATTTAGTGTGTTAATGATTAAATTTTGTTGTAATAGACCCCGAGGAACAAATCCCGGCGGTCGAGGAAAATGAAAGGTTTCGAAGTAACCAAAACACAACACCGAAACGAATACCAGGTAAGTTCGAATAACTTAAAGTAAACACTCAATGTGCCTAATTATATGATTTATGAATGCATGATGATTGGATTTGTTAGTAACATGAAATTCTATGAAATGTATGTTTAAGTATGAATTGTGATAAATGTTTCGATTGAGGTTAAAAAGGGAATCCGATGGATAAACCATGTTTGACATGTGTAATGAGGTCCTACATGTGTTGCAGTAAGGATTTAGCCTGGACGGGTAATCTGTTGATCTCATTTATAAAAGGATCTATCCTGGACGGGTGTTCCTTTGAATGGTCGAGCCTCTCGAAGAATATGTGTGCATTATGGATTTAGCTTGGACTAGTAGTTCACATCCGAGCTCAATAAAGGTGTTTGTCGTTATAAGGGATTTAGCCTAGACTGGTAATCCCGACATCACCTTATGAGTTCATAAAATGGGGGATTTAGCCTGGATTGGTAATCCTGCCATAAGATGTGAGGTTCGCGGGAGTGCATATCTGAAACGATCATTGTATGAATTGAGGGTAAATGTATATTCCATCGAGATTTCCTAGAAACTCAACGAGATTAATGTGACATATATGTACAAATAAGATGTTGAATAATAAGCTCATCTAAGATAACTTTCATAGTGCATTGTTATGTGACTTACTCATTGATTGAGTGTAAATGATAGGGAAGCCATCCTATGCTCATTGAATTTATTGCCCAATTTGATTGTATGCTAATTACTCGGTAAGTTTACTTTCCGGTCATTCGAGCTTACTAAGCATGAAAATGCTTACCCCTCTCTTTTCCCTGTCTCTCATAGAACTTGAGGACTCGTAAAGATTGGAAGACGGTTGGAGAGTCAGCATACTATCAAATAGTCCAGCTTTGGTATAAAGACATTTCTAAATTGTTCAATGGCATAAATAGGTCTTTTGAGTATTTTGTTATATGTGTCATTTGATTTGCCAAATGAAGGCTAGTAAAGATAAATCCATCTTTTTGTTTATGGCCGTAGGGATCAGCTTATTTTGAAGTAGGCTATGACCTGCAAAATTTCCATGCAAGTTTTATAATCATGTGCGATGGTTGAATTCGAATTGACAATGAGTCATAAGAACGAGCCAATCTTGAATGTATTAAAGTGGTATGACAACACATAAATACAAGATGGGAAATAACCTAGCATGTACGAAACGAATGATATGAGGTTTCCATGCAATGAGTTTTTGCAAAGATCATTTATGAGACCATAATTTATGTTTTACTTTGTCTTTAATATTCATTAAGTATAAGTGTTAAAGGGGCTGACCATAGGTTTGGAAAATAGCCTAATAGGATCTACACGGTTGGGTACACGGGTGTGTGTCTAGGCCATGTGTGACACACTGGCCACACCCGTGGGTGTGTGGTATGGTCGTGTGTCCCCTGCTTCTAAAATGGTAAAGTCTGTTAAATGAACACGGGCTAGACACAAGGGCGTGTGTCTTGGCCGTGTGAATTTAACAGAATGCTCAAGTCTTAGACACGGGGTGATTGTACGGGTGTGTCCCAAGTTAAACGGGCATGTGACACTTCAAGTTAAAAGAAATTTTCCGAGGTTCCTAAAGTTTATCAAACGTTCTCGATTTTGTCCCGCACCACCTCTAGGCACGTTTTAGGTCTCGAAGCCCTATTTAAGGGAAAGGATATACATATTTGAAAAGTTTTAAATTAGAGCGCAACGTAGTGACTTGATTTAATATGTTTATGAACGTAAAATCCTGATAATGCCTTGAGCCCTATCTTGGCATCGGATACGGGTGAGGGGTGTTATGGATTTAGTCTGGGAAACTGAAGAAGAGGTTAAAGAGATACGTGACTGTTTGAAAACGGCGTCGGATTGATAGAAGTCATATGTCGATTTAAAAAGAAAAGAGATTGAATTTCAACTTGGAGATTAAGTGTTCTTGAAAGTGTCTCCATGGAAAAAGGTATTGAGATTTGGCCGGAAAGCCAAATTGTGTCCACGATTTATCGGACCATATGAGATCACTGAAAGAGTTGGACCACTAGCCTACCGTTTAGCGTTACCTTCTGAATTAGAAAAGATTTACGATGTATTCCACGTGTCCATGTTGCGTAGATATAGTTCAGATCCCTTTCATTTGATTTCACTGACAGAAATTGAGACCAGACTGGATATGACTTATGGTGAAGAACCGGTTAATATTTTTGCTCGAGAAGTCAAACAGTTGAGGAACAAAATAATAGCCTTGGTGAAAGTTTTATGGCATCAAAACAGAGTAGAAGAGGCTACATGGGAACCTGAAGAAACCATGAGAAGTCAATATCCGAACCTGTTTACTGGTAAAACTTTCGAGGATAAAAGTCCCTAAGGGGGGAGAAATGTAACATCCCGAAATAGGGTCTAGTCAGAATAGTGGTTTTAGGACCACAAATCTGACGTTAAAATAATTATTTCATGATCATTATGAGGTCTAGGATATGAAAATAAGGATGTGTTAAAGTTTCATGAAGAAATTCTATGTGTAAGGTGTCCAATTGGAAATTAAGGACCAAATTGAATAAATTGTAAAACTTGGGTTCTAGAAGCAATTTGTATGAAATTGCTTTGGAATGTTAATTAGAAGGTCTTAAATAGAAATTTTCCCAATTTCTAAGTTTTTGGACAAAAATAGGCATGCATGGAAAAATTTGAAAGTTTAGTAAGGAAGGGCATTTTGGTCATTTGGTAATAAAATTAAGAAAAAGGGAAAAATGAAGCAAAATTCAGCCATTTCTTCTCCACGACTGCCGAAAATTAAAGGGTCTCCATAGCTAGGGTTTTCAACATTTTCAAGCTCAATAGTAAATGCGCCTTAGCACCGTTTTTAACATTCTTCGTATTTTTGAGATCCTCGTAACATGCTCTCTCTATTTCTACCAATATTTCAAGCTAGGGTTCATGTTCAAAAATTTACCCATGCATGAGATGTTTGCATTTTGATGATTTATGGAGGAATATGAGAGTATAAAAAATAGTAAACAACTTTTACTAAATAGTTTCTTATGGAAAAGGCTTTCGGGACCGTTTTGTAAAAGTTGTGAAAATGGATAGAAAAATGTGAAATAAAAGAAAATGTGGGTTGCTATAGGCAATAAAAATATTCTGCTAGGCTTGGGTCACTTAGAAATTTCATGCATTTCATTATAGGAGCCTCATGACTAAATTGTAAAAGTGTGAAAGGTTAGGGGGAAATTGGTCATTTTGCCCGGGGGTGAGTCTTAAGCCGAAAATGAACAATGGGAAATATTAATAATTTATTTTTACTGATATAGACCCCGAGGAACCAATTCTAGAGGTTGACCGAGGAAAACGAAAGGTTTCGGAATAACCGAGACACGAATCCGAAATGACTACTACGTAAGTTTGTATAACCCGAAGTAAACTTTTAATGTACTTAAATAATGCATGTTCTTGAATGCATGAAAATTTAGATATTCATTGCATGATAATCCATGAAATGTGCTAGAGTAAATGAAAAGATGATAAATGTCTCGGTTGAAATAGAAAAGAAAATCCGATGGATAAGTTATGGCTTACATGGCATGAGATCCTGCATGTGTTGCAGAAAAAGGATTTAGCATAGATGGGTAATCCAATGATCTTAAAATAGAAAGGATCTAGCCTGAACCGGTGTTCCTTGAGTGATTGAGCCTCCCAAAGAATATGGGTGCATTAAGGATTTAGCCCGGACGGGTAATCTGATTGAGGATTGAATTTAGCCTAGACTGGCAATTAAGATCTGTGTTTATAAGAGCAATTGTCATTAAAAGGGATTTACCCTGGACTGGTAATCCCGACATTGCTCTATGGGTTATTAGCACGGGAGATTTAGCCTGAACTGGTAATCCCACCGTAAGATGTACGGTTCACTGGAGTGCATACTTGAGATGATCACTTTTGTGACTTGACGATAATTTGGGCTATCTGTAGAGACTTTCAATAAATTCAACGGGATTAACATGTGAAATACAGATGGAAATATTGAGTTGATGAGCTCATTTAAGATTAATGACATGATGTATTGTTATGAGACTAACTTGATGATTCAGTGCATGTAATAGGGAAATTGTTTCATACTTGTTGGAATCAATGCCTAATATGGTAGTATGTTAAAAAACCCGTAAGTTTACTTTCCAGTTATCCGGACTTACTAAGCATATAAATGGTTACCCCTTTCTCTTTTACATGTCTTACAGAGCTCATGGACCAGTGAAGATTGGAAGATGGTTGGAGAATCAACACACTATCGACCCGTCCCGCTTTGGTATAGATACTTCTATTTTGTTTAATGGCATGTATAGGGTTTTTGGTTATTTTGTTATATGTGTCATTTGGCTAGCCAATGTAAAGGCTTAAATAGTATACTTGTTCTTTTGTATATGGTCATGAGATATGGCTCATATTGATGTAGGTTGTTAACCTACTAATGATGCATGTTTATGTTTAAATGCTTCATGAGATATGATCATGACATTTATCATGGATGGATGATTGAAATGGAACCTAATAATTTGAGAGTGGACATAGCATATAATGGTATACAGTTATAATATGGCCTAAGGGTAAAATGTAAAACGTGCTATGTTAATCCCTAATACGAAAAGGATAATTTAGCATGTACTAAACAGATGAGATGAGGTTAAAATGCAATTAATTATACCAAGGTTGTTTAAGAATATAATTAGGCCATGTTAAATACCATTGAAGACTATAAGCGTGTATAGATGATATAGAGTGACCAAAGTCTTGGAAAATAGCCCTCAAAAGGTCCACACAGGTAGACACACGAGCATACGTCTAGGCCGTATGTGACACACGGTCAGCCGCCATGGGCGTGTTGCCTGCCGTGTGTCCCCTACACCTAAAATTTTAGGTCAGTTGGCATGGTATTAAGCACACAGGTAGAGACACGGTTGTGTGTCTCAACTGTGTGGTGGACACGGCCTAAGCACACGGGCTTGTGCCTTGGCTGTGTGCCTCAAAATGAATGATGACATCATAAACAGAATGTCTGGGTTTTTGGACACGGGCGATGACATGGGCGTATCTAGGATCTCTAAGGGACACGGGCATGTGAAAACCCCTGTAGGTTCGAAATGAAAAATAAATTCAAATAATTCAACACGGGTGAGGGACACGAGTGTGTCCCTAATCACAAGGGCGTGTGCTTTGCCTCCATACGGGTTTGTGAGGCATAACCCTAGGAATTTTACTAAAGTTTTCTATAGTTCTTGGTTTAGTCCCTGATCGCTTTTAATGTATGTTTTGGATCTTGTAGGTCCATAATCGAGACACTATGATGTTGTTTGATCGGTTTTAGATTAGAATGAAATTTTATAACCCATATTTTTCAAAAATGTCTGAGTATATGTCCGGTAACGCCTCGTATTTTGTCCCGATCTCGGGTACGGGTAAGGGGTGTTACATCGTAGCTAAGGAAGAGGTTAATCATGGGTAATTAACTTATTCAGGTATGGTATCTAAAGAACAATTTAACTGGAATTTCTTATGAACTGATTTCTTTAGTGAATGGGTTAATGTAGGATCCTTGATGACTTTAGTTGTCATTGAGATAGTGTTAGAGTTGCAAATATATTTGAATGCAGTGGTTATAGTCGAGTATCTTAAAAAGATATCTTCTGGGTATTTTACATGTTCTTTTATCCTCAGAAGCATATGCAATTGTTTATCTTCAGATGTGATTCTATTCATATAAGTATGCTGGCTAACCATAATGTTAGATGGAGGTATTGTTAGTCTGGTTGATTAATGATCGACATTGCTCTATTTTTCTTTGGCATTCTATTCTATTATGTTCTGTAAAAGACTCGACGATAAGACTCATATGATGTTATTTATTTCTTCCACTGGTTGATACTCTAAATTATATATAAATGCAATTTATGTTATCTCTATCACAGCTGATTCTAGTGCGTATGAGCGATATTCTTCTTCTGGATTTTCTCTGGGGTATCATTGATCTCTTTATCATTCAATACGGGTTGTCTTCTTAGAAATTCGGTATAGCTTCACATTTTGGATTTCGTTATCTCAGTTTTCTTATCATTTTTATTATTTAATCTATCAAACATGGTTTATCTGTAAAGGATATTCGTTGGCCAAGGGTAATTACATCTATTACAATTATAATTCCTGGTTCAATCATGGGAGCACGATGATATAGATCTCAGATTATAAAATTTGTATTACTACACTAGTTGTTATTGGGACTACCTTCGATTTTTTTCTTTTGTATCGAATTGCACTATTGATTTTTGAGGTATTGTTCTATCTATAAGGTTGAAACGTTTGTCATAGTATATCACTATGGTTTTAATTCATCTAATGGTTGTGGCTTCGGTATGGTTCAAAGTTCCAATGTTAATAAATGAAATTATTTCATTATATATTCCATTTCTAGCTTTCATGAAAGGGATAAGTAACGAAAAAAGTGTAGAAAATGGAAGATCGAGCTTAAACTTGTATATTGATTCTCATTCCTCAAGTAATCTCAAATTATGTCAACAAGTTAAAACGGGATGTTATGTTTTGTTTGAGTTAATGTAGTTCGCAGAGATTTTTGGTTGGTATTCTGAGGGAATTATGATAAACGGTATATCTAGATTATCTTGACAACAAAAAGATAAATTTATTCTAAAATGTTATTATTCGATTGCTAGATCTGTAACACCCCAAACTTGGCCTAGGCGTTACGACCGAATTTGACGTGCCACATCAAATGCCTTAAAGACCTTGAGCCTTATGGTGATAAACCGATCGTTGAAAAAGCCTGTTTAGCTTTTAATACCCGAGTATACCTAGTGTTTCATGTTATTTAAATATGTTTAGTTTATCAAAACGTTTATTATTACTGATTCTATTATCCTACTAAAAACCCCAATTTTTATCTAATTTGAAAACTTACGGATTAAAAACGCATGTTTACCTTAGAAAATGCTATTATTTTGAAAACCCGAAACTCCTACTATAGCAGCTTAAAGATATGAAATCAAAGCCCAATAAAAGTTAAAAATTCCCCAAATGGCCTTATTACATATAAACCCAAATGAAAAATATTGAAAAATAGTTATGAAATAATCAAACAATCTGTGGTCATATGGCCACCTCTGAGTCCCTCGCGGCTCCAAATAGTCGAAGGCTGGGGATTACCTGTACAGTTAAACAGAAGGGTTAGTTTACTAAAACTCAATGTGTAATCCCCTACCAGTCAATCAGTAATCAATACATACAGTACGGTGTAGGCCTGAGCCCTATTCAGTAACAGTGCAGTTTGGGCCTAAGCCCTATATAGTGATAAAGAGGGCCATTGCCCATATCAGTAGTACAACACAAATATGTAACCCATCCCAATCTAACCATCTTAGCTATCGTACCAACCATCTCACCATGTGGGGATTAAATCGACCCACCCAGCCAGCACACCAATATCGCAGTGAGGCTGCTAAAAGTAACGCAACAGAGCTGCTAATAATAATAAATGTGGCATAGCCACTAATATCAGAATACGTGGAAAAGCCACTAGAACGGTAAAACGTGGCAAGGCCACTAGTATAGTACTTCCTCCGAATCAAAATCCCAACCCCAATGCAGAATGTCATGACATAATATTACGTGTATGCAAAGTGTCACACTCAGATACAATCATACATATAACATTAATCCATCCATCAACCTACCTCTAGGGCATAATAGTTATTTCCATCCATGAGGGGAAAATAGTAATTTTTACCCCTCAGGGGTATTTCGGTCATATACAAATTTTAGGGTCTCGGTACAAATAAAAACCCTTTAAATGGTCCACAGTCGTCTTGAACGACTCAAATAACCTATATGGCCCAAACAGTGTAATGGGCCCAAAGCCCATTACTTGGCCTAAGTCCATTTCCAGTCGCAACTATGTGGCCTCCATACTCCATTACATTATTTGTCACTTACCGTAACCTTTATCCATGTAGGACATGTAATAGCCCAAAATTGGGTCTAGTTGGAACAGAGGTTTGGGACCACAAAATTCGAGATAGAAATAATTATTTTATGATTATTTTGAGGTCTATGATATGATTGCATGATTGTGTGAAAATTTCGTGAAGAAATTCTATGCATAAAGTGCTCAATTTGAAGTTAGGGACTAAATTGAATAAGTTGCAAAACTTGCATTCTAGAAGTTTCTAGTATGAAATTTCTTTGAAATATTAATTAGGAGGTGTTAAATAGAAATTTGACCAATTTCTAAGTGATGGACAAAAATTGGACATAGATGGAATTTTTGAAAGTTTAGTAAGGAAGGGCATTTTGGTCATTTGGTAATTAAAAGAAATAAAAAGGGAAAATAAAGCCAAAATTGACTCATCTTTCTCATGGAGGCCGAAATTAGCATGGGGGAAGCCATGGCTAGGGTTTTCAAGCTTTCCAAGCTCAATAGTAAGTCCGTTCTAACCCCGTTTTTCAAGTTCTTTACGTTTTTGGAATCTCGATAATTTGATTAAGCTTATTCTAGCAATAATTTAAGCTAGGGTTCATATTTGGAAAACTACCCATAGGTGAAATGTGTTTATTTTACTATTTTATAATAGAATATGAGGTTTTAAATTATGTTAGACAACTTGTGCTACTCGGTTTTGAGTGAAAACGAGTAAAAGGGCTTAATTGGTAAAAATACCTAATAGTCATAAGTATATGTTAGAGTGAGAATTTGATGTTGCCATAGAAGGGAAAAGTGACCAGCATGTCATAAAATATAAGAATAAGGGATGAAGTTTAATTCCTGAGCCTAGGGGCAAAAGTGTAAATATGCAAAAGTTTAGGGGTAAAATTGTAATTTTTCCAAAGTTTGAGTTAACGACTGTATTGAATAGTACATTAATTAAATAAGTAAAATATGATGTTTTAGATCCCAGAAAACGAGATTTGAACCTAGAATGAGAGAAAAATCAAAAATTGGGAAAGTTGGTAAACTGGCCGTTTTAGTATCGAGGTAAGTTCATATGTATAATAAGCATTAATTTATGCATGTTTCGATGTAAAATTGATATATCTATTATGATTTCTGTGGTGTTGAAAGTATGTAAGTTGGTATGATAATAATAGAGCAATAATGCTGTAATTTATATTTGAAAGTTAAATTTAGTGAATTAATTGAATTATGTTAAATTAAATGATTATGGTGCCAAGTTTATGAATTGATTTAAAAATATGTCTATGGTACATGAAGTGCATTGAATTATCATACATAAATGTGATTTCTATGATTATGGATATTATGGGAAATTGTAAGTTCATATGATTTTTAATAAGGCAATGTGTAATTTAATGTTATTGCCTTGATATTAAATGAGATGTAAGTTTATATGTAAGTAATACATCAATATTACTTGTATTATGATATTTTATAATAATATTGGAAATATGTTTGTGGATAATTACTTGATTGGTGAAATTGTTGGAAAAGAGAGAGAAATCCCGGTTGAACCTTCGGAAAGATTGGATGATACAGATAGTATGTAGCTAGGTCACATGTATGGTGCTGAGTGCACATCATGTGTACAAGAGAGCTACAAGACATTATGATGTAGCTAGGTCGCATGGGTGATACTATGTGTACACCATGTAGACAAGAGAGCTACGGGATATATGTTGCTAGGTTGCATGGGTGGTACTGAGTGTTCACCATGTGTACAAGAGAGCCGAACTATATGATGGGTGGAGCTATGTACTGAAACCACCAAGTATCAAGAATTGATCCGAAGTTTTCAACGGAACTCTCTATGTATTGCTTTGTGAGTTTTGTGATGAATAAGTGCAGGAACTTGGTTATGTGAATGATGTGTTCATTAAGTGACCAGGATGTGGTAAGGTTATAAACAAGTAAGTTATACATAAGGATGATTTTATGGTGACCTTGTGATCATGGGCCTATACTTGTGATGTATGAAATGTGGTGAAAATGATTTGTGATATGTATGTTAAAATGAGGTTAATACAAAGAAAGTGTGAAAGAGTGAATTAGCAATAAAACTGTTTTGGACACTAGCAGTGATGTGATTTTGAAAACTCACCAAAAATAGTAGAAATTGAACCAGAGACTGAATGAGTTATCAAATTAAAGCTTAATGAGTCTATTTTCATATAAAACAAACGTAGCAAGAAAAGGAGTTCTATATTTTGATATATTTATGTTTTTGTGAGATTGGTCCAGAATGATTACGTGATCCCCTGTTTTTACTTTGGAAAATCACAAAAATTTGAATACAAATAATTAGAGGCTTAAAATTATATTTTTAAAATCCCTAGTGAGTCTATTTTCAAGATAAATAAACAAGAACATTGTACGAGTTCTGTACTCTGAGATAATTAATTTTTAGTGAAGAGAGGTCAGAACTGTCAAAAAGTGAAACAGGGAAAATTTTATTGAATAAACTGTGCTAATTGGATAAACCAAAAATTATGAAAATTTTATGGTGTAAAGATATGTGAGTCTAGTTTCATGGGAAATTTACAGATCTTAATTTGGAGCCCTTTAGCTCGAATTATAAATAAGTAAGTGACTATGACTCGTGTGGACAGTTTGATGTGAGCATTTATTAGTAAATTGTGAAATCGTACATACAAGAATGCTATATACATTAAGGATGTGGAATGGAGAGGAGGAGGAGGAAAATAAATATATGTGGAATACATGGAAATTATGGTATATGAAATATTGATATAATGAAATAAATGATATGTGTTTATAAGAAAACAGAAAGAGAATGATACGTATCATGACATGTATATATATATATGACTAGTCTTAATGTAATGCTTGTTGGGTATGGAGTTGAATTGAAATGTTTCAGGCAAACTTGTTATTTTGTGTATCTGAATTGTGGTATTTTATAAAGATATGATCTAGTTTTAAATATGAATGCTTCATGATTAAGCTAAAGATATTTTGTAAGATGATAATCTTGGTATAAATGTATAAGGGGTACTATAATAAACAAGGTAAAATGAGTATGAGAGACACATGTATGATGACATACAAATGCTACGTTTGTGGTTTAATTGAGAATATTTAATTATTAAATGAATACCATGTTATATGCTTTTGATTTTGTATAAGTGTGTAAGAGATTAAGGTTGACCAAAGCTTGGAAAATAGCCTAGGTATATTCCACACAGGCAGAGACATGACCATGTGTCTCAGCCGTGTATGGAACAAGACTTTGGGAGACGGGCGTGTGGAGCCTTAAAGCATGAAATTTCCAAGATTTTTGTAAGTTCTCGGTTTAGTCCCAAACCCTTTCTAAAGTATGTTTTGGGTTTCGTAGACTCAAATAAGGGGTGTTACAGGACATACGAGCCCATTGTGCTCGCTCGGCCCATCTTAGCCCAACAAAGCCCATAATGACCCCAGTCCACAAAAATGCATGTAGTGGCCTTTATAGTCTAACGCCCATGACATGTGGGCTCGATTTTTTCCCTAGAGCGATCGTACGCTCGGGAGGCCTCAACTGTCAGATTTTCAGCTTTTTCAGCTCTTCGACTTTTACCAATTAAAATAGCCTTGGTGTGAATACACACCTATGTTCATCGTTTGACAGTGGTATAAGGTTGGGTGTACGATTAGACACCTTTTTGGAGAGGAAAACGACACTCACCACACGCTCAACGTAAATCCAAAATAATGATCCACAATCAGTTTTTAGTCACTTGGGTTAACCACTCTTAATAACTCTTTCCACACAATATGATGTATCGCTTACCTTGATAGCACAAGTAGGGTTCAAACCACCTTCAACCCACCTTCACTCCCTAACTGGAAACAACCTGCATTAACACCCACTTTATTACACAACTTAAACATAAACCACTTTAACCCTGCATACTACTTACCGAAACAAGGACTAAAAGAGGAGAGTAGCAATATTCGGCCTATCCCAACAAACACTACTATTGAGCGCACGATGCCAAGAACACACCCTGACGAAAGCCGATAAAAGAAAGGGATTAAGAAGGGAGACTAACATAGTATATCAAAAGAAGAAGAAGAAGTGGCACAACCCTGAACCCACATATAGGTGGGAACAATAGCAAGGTTCGGCTATTGCTAGAAATTCGGCAATCTAAGAGGAACTCACTTACCTTGATCAAAATAGGAAGAGATTTGGCAGAGAAAAGGGATATTCGGCTAACACAGAAACAAACCCAAATGAGATGAAAAAAGAGACAAGTGGTATTCAGCCAAATTTCTAAGAGAAGAAACGCAATTGAGATGTGATGGAAATGGAGAAGAGTTAGAGAGAAAGAAGAGGAAGAAGAGAATTTCGGCATAGCCTTGAGTGTGAACTAGAGTAGTGTTCAGTCAAGGACTTAGAAGAGAAAAAGAAAAAGAGCAAAAGGTTATACCATTCGGCACAAAGTGGAACAAAGATTTCGGCTTTTCCCGAAAGCACAAAAAGAAGTTGGCAAAAGAGGATGGTACCCAAAATGACAAAAAAAAACAAAACCCGAAATAGGAAGGGAAAATTCAGCACCTACTCTCTACCCAATTGCCGAAAATACACTACCAAACCCCTTAGCTGAATTTGCACCTTCAAGCACTCCCATATGGCTACAAATCCTTCCCATTTAAAACTTGGAGATTTTCTGGGAGTTTTAAATGGGAAGGATTTGTAGCCATATGGGAGTGCTTGAAGGTGCAAATTCAGCTAAGGGGTTTGGTAGTGTATTTTCGGCAATTGGGTAAAGAGTAGGTGCTGAATTTTTCCCTTCCTATTTCGGGTTTTGTTTTTTTTTTTGTCATTTTGGGTACCATCCTCTTTTGCCAACTTCTTTTTGTGCTTTCGGGAAAAGCCGAAATCTTTGTTCCACTTTGTGCCGAATGGTATAACCTTTTGCTCTTTTTCTTTTTCTCTTCTAAGTCCTTGACTGAACACTACTCTAGTTCACACTCAAGGCTATGCCGAAATTCTCTTCTTCCTCTTCTTTCTCTCTAACTCTTCTCCATTTCCATCACATCTCAATTGCGTTTCTTCTCTTAGAAATTTGGCTGAATACCACTTGTCTCTTTTTTTCATCTCATTTGGGTTTGTTTCTGTGTTAGCCGAATATCCCCTTTCTCTGCCAAATCTCTTCCTATTTTGATCAAGGTAAGTGAGTTCCTCTTAGATTGCCGAATTTCTAGCAATAGCCGAACCTTGCTATTGTTCCCACCTATATGTGGGTTCAGGGTTGTGCCACTTCTTCTTCTTCTTTTGATATACTATGTTAGTCTCCCTTCTTAATCCCTTTCTTTTATCGGCTTTCGTCAGGGTGTGTTCTTGGCATCGTGCGCTCAATAGTAGTGTTTGTTGGGATAGGCCGAATATTGCTACTCTCCTCTTTTAGTCCTTGTTTCGGTAAGTAGTACGCAGGGTTAAAGTGGTTTATGTTTAAGTTGTGTAATAAAGTAGGTGTTAATGCAGGTTGTTTCCAGTTAGGGAGTGAAGGTGGGTTGAAGGTGGTTTGAACCCTACTTGTGCTATCAAGGTAAGCGATACATCATATTGTGTGGAAAGAGTTATTAAGAGTGGTTAACCCAAGTGACTAAAAACTGATTGTGGATCATTATTTTGGATTTACGTTGAGCGTGTGGTGAGTGTCGTTTTCCTCTCCAAAAAGGTGTCTAATCGTACACCCAACCTTATACCACTGTCAAACGATGAACATAGGTGTGTATTCACACCAAGGCTATTTTAATTGGCAAAAGTCGAAGAGCTGAAAAAGCTGAAAATCTGACAGTTGAGGCCTCCCGAGCGTACGATCGCTCTAGGGAAAAAATCGAGCCCACATGTCATGGGCGTTAGACTATAAAGGCCACTACATGCATTTTTGTGGACTGGGGTCATTATGGGCTTTGTTGGGCTAAGATGGGCCGAGCGAGCACAATAGGCTCGTATGTCCTGTAACACCCCTTATTTGAGTCTACGAAACCCAAAACATACTTTAGAAAGGGTTTGGGACTAAACCGAGAACTTACAAAAATCTTGGAAATTTCATGCTTTAAGGCTCCACACGCCCGTCTCCCAAAGTCTTGTTCCATACACGGCTGAGACACATGGTCATGTCTCTGCCTGTGTGGAATATACCTAGGCTATTTTCCAAGCTTTGGTCAACCTTAATCTCTTACACACTTATACAAAAACAAAAGCATATAACATGGTATTCATTTAATAATTAAATATTCTCAATTAAACCACAAACGTAGCATTTGTATGTCATCATACATGTGTCTCTCATACTCATTTTACCTTGTTTATTATAGTACCCCTTATACATTTATACCAAGATTATCATCTTACAAAATATCTTTAGCTTAATCATGAAGCATTCATATTTAAAACTAGATCATATCTTTATAAAATACCACAATTCAGATACACAAAATAACATGTTTGCCTGAAACATTTCAATTCAACTCCATACCCAACAAGCATTACATTAAGATTAGTCATATATATATATATGTCATGATACGTATCATTCTCTTTCTGTTTTCTTATAAACACATATCATTTATTTCATTATATCAATATTTCATATACCATAATTTCCATGTATTCCACATATATTTATTTTCCTCCTCCTCCTCTCCATTCCACATCCTTAATGTATATAGCATTATTGTAAGTACGATTTCACAATTTACTAGTAAATGCTCACATCAAACTGTCCACACGAGTCATAGTCACTTAATTATTTATAATTTCAGCTAAAGAGCTCCAAATTAAGATCCGTAAATTTCCCCTAAAGCTAGACTGACATATCTTTCTACCATAAAATTTTCATAATTTTTGGTTTAGCCAATTAGTACAGTTTATTCATTAAAATTTCCCCTGTTTCACTTTCTGACAGTTCTGACCTCTCTTCACTAAAAATTAATTATCTCACAGTACAGAACTCGGATAATGTTATTGTTCATTTATCTTGAAAATAGACTCATTAGGGATTTTAAAAATATAAGTTTAAGCCTCTAATTGTTTTTATCCAATATTTTGTGATTTTCCAAAGTTAGAAGAGGGGATCACGTAATCATTCTGAACCAGTCTCACAAAAACATAAATATCTCAAAATATAGAACTCCTTTTCTTTCTATGTTTCTTTTACATGAAAATAGACTCATTAAGATTTAATTTGATATCTCATTCAGTCTCTGATTCAATTTATACTAATTTTGGTGATTTTTCAAAATCACATCACTGCTACTGTCCAAAACAGTTTTATTGCTAATTCACTCTTTCACACTTTCTTTGTATTAACCTCATTTTAACATACATATCACAAATCATTTTCACCACATTTCATACATCACAAGTATAGGCCCATGATCACAAGGTCACCATAAAATCATCCTCATGTATAACTTACTTGTTTATAACCTCACCACATCCTAGTCACTTAATGAACACATCATTCACATAACTAAGTTCCTGCACTTATTCATCACAAAACTCACAAAGCAATACATAGAGAGTCTCCCGTTGAACACTTCGGATCAATTCTCGATACTTGGTGGTTTCAGCACATAGCTCCACCCATCATATAGTTCGGCTCTCTTGTACACATGGTGAACACTCAGTACCACCGATGTGACCTAGCCAATTTATCTCGTAGCTCTCTTGTCTACATGGTGTCCTTCACCTGGAACCACGCATGCGACCTAGCTACATATATCCCGTAGCTCTCTTGTCTACATGGTGTACACATAGTATCACCCATGTGACCTAGCTACATCATAATGTCTTGTAGCTCTCTTGTACACTTGATGTGCACTCAGCACCATACATGTGACCTAGCTACATACTATCTGTATCATCCAATCTTTCCGAAGGTTCAACCGGGATTTCTCTCTCCTTTCCAACAATTTCACCAATCAAGTAATTATCCACAAACATATTTCCAACATTATTATAAAATATCATAATACAAGTAATATTGATGTATTACTTACATATAAACTTACATCTCATTTAATATCAAGGCAATAACATTAAATTACACATTGCCTTATTAAAAATCATATGAACTTACAATTTCCCATAATATCCATAATCATAGAAATCACATTTATGTATGATAATTCAATGCACTTCATGTACCATAGACATATTTTTAAATCAATTCATAAACTTGGCACCATAATCATTTAATTTAATATAATTCAATTAATTCACTAAATTTAACTTCCAAATATAAATTACAGCATTATTGCTCTATTATTATCATACCAACTTACATACTTTCAACACCTCAGAAATCATAATGAATATATCAATTTTACATTGAAACACGCATAAATTAATGCTTATTATACATATGAACTTACCTCGATACTAAAACGACCATTTTACCAACTTTCCCAATTTTCGATTTTTCTCTCATTCTAGGTTCAAATCTCCTTTTTTGGGATCTAAAACATCATATTTTACTTATTTAATTAATGTGCTATTCAAAACATTCCTTAACTCAAACTTTGGAAAAATTACAATTTTACCCCTAAACTTTTGCATATTTACACTTTTGCCCCTAGGCTCGGGAATTAAACTTCATCCCTTATTCTCATGTTTTATGACATGCTGATCACTTTTCCCTTCTATGGCAATATCAAATTCTCACTCTAACATATACTTATGACTATTAGGTATTTTTATCAATTAAGCCCTTTTACTCGTTTTCACTCAAAACCGAGTAGCACAAGTTGTCTAACATAATTTAAAACCTCATATTCTATTACAAAACAGAAAAATAAACACATTTCACTTATGGGTATTTTTCCAAATATGAACCCTAGCTTAAATTATTGCTAGAATAAGCTTAATCAAATTACCGGGATTCCAAAAACGTAAAGAACTTGAAAAATGGGGTTATAACGGACTTACTATTGAGCTTGGAAAGCTTGAAAACCCTAGCCATGGCTTCCCCCATGCTAATTTCAGCCTCCATGAGAAAGATGAGTCAATTTTGGCTTTATTTTCCCTTTTTATTTCTTTTAATTACCAAATGACCAAAATGCCCTTCCTTACTAAACTTTCAAAAATTCCATCTATGTCCAATTTTTTTCAATCACTTAGAAACTGGTAAAATTTCTATTTAAGACCTCCTAATTAATGTTTCAAAGCAATTTCATACTAGAAACTTCTAGAATGTAAGTTTTGCAACTTATTCAATTTAGTCCCTAACTTCAAATTGAGCACTTTATGCATAGAATTTCTTCACGAAATTTTCACACAATCATGAAATCATATCATAGACCTCAAAATAATCATAAAATAATTATTTCTATCTCAGATTTTGTGGTCTCAAAACCTCTGTTCCAACTAAACCCAATTTTGTGCTATTACAGTTGAAATACACTATGACAACACAACTTAAAAATGTAGAAGACCATGGTTGGACTGTGGCAATCTTTACGTAAGACCATAACTGGGCTATGGGATTCTAATGATAAAACCATAATTGAGTTATGGGACTATGAGCTTAAGACATTGGTAAGGCCTTGGCAATGTACATGTAAGACCATAGTTGGACTATGTCATAATATGAAACATGTACCGAGGTTTCAATAGTCTTTATAGTGTTCATCGAATATGAAAAGGGAAGGTTTCGACCATCGATTAAAGAAAAGGGATGGCTTCAACTAACGTTTAGCACACTTTCTGTTAGCACACTTTTTGTAAGCTTTGGTAAGGGTTCCGATTGATTTCACTGCGACAATTATTAAAAGGTATGATGTATCAATGATTAAAGTATGAACATTCCTATTTATGAAAAGCATGATTTAAGTGAAGTTATGTTTATGTACCATATCTTACCATATGATGATATTGTTAAGTTATGTGTTTAATCACTAGCTTGTGGCTAAGGTAATGTTATGTGTTATGCAAATGAAATAGCAAATGTTCAATATGAACCAAGACATGTATGTATTTCGAAATGATGAGCTACATGAAAAATATGTTATGTTGAGATGGATGATAAATTCAATTGAATCATGCTCAAGTATAATGGTTATCGATGTCAAATTCATATGAATCATGTTTAAATGAACTAACATGTGTTGTTGATGTGCTTAAGCTTATGCCAAGTTTGCAGATATGATTGATGTTTATGATTATGCTTGTACTATGCATATCAAATGGTAAGAAAATGGAATGAAACGCTAAGTACATAATTGGGATGTGTTCTAATGTTATAAAAGGTTTAATGTGATAAACGATGTAATTGTATGTGAGAAAATTGTTTACGCTATAGATGAATCTACCTATGTCATGGATAAATGCACTTAATCAAGAATTAATAATGTTGTTTAGGCTTATGATAAGCATTGGGAACGGAATGGAAAGTAAGTAAATAAAAAGATATATAATCTTATGAAAAGGTTGATGATTCTATATTATGTCTTATGAAATCCTATCATGTTATAGATGGTCAATAAATATGCAACATTAATGAACTTATTCATTTGTGAGTTGATGATTATGGTTTGATAAGTCTTGAGGCATTGGTATAGGTTTATATTTAACCTATAATGTTAATTATTGAAATGGAATGCTTGTTTAAGTTTATATGAACTTACTAAGCATACATTGCTTACGTAGTTATTTTTCTTTACAGATTATCGAAAGCTTGATTGAGTTGGAAGCTAGTCAAAGATGCATCACACTATCCATCGATTTTATTGGTAGATTTTGATGCTTTGGTTGTGGTTATAATGGCATGTATAGATGGACTATGTCTAATGTTTAGTTGATTATGTTGGCATGTAATATTGCTATGAATTTTTGAAACTTATGTTATTTTGATGCCTTAATGGTTGGTGTGCTTTTGGCACTTCGATGCTTAATGGTTGGTGTTTATATGATCAAATTGATGCATGGTTTTTATGGCCAAAGTGGTAAGTGTTGGAATGTTTTCAAAATGATCATTTAGGGCATTATTTGATATGAAATTTAGTCAAGTGTAATTGGTTGAATTATGACCCATTTGGTATGTTTGAATGTGAATTTGGCTTGTGGTCAATTATGGTGTAACATGATATGAATTTAAGCTAAATATATATATATGGATGAGTTATGGTCATGTATATATTTAAGTTAGGTATATGTATATTTGAGATGCATGTAAATAATGATTTCAATGATAAGTTCTATTAACATGGTATAAGCCAAGTATGGTATGCTTAAACATGCACATGTTTAGTCTATTTGGAATGACTATGTTTGGTATGTTTATATAAGTCTAAGCGAAGTTATGCTTTTAGGTAAATATGAACTAATTGTAATAGTATAAATGTAGTCAATCTATGATGAATTTTGAAATGGAAAATGAATTAAGTGTTGATGAATGGAATGTGTTAAGTAAATATATATGTTTAGATAAATTGTATGTTTGCATTTAAGGTGCCTATACAACAT
Organism: Gossypium hirsutum; assembly: GCF_007990345.1. Classification (NCBI taxonomy): domain Eukaryota; kingdom Viridiplantae; phylum Streptophyta; class Magnoliopsida; order Malvales; family Malvaceae; genus Gossypium; species Gossypium hirsutum. The sequence goes on along the minus strand of NC_053435.1, from coordinate 51,314,956 downwards.
ATTGGTTGTAAGGATAAATGACCTAATGAATTGGTCTTAATATGCATGCTTTGGTATGTTTAAAGCTTGATTATATGTGCAAATGTCTTGTAGGTGTGAGCTTGAAATGGGTGAAAGGAATGGCTTGAAATTGGCCTATTTCTTATTCACATGGCCTAAGACACGGGCGTGTGTCTCAGCTGTTTGTGACACACAGACATGCGACACGATGTGTGTGTGCTGTAGGTTTTTAAAGGTTGCATTTCGAGAGTTACGCGACCTAACACATGGGTGTGTGGCTTGGCTGTGTGACCCAAATCAGCGAGTTACACAGGCACGAACACGGGCTGGGATACGGCCATGTGTCCTTACTTCGAATGTCCACACGACCTGAGACACGGGCGTGTGACCCTTGCATTGTGAATTTTTCAATCCTTTTCCAAGAAGTTTTAAATGTTTCTGATTTAGTCCTAGATTGATTCTAAAGTGTTTCTAAGGCCTCGAGGGCTCGAAAAAGGGACATTATGTATGTGTTGATTGGATTTTATAATGATTATGAAATGTTGGAAATGAATGATTTGAGCTACGTTTTTTTACAATAATGCTCTGTAACCCTATTCCGGCAATAGATACAAGTTAGGTGTGTTACAAAGCTTGCTTCTTACCCAAATGTACTTATGGCAATTCAGATAGAGATTTGATGCCCAATCCTAGCGAATGGGATTGTAGCCCATGCTGGTACTAAAGTAGACCATTTTGTGTGAGGCCCCTTGGATGATAACCTTCAACTAATAAATGTGTTGGCGTACGTCAATAAAGGGTGACTCACATCAATTGTTAAAACCGATGAAGTAGGCCACCAGTGTCCACCATGAGAAACCAGCAAGTTGCCCTAGTGCAATTCTATAGTCATTTAGCACCAAGCAGAAAAAAAGGATGTAGAGGAAGGTGGAAGCATGCTTCTAGTAAAAATAAAGAGAGAATGAACCCATCATTGGAGACACTCAATCAACACTCCCCCTTAGTGACTTCGAAATCATAGGCAAAGTTGGGCAGACTAATTCCTCTGTTGCCAAGTGTCTAATCATCTCCTCTTTAGTGGTTGTACATTTATAAAATGGGGTTTCTATTGGCATATTGGCCCACCTTCTATAGTAGACCCACCCCCATGGCCTCTTTGAACTCGACCACCACGGCTACTAGCCCCACCCCTTGTGCCTATTCTAACTTTAGCCATTCGAAGAAGAAAATGAAGCAAAGGAAGATGGAGAATTAAGGTTTACCTTAATGATCGGTTGAGTTTTGGAAGGAAAAATAGTAATGCTTCAATGAAGAGATAAAGAAGAACAAAAGAAAAAGACAAAGTATAAAAAAAAAAGATTATGGTTCTAAAAGAACTTGAGCAGTGAGAAAATTTGCAGAAAACAATTTAAATAAGTGATAATTCCATTTCTCTACGGTCGGTTATAAAGCCAATTGTCCATAAGAAGTTTCAAGTTTAAAAAGAATTGTAATAAATTGTTCAAATCCTCTCATCCGTGCTTGGAAGCTTTTAGTGGCTTATAAGGGTTTTATTGAACCCTTGTTATTCAGAAAAGCAAGAACATCTACCAATATAAGTCACGTAGTTAAGTATTTGCGAAATCAGATTTGCCTATTATGTACCCCCCAAAATGAACTCTGATAGGCAGCTATCTGTTAAGGTTATATATTTTGACACTCAATAAGACTGCATCTTATAGCTCTACGATAAGATTATCCACCAAAGCATCTAATTCCAGAATCTCTTTATAAAGCTACTGCTTCATTCAAAATAGCATTTCGCGCAAAGACTACGTAGCTCAACTATATTACAATTTGTAGGGATTAATTCAGTAGAAAAAAAAAAGGCTACGAAGATTAGTTAGAGTATCTTGTTTGAGATTAATCCATATTATATGTTGTCTTAGTGTGATTTATCTCTTCCTTGATTGCAAGTAAGAATTTTCGAGGATAAAAATTTCTTCAACGGTAGGAGAGTTGTCACACCCCAAAATGTCAAAATTAAGTTGGAATGGTGATTGAAGGTACTAAATTGAAATACTTAAAATTGAGTGGGCTCTAGTGGAAATAAGAGAAATTGGCAGATTGGTTATGGTTTCAACTTTGTTTCCGTTGAGTTTAAACTAGAACTATATTTTAGTGGGAGACATGATGACTAGGGATGTACATTTGGCTGTTGAATTTGGGATTGGCGAAGGAAATGTGTAAGTATATCATTTTTCTGTTATTTCTTCATCTTCTTCTTTGATTTGGTTGAAGGAACGAAAGATTAAAATGATAGATTCTAAATAATTCAGATAATCTTTTTGTTCTTCTTTTTTTGAATAATCAAGCTAATCAAATTTTCCCAGAGTTTGAGTTAGACTAAAATTTGACAATTGATAGGGGGATGGGCGTCATAGGCTTAAAGGAAAAAAATGGCGCGAGGGAAGGGATTCAAACTTTGGTTTCAAAGACCATTTCACTAACACTTAACCAACAGACCAATAACTCATTTGTTTTCATCATTTAAATATATTTATATAATTTTCAAGTTAATTAGTCATAGAGGATACCTACACCTAACAAGTGTAAATATAAAACACTAGTTAAACCTGCAACTCCTAGAACTCAAATCCAACTACAAATTGATTAAATCTGTACACAACAGAGATTTTTCATTAAAAATCAACCCCCTAATACCCCCATAAGGTTTGACATGTAGCAAATTTTAACCGAAAACTTAATATATGAAGTGGACAATTAACACTTACCTTAACTAGCTTATGACAACTTGCAAACAAACTTTCCAATGCTACGGCTGATTCATTTGATATGGATTCAGATCTTGAACATTTTAACACCAAAGAAAAGATAACACAGAACATAACATATATATATATAAATAAAACTACTCATATTTTATTGAATTAACCAAAAAATTTTGCCCTTACTTAGATTCGTGATGTTAGAAAAATAACAAAGAGTAGAGGAAGAAAGTAAAAATGATGGTTACGGAAAAGACGCTGGCTTACAGGGGATGGCGATAATGGAAGAGAAAATGACTAATGATATGCGGTAATGACAGTAAAAAAACAAGAAGGTTTGGCTTTTAGGAAAAAAAAAGATAAGCAGAAAATTTAAATCAGATGGGAGCATAAAGCAACAATGGGCGGCACAATGGAGGAGGATGAAGAGGAGAAAAAAAAGAAAGATAAGAAAAGAACATACATAGAACAAAAGGAAACACTAGAAAGGATGACAAAAAGGAAGGAAAGAGAGAAAAAAAGGAAAAAAAAAACTTAAAATAGAATTAGTTTAATCTTTTTTTAATAAAAAAGATAGATTCTAAATAATTCATATAATCTTTTCTTCTTCTTTTTTGAATAATCAAGCTAATTAGATTTTCCCAAAGTTTGAGTCAGACTAAAATTTGACAATTGACAGGGGGATGGGCGTCACAAGCTTAAAGGAAAAAAATGGTGTAAGGGAAGGGATTCAAACTTGGGTTTCAAAGACCATTTCACTAACACTTAACCAACAGACCAATAACTCATTTATTTTCTAAAAACGCAAAGATAATCTCAAAAATTAGTGTGTGACCACTCTCTTTGTTCACAAACTCGATTTTGCTATCCCTTGATTTTTGGGATGTGACTTTCAGAGATGGACATTGATTAGTCTAAACCCTGAGGCCCTGTGACTCACTTGCCCACCTCACAAAGAGCTCTCACCTCCATGCCAATACCATCATCAATAGAGGACTCGTCCCTTAGTAGGTGATGAGATAGTATAATCCCTCACAACAAGGGAGTAGGCGGGTAGTTAATACTATAACCCCCTTTTCTCGTCACTTAGGACCTATCAGGGAAAGTCGTCTAAGCCAGCATCAGTCGAAATGGGTTCTATTTAACTGCCATCGGACCTACAACCAGCTCAACTATTCACCAGCTACTACCTTTTACCAAATTGAGTACTAAGGAATCATGTCTCATCCACCAACCATAATTTTCAACCCAAGTCGAGATGAGTCCCCATTTCATTGCTAGTACCATAATGTTGCGGGCCATAGTACAGGCTATTGCATCTAGCTGAAAGACGTAATAGAGGATGCCATCTATAAGGGCTAGTTACAATAATATGTACCTCGAGATACCTTTCACTTGAATAAAGCAAACAATCAAGAAGCCAAGCCTTCTAGGAACCGACAAGAAGAAAACGGGAAGTAACCGATACGAGAGGGCTTTTAATGTTTTGGTTAGTGGCAAAATAAGAGGGTTGCCTCCAATTATAAACATAAAGTGCACCTTCAAAGTATTATGTTTGTATGTCTATTAATAAAGAAGCCTATATCTTATCCTTAGAATTTTGAAATTTCCAAAGGTGGATGAGTGGAAGATACTAGATGCAAAAGGGGGATAACCCCTTTATAGTTTTGGAGCTTATTGGACATTTTGATGGCTAAAGCATTCTACAAGATGGGCCTTAAAGATTCAATGTTGGCAAGCACTAGTCCCATTTATAGCTTCGCAAATCAATCGATCATAGTTAAGGGGATCAGTTACCCTTCCTACAGTTTTGGGAAATGGGCAACATACAATCACAGATGTCTTAGTGGTAAACCACCCGATGGCATATAATGTAATTTTTGAAAGGCATGTAATGCAGATGGCTAAGTTGGTTTTGATGACCCCACTTTTGCCAGTGTTAGAAAGTGTGATTTTAAAATCTCATTTTCGTAAACTAAGTCTGTAATGATGAAATAGGAAGATTTACATAGTTAAAATGGAAATATATTAAAGATTGGTTAAGTAATTTAATTGATAAAATTGTTAATTAAAGCTTAGTGGCTAAATTGAAAAAGTCCAATCTCTATTGAGTTTTAATTTATAAAATGCTTTAGGACCTAGATAAGAATTATCCATGGGACCAAAGTGGTTATTTAACCAATTATAAACATGATATAGTGGAGAATGATGATGCTTTCCACTTAGCCTTAATTGTATCATTAAATAAACATATAATCCTTAATTAATGAACTAATCATGTTTAGTTATGTTAAGTAAAGTAATTAATCAACATATATAAGCAAGTGTTAGTGGAAAAAGATGAAAGAAACACCTTTTTTCCAAATTGGTCATCCATCATTGAAGAAAAGATAAGGTTTTTATTTCTTCCAATTTGATCCAAATTGCCAAGGTAATTGAAAACTTAAAATTGTATAGGTTTTTTCTAGCAGTTTTTACCACCTTGTTACTTAAAAATAATACTAATTCCAAATATTTGTTAATTAATTAAGTGAATTTTGTTTGTATTCCTTTGATGGGCACGAATTTATAAAAAATGAAAATAGGAGATTTATTGTATTATTTTGGTGTATATATTATATTATTTCATGTTATTTATTAATGTGTTATATTTTATTATGCAGGGGACCATAAAGTTTATTTGATAAAGACCCTACTATAATATTGCATGCACACGAGCTATCTTCTTCCTATGTTGGAAGACAAAGCCATCATAAATGGGTCATCAAGATGTTACTTTGACCCAATAAAAAAAGATTATACATGATGGACAAGTATGATAAGTTTAGTGGGTTGTGAAACTGTCCAACCTAAGAGAAGAGAGGCGCAGATTCAACAAAGGTAATTGGGAAGGTAAGAATCAAATTTTGGGACAATTATTTAGAGGTCCCTACATTTGGAGAATCATTGGAAATCAACACACAAAGATTTTCATTGAAACCATCCAACCCATGCCTAAATTTAGCATAATCCTATACTCAAATAAAGGAACCATCATCCACCTTCTTCCAAAAAATGTGGCTGGCCAAGCAATGGAGAAAATGGAGGAATTCCAATTCCTATTTTTATTAAACTCTACCATCTACTTCAAGTATAAATACCCCCACTGATCCCTCATCCTAACATCCCTTACTTATTTCCCTCATCTCTCATTTCATAAGCATTCTTCCTCTCATTCTTTCCTCTCTTCATTCCCACGCATAGCATCCCATATTTTCATTCTCTTTTAGCCAGTAAAACCTTTAGAAGATCATCTCTTGGTTGGCCACCTTGAAGAGCCATTAGCAAAGGAGCAATACAAGGATCGAAGGAGAACACCTTCAATCAGAGTCACAAGACTTCTGATTTGATTCTTCCTTTACTTTGTTTTTGTAATTTAATCATGTTTGCAATGTGATTTATTATCTTGTCATTAAAAATGATAGCTTAAATCTAGTTAGCTAGGATGATTGCATTAACTTAATGAAGTTTTTTCAAATCATGTTTATCGTGTTTGTGCCTCAGTCGACCATGTTTTCAATTAAACTCAAGTATGCATATCATTTATACGGGAATGGTTGCATTAGAATTAGTTGAGTTTTTCAAACCAGACGACAACTAATAGACACAATAATTGAAATGTTCATGTTTAATTTATGTCTGACCCAAAATAAATTGAGGTTCATAATAACTTGACTAAGCTCTATTGGATGGCTTTTAGGCTTATGTGATTAAATTGTTTCAAACCGACCTAGCCCTTGTTCTAAGAAACACTTAGTTTAATATGATCAATAAAATGCATGTTTTACCAAGTAAAAGATTCTAAAAGGACTTAACTTGGTTTCAAGCCCATGACAGATCGAGTTGCCATGGAATATTTTCTGAACACTGCTAAGCATGAGAAAAATAAATTAATTTGAATGATGTAATTATCCTAGCCTATTCATCTTATTGATTGTTGAATTTTTTTGTTTTTGTTGCTAAACACATTTCATCTCACACTTCGAATTTAGATTAAAATTACATTAGGGATCATATTATATTTAGAAATTATTTCTACATCACACCACTCAGAAATATTGTGTTTTTATCACCAGATTGTTAACTCTAATTTTACAATTAATTGATTAACATACACAATCCCTGTGGAGATGATAACTCTTTTACTTACTTATTACTTGATAACGACTGTGTACACTTACACAAATGGAGCATTACAAGTTTTTGGCGTCGTTACTAGGGATTGTTGCCTTAATCATTTTTTTTGAAATTATTATTTTCAATTTGGTTTTTATTTTATTTTTATTTTAAATTCTAACCTTACGTATTTATTCTTTATTTTTGGGATCATTTTTCTGGTGTTTATGAGCATAGATCGAATTATCAACTCATTACTTGTAGACCCAAAGATTGAACGGATAATTTGACAGAAAGGACATGAAAGATCAGCTCAAAGACAAGCCGATATACCTTGGAAATCAAAATGATGAACAATGAAACAAAGCCAATCATGAGCACAATCCCATGCTTATTGCCAAGGATAGGGATCATGCCATAAGACAGTACGCTGTGCCACTCTTCAATGAATTAAATCTAACAATTAAGAGACCGGATATTGAGGCATCACAATCTGAATTGAAACCAGTGATGTTTTAACTACTCTAAATGTGGGTCAGTTTAGTGGAATGCCCACGAAAGATCCACACGTTCACCTTTGATTATTCATAAAGGTGAGTGATTCATTTAAGATAGCTGGTGTGACTGAAGACGTATTGAGGTTGAAGTTGTTTCCATACTCACTGCTAGATCGAGCACGAGCATGGCTTAATTTTTTTCCACCAAGTTCAATATCTACATAGCAAGAATTCACAGAAAGATTTTTGGTGAAGTATTTTCCACTTAGCAAATATGCTAAGTTGCGAAATGAGATAACCAATTTTCAACAATTGGATGACAAATCCTTGTACGATGCATGGGAGAGGTTCAAAGAATTACTTCATAAATGCCCACATCATGGGATTCCACACTGTATCCAATTGGAGACATTTTATAATGGTCTCAACACACACACAAGTTGATGGTAGGTGCTTCTGCAAATAGTGTGATTTTTTCTAAGTTTTATAATGAGTCTTACGAGATGATTGAGAGGTTTGCTAGTAAAAACTATCAATGGCCAAAAAATAAGAAACTTCAGGAAGACGAGTATCCAGATTGCACGAAGTGGACCACTTACATCATTCTCAACTCAAGTATCTTCTATTTCTTCAATGTTGAAACAGTTTATTTTGCAGCTCAATCACCAAGTCAATCCAATGTAGTTTCCTGTGTATACTATGGGCATGGTCATTCTTTCAAGAATTGTACGTCAAATCCTGAGTCAGTTTATTACATAAGGAATCAACACCAAAATAGAAGTGGACAAAGACCACAGTCCAACTTGAAAAATCAAAACTTTTCTTGGAGTAAGCAAATAAATGGACTGAACAACACATACATGCAGTATAAACCCAACCAATCCCAAGGGTTCAATCAACACGCTCCAAAACCAAAACAAGCTGAGTCATCCAACAGTTTGGAGAACTTGTTAAAGGCATACATGGTGAAGAATGACACATTAATCCAAAGCCAGGCAGCAACACTGGAAAGAACCAAATGGGTCAGTTAGCTATGGATCTTCGTAATATACACAAGAAGCCTTACTTAACGATACAAAAAATCCAAGAAATTTGGGTAAGGAACATTGCAAGGTAGTTTCTTTATGAAGTGGTAAGACTTTGGAACCCAAGGAGATTGTGGTTAAAGATGAACCCATTGAGAAGGAAAAAAGTCAACCAACAGTTAAAATTCCTACACCAGTTGAGCCAGAACATACAAAGTCTGATGAGGTAAAATTTAGCCCAGTGAATTTTGAAAAACTAACATCTTTTTAAAATGTAGATTTATCTCCTCAGAAAAGTTGTTTAGTCCAACCCAAAGTTCTATCACTTTCGTACCCTCAAATGTTCCAACCAAATAAGCAGAAGCAGGAGGTACAATTTAAGAAGTTTTTAGACGTTTTGAGGAAATTTCACATCAACATCCTGTTGGTGGAGGCTTTAGAGTAAATTCTGAATTATGTGAAGTTCATGAAGGACATTCTATCCAAGAAGAAAAGACTTAGTGGGTATGAGACTGTAGTACTAACGAAGGAGTGTAGTGCGTTTTTATAGAGCAAGCTTTCTCCAAAGCTGAAGGACCTTAGAAGCTTTACTATACCATGTAATATCAAGGAATCTTACTATGGTAAAGCTTTGTGTGGTTTAGAAGCGAGTCAACTTGATGCCCAAGTCTATTTTCAAACCATTGGGAATAGGCGAAGTATGACCCATGACTATGACACTTCAATTGTCGGATCGATCTTTAACACAGCCCGAAGCAAGTATCAAGGATGTTCTGGTAAGAGTTGGTAAATTCATTTTTCCTACTGACTTCATTGTCTTAGATTTTGAAGTAGATAAGGAAGTACCGATCATCCTAGGGAGACTTTTCCTAGCCATGGAAAGACATTCATAGACATGCAAAAAGGAGAACTCACGATGAGAGTTCAGGATGATTAGGTAACACTTAATGTTGTTAAAGCAGTGAAATTTCCCAATTTGACGAAGGAATGTTTAGTAATGGAGGAGCCAGAAACCTTAGTTTCTATGGAATGGAAAATAAATTTTAAGGAAGGCTCGTTGGAGAACAGTTTAGGGACTGAGCCATTGGAAGATAAAAAAGGTAATGAAAATATGGCTTTGATGGAAGCCACTCTGAGGAACTATGTTCAACTAGAAGGATTTGAACCATTAGAGTTGGAAGTTTGGGAGTTTGTGCGACCCAAGTTGTCAATCAAGGAACCACCCAAACTCGGACTTAAGGTACTTCCTTCCCATTTAAATATGTTTATTTAGGTAAGTGTTTTACTTTGCCTATGAATATTTCAACAGAACTGACAAAACAAAAAAAGGAGCAACTAATTGCAGTTTTAAAGAAATTTAAAAAGGTAATCGGTTGGGCCATAGTCGATTCGAGATATAAGTGATAACTCTTGAAGAGATTATATTTCATGTCTTCAAACCTAGTTAATTACCTGTACTTAAGTAAATTTAGCTGCATTTAGGACATTCCATTCGTAATTTTCATTGCATTACATTAAGAAGATTGGACTGTGCTTAAATGTTATTATATGTTACTTTTACTTGTTTGCGGGAAGGATTTGTTTGGTAGTAATTGGCAGGTGCAGAATGCGGAGAAAGAAGTAAAGGAATGAAAGTTTGTTGTGGCAAAAGGTTGGATAGTTTTCCAACATGAATGTCGTGGAAGCTCCAGGAAGACCAAGTCAACACTCAACACATAACAGTGTTAGCCCAACTTTCCTTGTATTAGAAAATTTTGCCTAAAGAAGAGGGAAAAAAATCATGGGCTGATTTAAGTTACCTGGCTTGTGTCTACAGGCCTTAGCATGGTACCCTGCACAGTTTTGTCTTCATTCTATATGAACGTTGCTCTATGTCTAGAGTCTACTTGTAACGCCCCGTACCCGAGACCGTCGCCGGAGTCGAACACGAGGTGTTAATAGACTTAATTCATTACTTAAACAGCTCAAACAATTTATTTTAAAAATTTTCAGTCAAGCTAACAATCTGCGTCATAGTCGCTTAAAAATTCATATCTCGAGTTACGAAACTCAAAATATAATTCTGTAAATTTTCCCTGAAACTAGACTCATATATATATTTACTAATTTTTTTATAGAATTTTTGGTCAAGCAAATTAGTACAGTTTATTAGTTAAAGTCTCCCCTGTTTTAGAGTTTGACTGATCTGATCTCTATGTATTACAAATCAAATATCTCCATGTACAGAGTTTCAATGACTATACGGTTTGCTTCTAATAAAACTAAACTCAATAAGGAATCTGTACATATAAATTATGACTTCTAATTATCTTTGAACAATTTATGGTGAATTTCCAAAGTCAGAACAGGGGATCCAGAAATTGCTCTGCCCTGTTTCACAAAAATTTAAACATCTCATAAAATATAACTCATATACCTGTTTTGCTCCATCCATATGAAAATAGACTCATAATTCTTCAATTCCATATATTATTCATCATCTAATTGTATCTCTACTATTTTTAGTGATTTTTCAAACTCACGTCACTGCTGCTGTCTAAATCTATTTTATGGTAAATTTTACCTATTTCATGGTTTCCATGGATTAGCTAGCAATTTAGCATACATAACACCAAATATGATCATGATTAGCCATTCCAATGGCTAATCATTACCAAGCATTTCCTTACCACTCAATAACCATATCATAAGACCATATACACAAAATGATTATAATGCTATACATGCCATACTCAAAATATACAAGCCATTATGCCAAGATGGTATACGGATAGTGTGAGCATGCCTCCGATCGTTCCCGATTTCCGAGCTGGCTTGTCAACACTACAAGGAATGAAAAGGAGGGAGTAAGCATAAATGCTTAGTAAGTTCACATGCAAATAGCAAGTAACACAACTATATAAGTAAACATAAAACATCATTTGCATAATCATCACCGAGACATTCATATCACATTTTCATTTATCATCTTACCATATTGTTGTTATATCGAGTTTTCAACCCGAGGGTTAAGTACATAGCTATTCAAAGTATTCATTTCACAACACTTACCAATACGTCCCTTTCATCTCGAGTATTCCTCCATTTGAGTAGAATTTTACCCGTTGAACGCATCGGAATATAATTCGGATACATGGAAAGTTTGCACATAAGTGCCACCTATGCAGCCAAACTACCATGTAACTCGCCCATAAGTGAACTCGGACTCAACTCAACGAGCTCAGGCGTTCGCATCCATAAGTGAACTCGGACTCAACTCAACAAGCTCGGATGCCTAGTTACATCTCTCGAACTCGGACTCAACTCAACGAGTCCGGACATTCGCATCCATAAGTGAACTCGGACTCAACTCAACGAGTTCGGATGCCCAAATATCCTAGTGACATGTCACTTGTATCCTAATCTATTCCCAAGGTTCAAACGGGATTTTCCTCGAACACATCTCCATGCCATCTTCCGTAAAATACCAAAACCAATACTCGGTAGCACTTTATATTTAACAAATAATTCACATAATTTGCATTTTATTTGAAAATAACCACAAAGCATATATTTCATGATAAAAATCAGCATATCATATAATTAACATCAATAACTTAAAAATAACAATTATACTACATTATTTACACATGAACTTACCTCGTATGCGAAAATGGCTACTTTTACCATTTCGTCCACAACTTGGTATTTTCCCCATTTTAGCCCGAATTTTAGTTTTCCTTGCTCTATCATTTAAAATATAGTCTAATTAGGACTCACATTATTCAAATTGACCCAAAATCATATTTTTCAAAATTACAGTTTTGCCCCTAAACTTTTGCATATTTACACTTTTGCCTAAAAGCTTGTAAAATAAACTTCAGCCTCTTTTCTTATTTTTTCTGACATTCTGATAATTTTTCCCTTCTATGGGAACATCAAATTCTCACTCTAACATGTACTTATGACTATTAGGTATTTTTACTGATTAAGCGCTTTTGCTAGTTTTCGCTTAAAACCGAGTAGTACAAGTTGTCAAACATAATTTAAAACCTCATATTCTATCATAAAACACCAAAATATACAAATTTCACCTATGGGTATTTTTCCAAATATGAACCCTAGGTTGAATTATTTCTAGCATAAGCTTAATCGAGCTACCGGGACTCCAAAAACGTAAAAATCATTAAAAACGAGGCTAGAACGGACTTACAATCGAGCTTGGAAGCTTGAAAAACCCTAGCCATGGTTTCTCCTTGCTATATTCGGCCATGGGGTTGAAGATGAGCAAAATTGGCTTTTAATTTTGTATTTTAATTCATTTTACCCCTAAATGACCAAAATGCCCTTACTACTAAACTTTCCAAAAATTCCATCCATGTCCAATTTTTGTCCATAGACTTAGAAATTGATAAAATTGCTATTTAAGACCTCCTAATTAATATTTCAAAACAATTTCATACTAGAAACTTCTAGAATGCAAGTTTTACAAATTATTCGATTTAGTCCCTAATTTCAATTTAAGCACTTTATGCATAAAATTTCTTCACGAAATTTTCACACAATCATGCAATCATATCATAGACCTCAAAATAATCATAAAATAATTATTTCTATCTCAGATTTTGTGGTCACGAAACCACTATACCGACTAGGCCTAAAATCAGGATATTACACTACTACAAGTATCCATTCAGTACTTGCTCATATCATTCAATTACAGTCCAACTACTCCAACCTTTTCTAAATTAGATTAGTTTATAGGTGTCTTGCACAAACATCTATGTTTAGGAATTGCATGTATACAATTTAGAAATATTTTTTTTGAATGAAACAATACATTAAATTATATATATGCTTCAACCATTAAAAAAATAAATGTTTCATCATGTAATCCCAACCCTATGAGATTTAGCTCATGCGTTGGCAACTAAAATTTAAATCCAAAATATCATCTAACACTGTTTCAATCAAATCAAATCATAGAAGAACAAATTAAGAAATAATGGAAGAACATAGGAAAAATGGTTCCCAACAAACCAATCCACAATCGAGCAGAACATTGTCCTTTGGTGACTGAGAGGGACTACATTCGGTTTTCTCTTTTCGTGTCTACCTAGCCGCTTCCCTCTATTTTTTGCCTCCGGATCTCCCTTTTTGTTTTTTGCCACTTTAGGGCTTCCTCCTTCTAGTTGTTCTTTTTTGTTCCCCTTTTTAGGTTTGTGATAAATCTTGAAAAGAGTTATATTTCATGCCTCTAAACTGAATCATTTACTTGTAATTAAGAAAATATATTTTCATTTTAGACTTATTACTAGAGCATTACATACTAAAGCTTGGATTGTGTTTCAACAGTAAATTTATGTTACTTTTAATTGCTGGAAAGAGGTTTGGTAGTTGGTGCAAGTAGGATGAAAGAGGCAAGAAGAAGGAAAAGAGGAAGAGGAAAAGAGAATGAAGGAGGTGAAACATTGTCAAGGCAAATGGTGGGATAGATTGCCAACAGAAATGCCATGGCAATTCTAGGAAGATGACGCAACACTAAATCCACGTCACTCTCAGCTAGCTATACGTGTAATAGATAGATCACCCTGAAAAAGAGGAGCAAAATATGTGTGTTGAAAGGGACGAGACTACCCTTATAAGAGGAGGATAAAGAAGAGAGGATAACACACATGGATTATAAGGAGAAAATAAGAGAAAGAGAGCCATTACTCTCTCTACAACATAATCTAGTGGAATAATTTAGAAGCAAAAAAGAGAGGAACAGCTAAAAGAAAAGGGAGATCACAGACGCGAAGAAGGGGAAGAGAAATCTACCTTAGGTTTTGCGTAGAATCTTGATAAGAAGTTAGAGTGCAACAAGAACTTCCTACAGTTCCTCATTTGTTTTGTTTTCTTGGTTTTGAATTCTATGATTCGTAAATCTTGAAGTATGTTGATGAATGATTTAGTTTTGGATTTCATTGCCCAACCCATGAGCTTATTATCTTCGGGTTGGAATTATTTGGGTGAATATTGAATTATCTCTGATGCTCATGATATGATTTTGGTTAAGATTATTGTTTTATTCGATTCTTGTTTATTTGGAATACATGCATGCAAGCTCTCTAAATAGTTGATTGCATGTTAAGAATTTAGATGGATTTGAATATGAATTCCAACCTTTATCATTAATATTCTCTACTTGTTCCTTTTGAATTGCCATGACTTTTAGATTGTTTGGTCATTTTTTAGTTATAATTGATACTATTAGTTCATTCATCAATTCCTTTCACCAATTTATACTATGTTTCTTTTGCACAAATTCATTCGTTAAATCCTCAATAATACTCACCAATTCAAATAAACTTTCGATCCCTGTGGAGACGATACTCACTCATCATTATATTACTTGAATATACGTGTACACTTGCAGATTTGCATTTTTTACACGCAATAGTTTCATCCTTTGGCTTTTTATAAGCTTTTTGCCTAGGGTAAATCTTTAAGATCTTGCTCTCGAAAAAAGTAGATCACTTTATGTCTCTTCTGAGTAGTAGAACGAGTACAATTTTGCTGAGGCATTACTGAAAGTAAGGGCAGATTCTTAGTAATCCAAACCTTCCAAATCGACATCATAAATGCTTATTCATTTGTCGTAGTATCTTTCCTATAACATTTTTAGTTATTTATTTATTTTTCTACATATTATTCACGTAGTTATTCTCGTAATTTCCATTGCACTTTTACTCTGGCTTTGTCTTAGCATTTTCCAGTATTAGTTAGTATACATTTCGCACACATCATTGTTTTTTTAATTTACCACTTCATACTTATCTTGGTTTTGTCATAGTATTAATCGTAATTCATTATAATAACTTAAACACTTTTATACCTAATCTGATCCTTGTGTAAACGATCTCACTTATCACTTCATTACTTGATTTGACGTGTATACTTGCACAATTCACATATCATTTCACACGCTACAAGTTGTTGGTGTTATTGCTAGGGATCGACAATTTGGTGAAATTTGGTTTTGTTATTTTACTTAGTCCCATTTGTTTTACTTAACTTAGTTGTATTTAACTTTTACAGTGCCGTCAGTGTATAAGAAAAGGCATTCTTGCTAAAAAAGAGTATCCTTTTGACCCAGAGATCAAAAGATCTTTATGAAGAATGAGAAAAGAACTGCGAAACATGGCCAGGGAATGGAATGATCCTGGTCAGAATGATTATGGTCTCAACTATAATCCAAATGATCAGAATGCTAATCTTCCTATTCATCGTGTGATAGATGATCGTGACAGACCAATACGAGAGCATGTTGTGCCAATTTTAGGTGTCTTAAATCTAGGGATAATCTAACCACAAATACAAGCTCAGCATTTGGAGCTAAAATTAGTAATGTTTCAAATGTTGCAAACAGTAGGACAATTTGGTGGATTACCCACTGAAGATCCAAGACTGTATTTAAGACCTTTTTCTAGAGGTCTATGACTCGTTTAGACAACAGGGTGTTCTTGAAGACACTTTGGGCTTAAACTGTTTCCATATTCTTTGAGAGATCGTGCAATAGCGTGGCTGAATGCTTTGCTATCGGGAACAATGGCATCATAGAATGATCTTTGCTACAGATTTTTGCTATGGTATAATCCCCCAAATATGAATGCCAATCTTGGAAAGGACATCACATATTTTCGGCAATTAGAGGATGAAATGATATATAAAGCTTAGGAACAATTTCAAGAATTACTTCGAAAATGTCTGATACATGGATCCCAACACTAAAAATAGATAGAGATATTTTATAATGGAATGAATGTGTGTACGAGGATGGTATTCGATGCCTCCACCAATGGTACTTTATTGGATAGATCTTATAATGAAGCATATAAGATTTTGGAAAAGATAGCCAACAATGATTATTAATATCCTACCACGAAAGTTTAGACGAGTAAGAAAGTTGTTGGTACCATGGAGCTGGATGCAGTACCATGGAGCTAGATGCAATCACTTCATTGACTGCCCAAGTATCATCTTTAACTAATATGCTCAAAATAATGAAGAGACCAACTACAGTTTAGGAGATGAAAGCAGTCAAGCAAGCATGTGTTTATTGTGGTGAAGACCATGTGTCTGACCTGCCTAGTAAATCCAACAGTTGTGTGCTACATGGGTAATTTTAACTGGGATAATAACCCCTATTCCAGCACCTACAATTTAGGGTGGAAACATCATCCAAATTTTAGTTGGAATAATCAAGGCATGGGGAATCTTAACAATGTGGCAAGATAGAATGCCATCAGTGTATCACCTAGTTATACTTAACCTATAACAGGACAAAATGTCCATTAAGGTCAGGTATCGACTTCATCATCACCATCATCTATTGAAGCCTTGCTGAAGGAATATGGCCAAGAATGATGCTCTAATTCAGAGTCAAGCTGCATCCCTTTGAACTTTTGATAATCAAGTGGGGCAATAGTGAATGCTTTAAATTCAAAACCACAAGGAGCCTTGCCAAGTGATACCAAGAATTTGAGATCACAAAGGAAGGAATAGTGTAAGGCCATCACTCTTAGAAGCAAACATCATCTTGATGACGTTGCTTAAGATTCCACGGCAGGAGAGGATGACGTGAACAACAACCACGTAAAGATCCTAGAACCATTTAAGAAACATACTACACCTAAAAAGGGTAAGTAGCAAAATGTTGTGGTAGAATCATATCGTGTTGCCAAAAAGAATGCCACAACAAAATAGTATCAGAAACCTGAAGGAAGACCACCTCTACCTTTTCCTTAGCAATTCCATAATTCTAAACAGGATGTTCGGTTCAAAATATTTTTGGAGGTTTTGAAGCATCTCCATATCAACATACCGTTAGTAGAAGTTTTGGAGAAAATGCCCAATTATGTGAAATTTATGAAAGACATACTGTCAAAGAAGTAAATTGGGAGAATATGAGACTATTACTCTCACTGAAGGGTGCACAACTATGTTTACGAATAAATTACCTCCAAAGTTAAAGGACCCAAAGAGTTTCACTATCCCATGTTTATTTGGAAATCATTATGTTGGTAAGGCATTATGTGATTTAAGAGTAAATATAAATCTATTGTCTCTGTCTATTTTCAGGAAGCTAAGAATTGGGAAGGAAAGACCCATTAAAGTCATGCTACAACTAGTCGATTGGCCTTCGCACATCTAGAAGGTAAAATTGAATACGTGCTAGTAAGAGTAGATATGTTTATTTTTCTAGCTGATTTCATTATTTAAAATGTGAAGCTGACAAAGATGTACCGGTTATTCTTTGAAGAACTTTTCTTACTGTAGGTAGAACTTTAATCGATGAATAGAAAGGGGAACTGACTATAAGGATGAATGACCAATAGGTCATGTTTAATGTATTTAATGCACTGAAATGTGCTGATGAGAGTGAAGAATGTCATGCCATTGACTTGATCAAAGCAGGAATGGAGGAAGAGTTCACGAGATTTTGCCACATCAATTCTGATAGGGATGAAGATTCATTTGAGTGGAAACCCTTGTGCAATTTGTTGGAGAAAAATAAACCTTTCAATTTTGATGAGCAATGCATGGTATCTCATGTATATCTGCGTGGAGCTATTGATGTCAAGGACATGAAAATAAGGGGAACATTTAGAGTTAATGGACAACGCTTGAAGCACTATTGGGGTTCTCATATAGAGAGAGACAAATAGTGTAACACCCCGAACCCAAGACCGACACCGGAGTCGGACACGAGATGTTAACAAACTTTGAAAAATTTTTCCAGACACTGCCCAGTCTGAGTACTAGTCGCTTCAAAAATCATATCTTGAGTTTCACAACTCGAAAATCAGTTTTGTGATTTTTCCCTGAAACTAGACTCATGTCCCCACCTATGTATTTTTTTCTAGAATTTTTGGTCGGGCCAATTAGTACAGTTTATTAGTCAAAGTCTCCCATGTTACAGGGGTCGACTACACTGACCCTTTCCCATTACGACTTGGATATCTCTCTGCACAGAGCTTCAATACTGATTCCGTTTGTTTCTATGGAAACTAGACTCAGAGAGGAATCCATACATATATGGTATGACTCCTAATTATCTCTGGTCAATTTATAGTGAATTTCCAAAGTCGGAACAGGGAATCCAGAAACTGTTCTGGCCCTGTTCCACAAGAACCTGAATATCTCTTACTGTACTGTTCATATGATTGTTTCGTTACTTTCATATGAAAGTAGATTCATCAAGGTTCGATTACATAATTTATTCACTATTTAATTCCACTCCTACGAATTCTTGTGATTTTTCCAATCCAAACCACTGCTGCTGTCAGCCTCTGTTTTCAAAGTAAACCTTACCTATTTTCGGGGTTTCATGGACCAACTAGGGCCTTGTCATACATATGCCCACATATGATCATACTTAGCCATTCCAATGGCTGATCATTTGCTCAACACTTCCATTCCAACTATAGTTACATCATGAAACCATCTATACATTCATAAACACGAATGGTCTAATGCCATACTCCACTTCTACAAGCCATTTTCGCATGGCTGTACACTTATACATTTCATAAAGTACTCGAAAAACAACAATGGGTAGTCCTATACATGCCATATCAAAATTCAACCAAAATAGTACCCAAAAGAGCCTTTGATAGTGTGGGCGACTTCGACTTCAAGATCCCGAGTCCGATAGCTGGAGAACCAAAAATCTATAAAACAGAGGAGCAGTATAACGAGTAAGCAATTTATGCTTAGAAAGTTTTGAGCAAGGAATTCCAGCATAAACAAAGAATAACACACATTTAGCTAAACGGAATATTTCATAATACGCAATTTACTGATATCAAACTTGCTTCACAACATTAACAACCCTTATGTACATACACAATAGACTAACTTAGCCGAAGGCCGGTAGCTCGTTTATCAACTGAGCGAACATTTATTTGTAAGGGCTCGATTAAATTCAACACATACGTAACATATCCCCATATTGGGATGTTTTTCGAGTATTCGCTGGAATTTTACAGCAAGCTCATTCATTACCAAATCACGTACCTTCGGGATTTAACCGGATATAGCTCCTCGTTCAAATGCCTTCGGGACATAGCCCGGTTTTAGTAACTCACACAATGCCTTCGGGACATAACCCGGATTTAACAACTCGCACGAATGCCTTCGGGACTTAACCCGGATTTAATAACTCGCACGAATGCCTTCGGGACTTAACCCGGATTTAGTATCTCGCACAAAGGCCTTCGGGGCTTAACCCGGAATTTGTATCTCGCACAAATGCCTTCGGATCTTAGTCCGGATATATTCACTTAGCACAAAGCCTTCGGGACTTAGCCCGGACAGCATTCAATTAATCATGCACATCTAACAATAATTCATGGCACATTCATATTTCATTTTCATTTGCGAAACTCAAACACAAGGCACATATCGTCCTTGCACATTCGGCTCAATAGCCTCACATAGAGCATGATTTAATCACATCATAATTTAAGCTCTCTTACTCAAGAACTTACCTCGGGTGTTGTCGAACGATTCCGCTAGCTATTCAACCACTTTTTCCTTCCCTTTATCGGATTTATTTCCCCTTTGCTCTTGAGCTTAGCCTAGCTACATGCATGGCCGAATCTCTTCACCTTTCTTCTTCTTTCCTCCATAAAATTTTTGGCCAAGGATGAACCAAAGGATGAGAAAATTTTTCTTTGTTTTTCTTTCTAATTTAGGCTAAATGAAGGTGAGAAAAGGATGAACAAAGATCTTCTCCTCTCTTTTCTTTAGCTCACGGCAATGGGGGGGAAAGAATCAACTACACACTTTTTTTTTTTGTGTAATCATCATACTCCTTTTCATTATTTAATTTCCATGCCTATTATTTTATTTTTTTCCACCCATGATGCACCAACAAAACATGTCTATGACATGTCTTGGCCATCAAACTTGGTCTACCATGCTTGTCATGGCCGGCCACTACTAGTAGGGGGGAATTTGACATGCAAGTCCCCCCTTTGTCCACATGCACTAATAGGTCCTCACACATTGACCTATCACATTTTAGAATTTTCTCACATAAGTCCTATTGACTAAATTCACATGAAATCAACCAAATTGAAGCTTGAAATTTTCACACATTCATAATTACATATTCTAGACAATAAGTATCACATTCAAACATTTCGGTGACTCGATTTAGCGGTCCCGAAACTACTTCCCGACTAGGGTCAACTTTGGGCTGTCACAACTCTCCCCCACTTAAGAAATTTTCGTCCCCGAAAATCTTACCGGTAAATAGGTTTGGGTATCGTTCTTTCATCGAGCTCGGTCCAAAACAATGGTGTACGGCATTTACGACCGTACAAAGCCTCGTAAGGTGCCATCTTAATACTTGATTGAAAACTATTGTTGTAAGCGAATTCAATCAAAGGTAAATACCGTTCCCATGAACTACTGAACTCGAGGATGCAACATCTCAACATATCCTCAAGTATCTGAATTATCCGCTCGGATTGACCATCGGTTTGGGGGTGAAAAGCAGTGCTAAAATGCAGCTTGGTACCCAGAGCTTCTTGCAATTTCTTCCAAAATCGTGAGGTGAATCTCGGATCTCTATCCGACACGATAGAAACAGGTACCCCGTGTAATCTCACAATTTGATAAACGTACAATTCAGCTAGTTTATCCAATAAAAAATCCGTACGTACGGGGATGAAATGAGCTGACTTAGTCAGTCTATCAACAACAACCCATATCGCATCCTTCTTACTTGCTGACAAGGGCAGTCCGGACACAAAGTCCATTGTGACTCGATCCCATTTCCACTCGGGTATCATGATCGGCTGGAGTAATCCTGAAGGCACTTGATGTTCCGCTTTCACTTGTTGACATATTAAACATCTCGAAACAAAGTCGGAGATGTCCCGTTTCATACCATGCCACCAAAATTGACGTTTCAAATCGTTGTACATTTTCGTACTCCCCGGGTGAATTGACATTCGGCTACAATGGGCTTCGTCCAGAATCATCGAAATAAGTTCCGAATTCATTGGAACACACAAACGATTTCTGAACCTCAAACAATCATCATCATCAATTTGAAACTCCGATTCCTCGTTCGGAAAACACTTAGCCCATTTTGCAACCAATTCATCATCGACTTTCTGAGCTTCACGAATTTGGTGAGTCAATAATGGTTTAGCTTTTAATTCAGCTACTAACACATTGTCTGGTAGAACAGACAAATGCACGTTCATCGCTCGTAAAGCAAACAATGACTTCTGGCTTAAGGCGTCCGCAACCACGTTAGCCTTTCCCGGGTGGTAATCAAAGACAAGCTCGTAATCTTTCAACAACTCAAGCCAACGTCTTTGTCGCAGATTCAAGTCTCATTGAGTCATCAAATATTTGAGACTTTTGTGATCCGAAAATACATGGCACTTCTCACCAAACAGATAATGTCGCCATATTTTTAAGGCAAACACGATGGCAGCTAGTTCGAGATCATGGGTCGGATAATTCCTCTCGTGTGGCTTCAATTGTCTCGACGCATAGGCCACGACTCGACCTTCTTGCATCAATACGCAACCCAACCCAAGTAGGGATGCGTCACTATAAATGACAAACTCTTTACCTGATTCGGGTTGCACCAAAATTGGAGTTTTAGTCAAATGAGTTTTCAGTTGGTCGAAACTTTTCTGACATTTCTCCGTCCACTCGAACTTAACATCCTTTTGAAGTAGCTTCGTCATTGGCGTGGCTATCATCGAGAAACCTTTCACAAATCGTCGGTAATAACCGGCGAGCCCCAAAAAGCTCCGATCTCAAATCTATTTTTGAGAACACTGAGGCTCCCTTTAGTTGGTCGAACAAATCATCGATGCGCGGCAACGGATATTTGTTCTTTATCGTCACTTTATTCGGCTGACGATAGTCAATGCACAACCTCATGGTTCCGTCCTTCTTTTTCACGAACAATACTGGTGCACCCCAAGGTGAGAAACTTGGTCGAGCGAAACCTCTATCCGTCAGTTCTTGCAACTGAGCTTTCAACTCCTTTAACACGGTTGGTGCCATACGATACGGAGCTATCGAAATCGGCGTAGTCCCAGGTACAAGCTCAATACCAAACTCTACCTCCCGAACAGGTGGTAAGCCCGGTAATTCTTCCGGAAAAACATCCGGGTATTCACAAACCACCGGCACAGATTCGGGTTTCTTTTCTAATTCTTTGTCATCAAGTACATACGCAAGGTATGCTTCGCACCCTTTTCTTACATATTTCTGTGCCAACATTGCTGATATTACAGCTGGCATCCCCTCCAAGTCCGCAGACTCAATTCGGACTACTTCGTTATTTGCGCACCTCAAATCAATAGTCTTGCTCTTGCAATTCACAATCGCATCATGCGCGGTCAACCAATCCAAACCAAGGATAACATCAAATTCATCAAACGGCAAAAGCATCAAGTCCGCCGGAAAACAGGAACCTCGAATTTCCAGGGGACATTTCTTACACATTTTGTCGACAAGCACGTAATGACTCAAGGGATTTGACACCCGAATTACGAACTCAGTAGACTCAATAGGTAAAGTCTTACTGGATGCTAAGGTTTCACATATGTAAGAATGAGTAGAACCGGGGTCAATCAAAGCAATTACATTAGTATCAAAGAGAGTGAATGTACCGGTAATAACATCAGGCGAAGAAGCATCCTCGCGGGCACGTATAGCATAAGCTCTAGCAGGCGCACGAGCTTCGGATCTGGTTATATCACCTCTAGATCCTCTCTGACCACCACTAGCATTGCCCGTATTTCCAGATGGTCTACCTCGAGCAGTGGTAGCACCCAGTTTCCCACTCTGATTTTCATTCTGTTCAAACAACCTCGGGCAATCTTTAATGAAGTGGTCAACTGATCCGCACTTGTAACAGGAGCGGTCAGGGAATCTACAACTCCCCGAATGCCATTTACCGCAATATCGACACTTCGTTCTATCTCGACGTTCATTCCCAACACTGGCGACCGAAGTGCCTCGTGTACCCACAGGGGGTCGATCACGATCTCGTCTAAAAAGGCCCGAAGTGCCTCTAAACTAGCCCGCATCATCTCGAAATCTCTTCGATGTCTGTTGAAGAGACCTTCCCGAGGATCTTTTACGAAACTCTCCAGTTCCCTCATCAACTCTTTGCTTTTCTTTTCTAAGCTCTTCGGCTTTACAAGCTCGTTCAACAAGTACCACGAACTCTCGTATTTCAAGAACGCCAACGAACATTTTTATATCTTCATTCAGCCCATCCTCGAAGCGTTTACACATAATAGCTTCGGACGAAACACATTCCCGAGCGTATTTGCTAAGTCTAACAAATTTTCGCTCGTAATCAGTAACCGACATGGAGCCTTGCTTAAGCTCAAGAAATTCCTTCCGTTTCTGATCAACAAATCTCTGACTGATATACTTTTTCCGAAACTCAGTTTGGAAAAACTCCCAAGTTACTTGCTCTCGGGCACAACAGAAGTCAGAGTACTCCACCAATAGTAGGCAGAATCACGTAGCAAAGAGATAGCACACTTTAGGCATTCATCGGGTATACAAGATAGCTCATCGAGTACCCGGATAGTGTTGTCCAGCCAAAATTCAGCTTGCTCGGCATCATCGCTATCCATAGCCTTAAATTCAGTAGCCCCATGTTTTCGGATTCTGTCAACTGGGGGCTTATTTGACCTTATTTGGTCCGTTACCGGTGGTATTGTAGGTGCGGGGGTAGTATTTGTCGGGAATGGAGGTTGTGGAACAGCCATATTAGTTCGAATGTATTGGTTGAACCAATCATTCATCACGCTATAGAATGCTTGTCTAGCTTCATCATTCGGATTACTAGCATTAGGTTGAGAGTCTGCCGGCACTGTCCCTTGTGCGGGAGCAGGCGCTACACTCTCAAGATCATCAGCTACCTCTCGGTCACGATCGGGATCCATTACTATAAACACATTTACAATTGTCAGAAGTCACCACACTATCAAGTAATCACATAAAATGGCATGTATAGCTAGACCCAACACATTACGGTAGTCCTAGAATCGACTAAACCGTAGCTCTGATACCAATTTAATGTAACACCCCGAACCCGAGACCGACACCGGAGTCGGACACGAGATGTTAACAAACTTTGAAAAATTTTTCCAGACACTGCCCAGTCTGAGTACTAGTCGCTTCAAAAATCATATCTTGAGTTTCACAACTCGAAAATCAGTTTTGTGATTTTTCCCTGAAACTAGACTCATGTCCCCAACTATGTATTTTTTTCTAGAATTTTTGGTCGGGCCAATTAGTACAGTTTATTAGTCAAAGTCTCCCATGTTACAGGGGTCGACTACACTGACCTTTTCCCATTACGACTTGGATATCTCTCTGCACAGAGCTTCAATACTGATGCCGTTTGTTTCTATGGAAACTAGACTCAGAGAGGAATCCATACATATATGGTATGACTCCTAATTATCTCTGGTCAATTTATAGTGAATTTCCAAAGTCGGAACAGGGAATCCAGAAACTGTTCTGGCCCTGTTCCACAAGAACCTGAATATCTCTTACTGTACTGTTCATATGATTGTTTCCTTACTTTCATATGAAAGTAGATTCATCAAGGTTCGATTACATAATTTATTCACTATTTAATTCCACTCCTACGAATTCTTGTGATTTTTCCAATCCACACCACTGCTGCTGTCAGCCTCTGTTTTCAAAGTAAACCTTACCTATTTTCGGGGTTTCATGGACCAACTAGGGCCTTGTCATACATATGCCCACATATGATCATACTTAGCCATTCCAATGGCTGATCATTTGCTCAACACTTCCATTCCAACTATAGTTACATCATGAAACCATCTATACATTCATAAACACGAATGGTCTAATGCCATACTCCACTTCTACAAGCCATTTTCGCATGGCTGTACACTTATACATTTCATAAAGTACTCGAAAAACAACAATGGGTAGTCCTATACATGCCATATCAAAATTCAACCAAAATAGTACCCAAAAGAGCCTTTGATAGTGTGGGCGACTTCGACTTCAAGATCCCGAGTCCGATAGCTGGAGAACCAAAAATCTATAAAACAGAGGAGCAGTATAACGAGTAAGCAATTTATGCTTAGTAAGTTTTGAGCAAGGAATTCCAGCATAAACAAAGAATAACACACATTTAGCTAAACGGAATATTTCATAATACGCAATTTACCGATATCAAACTTGCTTCACAACATTAACAACCCTTATGTACATACACAATAGACTAACTTAGCCGAAGGCCGGTAGCTCGTTTATCAACTGAGCGAACATTTATTTGTAAGGGCTCGATTAAATTCAACACATACGTAACATATCCCCATATTGGGATGTTTTTCGAGTATTCGCTGGAATTTTACAGCAAGCTCATTCATTACCAAATCACGTACCTTCGGGATTTAACCGGATATAGCTCCTCGTTCAAATGCCTTCGGGACATAGCCCGGTTTTAGTAACTCACACAATGCCTTCGGGACATAACCCGGATTTAACAACTCGCACGAATGCCTTCGGGACTTAACCCGGATTTAATAACTCGCACGAATGCCTTCGGGACTTAACCCGGATTTAGTATCTCGCACAAAGGCCTTCGGGGCTTAACCCGGAATTTGTATCTCGCACAAATGCCTTCGGATCTTAGTCCGGATATATTCACTTAGCACAAAGCCTTCGGGACTTAGCCCGGACAGCATTCAATTAATCATTCACATCTAACAATAATTCATGGCACATTCATATTTCATTTTCATTTGCGAAACTCAAACACAAGGCACATATCGTCCTTGCACATTCGGCTCAATAGCCTCACATAGAGCATGATTTAATCACATCGTAATTTAAGCTCTCTTACTCAAGAACTTACCTCGGGTGTTGTCGAACGATTCCGCTAGCTATTCAACCACTTTTTCCTTCCCTTTATCGGATTTATTTCCCCTTTGCTCTTGAGCTTAGCCTAGCTACATGCATGGCCGAATCTCTTCACCTTTCTTCTTCTTTCCTCCATAAAATTTTTGGCCAAGGATGAACCAAAGGATGAGAAATTTTTTCTTTGTTTTTCTTTCTGATTTAGGCTAAATGAAGGTGAGAAAAGGATGAACAAAGATCTTCTCCTCTCTTTTCTTTAGCTCACGGCAATGGGGGGGGAAAGAATCAACTACACACTTTTTTTTTGTGTAATCATCATACTCCTTTTCATTATTTAATTTCCATGCCTATTATTTTATTTTTTTCCACCCATGATGCACCAACAAAACATGTCTATGACATGTCTTAGCCATCAAACTTGGTCTACCATGCTTGTCATGGCCGGCCACTACTAGTAGGGGGGAATTTGACATGCAAGTCCCCCTTTGTCCACATGCACTAATAGGTCCTCACACATTGACCTATCACATTTTAGAATTTTCTCACATAAGTCCTATTGACTAAATTCACATGAAATCAACCAAATTGAAGCTTGAAATTTTCACACATTCATAATTACATAATCTAGACAATAAATATCACATTCAAACATTTCGGTGACTCGGTTTAGCGGTCCCGAAACTACTTCCCGACTAGGGTCAACTTTGGGCTGTCACAAATAGTCCATAGGTCTTCGAGATGTTTAACTTCAACATCTTGATAATTCTTTTTTTTTATTTCATTTTGTCAATTTAAATTTCTCTTAGTTATTTCATTTCCTTTATTTAATAAACTGTAGGAAGAACCAAAAGCACCGTAGGAAGAACCAAAGAAAATAAAGTCTATCAGCATTGAGACTAACCATGAGGACGAAAAGGAAGCAAATCCCTCAATTGCACCACCATTGGACAACACTACGACTGATCCACCTCTTTCTATTGAACAGATGATTGAACAAGATCGTGAGATTGATCAGGTTATTGATGACCTCACCAGATTTGATAATGAAGAGGAGGATGTACCACTCAATTTACTTAAAAGAACGATGTGTTACAAGATGAGTGCACGAAAGACCACTCACCACAATTAAAGTACCACCAGTAAGTTCCAAGCTCGGAAAGTTTTTCTCCCTTTATTATATCTCATTATGTTCATATATATGTCCTTGCATTTATGATTCATATCTGTACATTCATTGAGGACAATGCATCCCTTAGGTTTGGGGGCATATTGTGCATCTAGACTTTATTAGATATTTAGTTGAGCATGTTTTTTAGTATTTTTTGTTCATTTGTCATTCATTTTGCCATCACACACATAACTGCCAAGAAATTGTTTAGACTATGATGAGTGTATTTTTGTCTGTGATGCTCAATAAGGAACTTAATTCTTCTATAAACTTAGAAAGTTGCGACAGTGGATTAAGTGACGTTAAATTAGGATAGCTTGCTTGCAAATTGACCCCTAAAATTAAGATGTCCTAATTCCAATTACAATTGATCTATAGTAAGTTTCTTTTAATAAACTTAAAGATTCTTGAAGCTAAATTCAATGCAATGGCAATACTCAACAATGAACAAAGTAGCAATGTTTAAGAAGATTCAAAGCAAAAAAAATCTAAAAAATACCATAAATACTTCAATGCTTAGAATTGCCAAGTAAGTTAGCACCACTTTGTTTGCTCCATCATGCTATTGACTAGAAAGGTGAGTCCAAGTAAGAGTGTGTAATAAAGAACAAAAAAAGTAATTTAGGGGCACTCTACTGTAGTAATAGGTTGAGTAGCTAAGAGGGTAGTTATTTGCTCCATCCATTTTTTTAGTCAAAAGCCTTAGCTTCATGAGTGAGAATTCAAATTGTGATATGATTGAGTACTCGACAATTTAGTGTATGCTCCATTGTAATTGCCAAGTCAACGAATAATGTAACAAGCTAAATCCCCTAGTAAAAAAAATAGGCATAATAAATGGATATGTATGTATTTGAGTATGTATAAGGCCAGATGAAAAAAAGGAAAACTGAGATTAATTAAAAGATGAACTAAGTAAATTGGGAGATACTTGCTATAGTCAAAATTGCATGAATACTTAGGATTTTGTCTTTTAGGGAAATATTTTCTGCACTGCCTTTGCTAAATAAGCTTATGAAACATGATACATAAAAAGATTGCTGAGAGCTGAAGTACAAGATGCTCTTTAAATGGTCTAACAGTCCAAAGGTAATTATGTATATATGGCAATTCTTACATTTATACATATTTTTCTTTAGAACAAGCAATAACTCAAGTTTGAGGGTGTGATAACTCTTGGAAAGAGTTATATTTCATGCCTTTAGACCTAGCTAGTTGCCTATACTTAAGTAAATTTAGTTGCATTTTAGTACATTCCATTCGTAATTTTCACTGCAATACATTAATAAGATTGGACTGTGCTTAAATGTTATTATATGTTACTTTTACTTGTTTGTGAGAAGGATTTGTTTGGTAGTAATATGTAGGTATAGGATGCGGAGAAAGAAATAAAGGAATGAAGGTTTTTCAGGGCAAAAGGTTGGACAATTTTCCAAAACGAATGCCGTGGCAATTCCAGGAAGACCAAGTCAACACTTAAAGCATAACAGTATTAGCCTAACTGTACTTGTACCAGAAAAACCTACCTAAAATAGAGGGAAGAAAATCATGGGTTGGTTGGATATACCCTAGGAAAAAAGCTTATAAAAAGTCAAAGGATGAAACCTAAAAGGGGGAACTAAAAAGAACAACAAGAAGGAGGAAACCCTAAGGGACGAACAACAAAAAGAGAGACCTGGAGGCAAAAAATAAAGGGTAGCGGCTAAGTAGACACGAAAAGAGGAAATCAAAGGTAGTCCTTCTTCGCCACCACAAGACAATGTTCTACTGGACTATGGATTGGTTTGGCGACAACCATTGTAACACCCCTAAGCCGTATTCGTCGCCGGACTAGAATTAAAGGCGTTACCGGACAAATCAAAACATTATACAAACAATTCTTATACCTCATCAATAATCATATTAAAATATTACCATAGAGTCCCTAATATAGGTCTTTGAGACCTTAAACATGCATTAAAAAGGGGTCGGGACTAAACCGAGCCATACAAAATTTTTCAAAACTAAAACATTTTTCAAAGTTGTACAGGTCACACACCCGTGTGAACAGGCCGTGTACCTCACACGGCTTTAGACACACCTGTATGTCTACGCCATGCCAAAATAGGGCATACATACTGACTTGTCCACATGACCACAAGACACGCTTGTGTGTCTAGCCTGTGGTCGAAACTAACATGGCTACACGGCCTAGCACACGCCCGTGTGTGCGACCGTGTGGTTTGCTCAAGCTTATTTTGAAATGGCCATTAACCAACACGATTGAGACACATGCTCGTGTCCCTACCCGTGTGGGCAAAAATAGGTCATTTACAAGACCAACTTGCCACCCATAAAGGGTCCTCCCTACAATCATCAAATAGGCACAAATTGCACATCAAATTTTAACCTTTTCACAACCAAAACATACACTATTTATACCAATTCATTATCCACATATTTCATGTTTGAAACACATACCAAATCATATCATTCCATAAGCCAAATACATAACAAAACATATAATTTATAACCTTAATATCCATCATTCAATCTCATGCCATAATCATACCAAATACCATAATAAACACATTCCAAAAACTTACCAAATTCACCAACTCTCTTGGTCATCCAAAGCACTTTATATAGATAATATTGCATCACATAATTCATACCAAAAACACATTCAAATACACAAGCACAAACCAAGCCAAATCACATGGCTAAACATACACATCACAAAATATATTGTAACACCCCTATCCCGTATCCGTCGCCGAAATAGGTAAAGGGGCATTACCGGACTTGAAACTCATATCCGAACAGTAAAAATTTTGAATTTTTTTTTATAAAGAAAGTTCCTTTAGGTAAATACTAAAGACAGTCAGGGATACAATTTAACTGCTATAAGTACACATTTAAAAGATGCCATTTTCGCATGGCTTATATACATTAACCAAAATATTCTTCGGCCACTGGTCTATTCTTTACATGCCATAAAATAATTCAAAACATAACAGTAACAAGCAGTGGATAGTGATAGTGTGACTAGTTGCTGACGATCCCTGAGCCTGTAGCTTCCAAATGAGATCTATAAAACAGAGGAAACAAAGTAAACGGAGTAAGCATTACAATGCTTAGTAAGTTTTAAGCAGTGTCAACAGATAACAATAAAATTATAACATAGTTGTTCGTATTTTTATTTCACTCTTCCTTCGGGATACCATCCCTTTACCGAATATGCCCATCTCATCATATATAATAGGCAGATAAATTCTCACTTGATAGTGATCTTTTATAAACATAGGTACATTACACATTTTCACCTAACTTTCCACATTGACCAAACGCACAATAATCATAGAACAGTCTTATTGCTTTACTCACATATGCATCACATAACGACCTTGTGATTTAGGCCAAATCAAGCTTAAATATAATCTCAAAATACATACCTGACCAGCTTAACGCATTGAACGTATTTATTACCAATCGTTACTGTGAGGTCGCATAATCTTATGCTTTACTCGAATCTTCAGCGAAACCTTTAGCTCGAATAGTCCCCACACGTAGTTATCGGGTCTTACCCGGACAAAATCTCCACACGTAGTCATCGGGTCTTACCCGGATATAATC
This sequence comes from Gossypium hirsutum, assembly GCF_007990345.1. NCBI lineage: Eukaryota > Viridiplantae > Streptophyta > Magnoliopsida > Malvales > Malvaceae > Gossypium > Gossypium hirsutum. The sequence continues at coordinate 51,283,800 of NC_053435.1, read as the reverse complement.
TCCACACGTAGTCATCGGGTCTTACCCGGAATATATTTCCAAGTTTCATGTACATTTATTCACATGTTACAACATTCACATCGACTGTCATATTTGTAATTCATTTGCCTCATCAAATATCTAATAATACACACCTTTCACATTTGGTCATTCGGCCACAATATACACACATCTCCTACATATTTCACACTAGCCGAATCACTAGCCATTCGGCTTTACCGCGTATACATATCTCATACATAGTTCACACTAGCCATTCGGCTTTACCACATATACATGTCTCACACATATTTCACACTAGCCATTCGGCTTTATCACATATACATATCTCATACATATTTCACATTAGCCATTCGGCTTTACCGCATACATATATATTTATCTTGTACATCAATTTCAGCAATAGCTTATAAGCAACTCAAATAGTTTCATCAATGTTTACAACAAATTCACATATTCACTAGAAGCTGTTTTTCCTGAGCAATAGTCACTAAATTATTTATAACTGGAGCTACAAAACTCAAAATCAATTGCCATTAATTTTCCGTGAATATAGACTCATATATCTTCCATCCATAAAATTTTCAGAATTTTAGGTTTGGCCAATCAATACCAGATTTTTCTTAAAGTTTCCCCTGTTTCACTGTTTGACTAATCTGACCACTCTTCACTACGACTCAAATTTCTCATTGTACAGAATTCAAAATATGTTCTATTTTATTTCATTTGAAACTAGACTCATTAAGGAGTCTAAGCATATAAATTTTATCTTATAAACATTTTTGTACAAATTATAATGATTTTTTAAAAACAGAACAGGGGATTTCGGAGTCATTCTGACACTATCTCACACAACTTTAAATATCTCTTTATAGGAAATTTCTTTGCTTACACGGTATCTTTTATAAGAAACTACACTAATTAAGCTTTGATTACATATTTTATTCAGCCTATTATTCCACAACAACAATTTATAGTGATTTTCTAAAATCACGTTACTGCCGCTGTCCTAAGCAAGTTATTACAATTTGCTCTTAAATTTCCAAGTCCAAACACTTATGAACTTACCATTTGAGTTTAAGACATATCATGGCCACATCATATCTTATTAAATCAACTCATTATGTCCTATTATGATTGAATTTACTCAATGTATAATCACTTAAAACTTACCTCGGAAGTTGCCGAACGATTACGACTGCTATTCGATCACTTTTTCCTTTCCCTTATCCAACTTTGATCCTCTAGGCTCTTGAGCTAAATCAAACAATTTACTTCCCAAATTAAACATAGTCATACGACAAACATATACATTTTATACTAGCCGAAATGTACCATCAAGATATACTTTACTCAAATAATTTACATTGGCCGATCATGTATAATGTTTTGTAGCTTAATAAATTTATCATACATTATGTATTCATAATATTTGTACAGCCAATTATCCATGGTCATACACACACAATCAAAAATAAATACCAAATTTTCATATCCTTTATGCCCTAAGCCGAATACACTTGTCATGTTCACCTACATTTTTCAAGTACAACATTCTCATATTCGGCATTAGTATCAAGCATAATAGCCAATTCTTCCCACCATTTCCAAACCATTTCATCAATGCAATCATACCATTACAAATCAACTTAAAATAACCATATCTAATAATCAAATACCTATAGCATTGCACATTTCTCACATAGCAAGTACAACTAAATTCATTATTAATATATATATATCTAAACACTTAACTACAAGATTTAATCACCATTATCAAATCATAAAACAGCTTATAACCATCATCTATATTTACTTCACATAAACCGAAATAACCATTACATCATCTTTAAAACACTTAGCATTTTACCCATTTAACCAAGCCAAATCTCAAGACCATTACATCACACAAATTATACCATAAATCATACTTACAATTTAAGTTAATGCATGACCGAAAATCACCATCATTAACATCATTATCAAACCAAAACCAAAACACATCTATCATCCGTATACCAAGCTTACCAAAACAAACTACTATGAGTTTCAAGCTTATTGACCGAATCTCAAACCTCAAAATTCTAAGTTTAATCTATGGGATAAGTAGAGTTTGAACTAATCATCCCAAACATGCATAGATTTTCAAGAATCATTCAATACATACCTCATTCTAGCCATCTTCTAAGCCAAAAATCAAAGCAACCAAACTTTCTCCCCCCCCCTTTAGGCTACAGCAATGGAGGAGAAGAAAAGACCCAACTTTGTTTTTTTCTCACCCTTTTAATTATTTAATTCCTCTTATCACTTATGACATATAATAACTTGATTTATTATAAAACTATTTGATATTATTTAACTAAAATATAACATACAAAATGCCAAAATGTGTCATTCATGCCCATCCTTGCCGTCCACTACCAAGAAAAAGGAATGTTTGACATGCAAGTCCCTCATGCTTCAAACCATGCAAATTTTTAGCCACTACCAATTAACCTATGACATTTTCAAGATTTTTCACATAAGCCCTTTTTATTTATTTCACATCCAAATGACAAAATTAAAGCATGAAATTTTCACACATACTTATTCATAAATAATAAGCATAAAATATAACAATTAATTATTTTTGTGGCTCGATTTTGTGGTCCCAAAACCACTTTACGACTAGGGTCACATTGGGGTGTCACAACTCTCCCCCCTTTAGGGATTTTCGTCCCCAAAAATCTTACCGAAAAATAAGATAGGGTAACTTTCTCTCGTTGTGTTCTTTAGATCCCACCTAGTTTCCCCTACTCCGAACTTACGCTTCAGTGCTTTAACTAACAAAACTTTCTTAGTTTGATCATAATAAATCACAGAGATCCACAAAATTGACATTTACTCACTTACTTTTCATTTCGGTAATAACACACATAGGTATAACACAATTTACTCATCGGTCTGAACCTACTAGGTATAGGCTCGAACCCCACACACAGGTTCTAGCCTACTTAATCCCAAAGTCCGAATAAACTCAACAACCATCAACTAATTAGGCTATTAGCCTAGTATACACTTCACCGGTCCCAAACCTACTAGGCACAAGGCTTGAATAACTCAAATATATATATATTCATTTGGTTCATGACAACACTCATTTAACATCTTATGAAAGTATTTTATATATATATATATTTTTTATACATGTAACTTAGATAATCTTTCACACACCCATTCAATAAAACACTATCAATAAGAATTTAATACTATCATTTATCTTCGGCTATTTCAAGTAACCACTGATACAGTAGCTGAAAGTTTTAAATTCTCAATTCAGCAACATATATAAGGTGATACGAGATTATGTTAACATCTTGCATCAATATTTAACTTAACTTATTTTCAAAGGAAAAATCAACTTCCACGTACCTGAACATTTATTTCATTTAGCACATTCTTTCATAGTTAACATTACCCGTATACAGTCGAATAAGCATAAAGCCTAATATAATATTCTGGCATGAGATTTATTCTTAGCACATAACTCATATATCCAAAATTATCACCATTCTTCAGAAAAAACTTAGTCAAAATAATTTCTTGAACATGATTAACAAAATAGTGTTTATTCACAATAGCACATATAATTGCATATACCGAGAATCTCGTATTTATAATGTATATATATATCACATACCTTGTCAATTTAATGTCTCGAACTTATTTCATTACCAATTTGGCACAATGTTGTATAATCTCCGACTCTAATTAGTTCACCAGTGTTTAGCCCGTTTAACGAATTTTCTCTTTAGGTCTTACTTACTATTACAAATCAATGCCATCGTCTCACACGAGGTCATACATGAAACACACTTCGCATACGCAGTGCCCACTGACTGATTTCGCACACATAGCGCTCGATTATAGAACTCGCACACATAGTGCCTCAATTAAAGAACTCGCACACATAGTGCCTCAATTACCAGTATCGCACACATAGCGCTCGATTGAAGAACTTGCACACACAGTGCCTCATAATTCCAGCACGAATGCCTTCGAGGTTTAGCCCGGATATATCACTAGCACGAATGCTCTTCGGGACTTAGCCCGGATATATCACTAGCACGAATGCTCTTCGGGACTTAGCTCGGATATATCACTAGCACGAATGCTCTTTGGGACTTAGCCCGAACATAACACCAGCACGAATGCTCTTCGGGACTTAGCCCGGACATAACACCAGCACGAATGCTCTTCAGGACTTAGCCCGGACATAACACCAGCACGAATGCTCTTCGGGACTTAGCCCGGACATAACACCAGCACGAATACTCTTCGGGACTTAGCCCAGCTATATAACTCTCAATTCTCATGCACATATACATATATAACAATACACATTAGTATATCATTTACATTACTTGAATACAAACATAACATGCTTATCGACCATTCAACTTTCAGTTCCATAGCCACATACAAAGATCACATTTATAGTCGTAACACTCTTTCAAAATTGCATCACTTATACCCTTATAATTCAATCCATATCAAAATTTAGATACGAGTACATGATACGTACCTGATCAACTTAATAATTTAAGCATATCCAAGTGAAGTTATATCGCAAATTCTCATAGTCAGAAGCTTGCTACAGCTCGATCGGGATCAAAATTCATTACAATACAACAAACACATTTTAATAGTCAAAAATCATCACACTATCACTTTATCACTTTATGGCATGTATAAATAGACTCACGCGTGCTACGTTAGTCCTAGAATCGACTAAACTGTAGCTCTGATACCAATAAAATGTAACACCCCTATCCCATATCCATCGCCGAAATAGGTAAAGGGGCATTACCGGACTTGAAACTCATATCCGAACAGTAAAAATTTTGAATATTTTTTTTTTATAAAGAAAGTTCCTTTAGGTAAATACTAAAGACAGTCAGGGATACAATTTAACTGCTATAAGTACACATTTAAAAGATGCCATTTTCGCATGGCTTATATACATTAACCAAAATATTCTTCGGCCACTGGTCTATTCTTTACATGCCATAAAATAATTCAAAACATAACAGTAACAAGCAGTGGATAGTGATAGTGTGACTAGTTGCTGACGATCCCCGAGCCTGTAGCTTCCAAATGAGATCTATAAAACAGAGGAAACAAAGTAAACGGAGTAAGCATTACAATGCTTAGTAAGTTTTAAGCAGTGTCAACAGATAACCATCAAATTATAACATAGTTGTTCGTATTTTTATTTCACTCTTCCTTCGGGCATACTATCCCTTTACCGAATATGCCCATCTCATCATATATAATAGGCAGATAAATTCTCACTTGATAGTGATCCCTTATAAACATAGGTACATTACACATTTTCACTTAACTTTCCACATTGACCAAACGCACAATAATCATAGAACAGTCTTATTGCTTTACTCACATATGCATCACATAACGACCTTGTGATTTAGGCCAAATCAAGCTTAAATATAATCTCAAAATACATACCTGACCAGCATAACGCATTGAACGTATTTATTACCAATCGTTACTGTGAGGTCGCATAATCTTATGCTTTACTCGAATCTTCAGCGAAACCTTTAGCTCGAATAGTCCCCACACTAGTTATCGGGTCTTACCCGGACAAAATCTCCACACGTAATCATCGGGTCTTACCCGGACATAATCTCCACACGTAGTCATCGGGTCTTACCCGGAATATATTTCCAAGTTTCATGTACACTTATTCACATGTTACAACATTCACATCGACTGTCATATTTGTAATTCATTTGCCTCATCAAATATCTAATAATACACACCTTTCACATTTGGTCATTCGGCCACAATATACACACATCTCCTACATATTTCACACTAGCCGAATCACTAGCCATTCGGCTTTACCACGTATACATATCTCATACATAGTTCACACTAGCCATTCGGCTTTACCACATATACATGTCTCATACACATTTCACACTAGCCATTCGGCTTTACCACATATACATATCTCATACATATTTCACATTAGCCATTCAGCTTTACCGCATACATATATATTTATCTTGTACATCAATTTCAGCAATAGCTTATAAGCAACTCAAATAGTTTCATCAATGTTTACAACAAATTCACATATTCACTAGAAGCTGTTTTTCCTGAGCAACAGTCACTAAATTATTTATAACTGGAGCTACAAAACTCAAAATCAATTGCCGTTAATATTTCGTGAATACAGACTCATATATCTTCCATCCATAAAATTTTCAGAATTTTAGGTTTGTCCAATCAATACCAGATTTTTCTTAAATTTTCCCCTGTTTCATTGTTTGACTAATTTGACCACTCTTCACTACGAATCAAATTTCTCATTGTACAGAATTCAAAATATGTTCTATTTGATTTCATTTGAAACTAGACTCATTAAGGAGTCTAAGAATATAAATGTTATCTTATAACCATTTTTGTACAAATTATAATGATTTTCTAAAAACAGAACAGGGGATTTCGGAGTCATTCTGACACTGTCTCACACAACTTTAAATATCTCTTTATAGGAAATTTCTTTGCTTACACGGTATCTTTTATAAGAAACTAGACTAATTAAGCTTTGATTACATATTTTATAGTGATTTTCTAAAATCACGTTACTGCCGCTGTCCTAAGCAAGTTATTACAATTTGCTCTTAAATTTCCAAGTCCAAACACTTATGAACTTACCATTTGAGTTTAAGACATATCATGGCCACATCATATCTTATTAAATCAACTCATTATGTCCTATTATGATTGAATTTACTCAACGTATAATCACTTAAAACTTACCTCGGAAGTTGCCGAACGATTACGACGGCTATTCGATCAATTTTTCCTTTCCCTTATCCAACTTTGATCCTCTAGGCTCTTGAGCTAAATCAAACAACTGACTTCCCAAATTAAACATAGTCATATGACATCCATATACATTTTATACTAGCCGAAATGTACCATCAAGATATACTTTACTCAAATAATTTACATTGGCCGATCATGTATAATGTTTTGTAGCTTAATAAATTCATCATACATTATGTATTCATAATATTTGTGCAGCCAATTACCCATGGTCATACACACACAATCAAAAATAAATACCAAATTTTCATATCCTTTATGCCCTAAGCCGAATACACTTGTCATGTTCACCTACATTTTTCAAGTACAACATTATGTTCACCTACATTTTTCAAGTACAACATTCTCATATTCAGCATTAGTATCAAGCATAATAGCCAATTCTTCCCACCATTTCCAAACCATTTCATCAATGCAATCATACCATTACAAAAAAACTTAAAATAACCATATCTAATAATCAAATACCTATAGCATTGCACATTTCTCACATAGCAAGTACAATTAAATTCATTATTAATATATATATATCTAAACACTTAACTACAAGATTTAATCACCGTTATCAAATCATAAAACAGCTTATAACCATCATCTATATTTACTTCACATAAACCGAAATAACCATTACATCATCTTTAAAACACTTAGCATTTTACCCATTTAATCAAGCCAAATCTCAAGACCATTCCATCACACAAATTATACCATAAATCATACTTACAATTTAAGTTAATGTATGACCGAAAATCACCATCATTAACATCATTATCAAACCAAAACCAAAACACATCTATCATCCGTATACCAAGCTTACCAAAACAAACTACTATGAGTTTCAAGCTTATTGACCGAATCTCAAACCTCAAATTCTAAGTTTAATCTATGGGATAAGTAGAGTTTGAACTAATCATCTCAAACATGCATAGATTTTCAAGAATCATTCAATACATACCTCATTCTAGCCATCTTCTAAGCCAAAAATCAAAGCAACCAAACTTTCTCCCCCCTTTAGGCTATGGCAATGGAGGAGAAGAAAAGACCCAACTTTGTTTTTTTCTCACCCTTTTAATTATTTAATTCCTCTTATCACTTATGACATATAATAACTTGATTTATTATAAAACTATTTGATATTATTTAACTAAAATATAACATACAAAATGCCATAATGTGTCATTCATGCCCATCCTTGCCGTCCACTACCAAGAAAAAGGAATGTTTGACATGCAAGTCCCTCATGCTTCAAACCATGCAAATTTTTAGCCACTACCAATTAACCTATGACATTTTCAAGATTTTTCACATAAGCCCTTTTTTATTTATTTCACATCCAAATGACAAAATTAAAGCATGAAATTTTCACACATACTTATTCATAAATAATAAGCATAAAATATAACAATTAATTATTTTTGTGGCTCGATTTTGTGTCCCGAAACCACTTTCCGACTAGGGTCAAATTAGGGGTGTCACACATATCCACATACTTCTAGCCTATACATGCCATACTTCAATATATACATTTTCAAAAGGTACCAAAATATAGTTCGATAGTGTGGTGATGATCCTCGACGATCCCTGAGCTCTGGATAGCTACGATATCTTAAAAAATAATGAAAACACACACAAAGTAAGCTTTCAAAAGGTTAGCAAGCCATATACAAATAAACTTATCGACTTAAGCCTATAAACATCATAAAATACATATACTTCATGGCTAAGATACTAACATATAACACATAATTCACATACAATTCACATATTTCCAATCCATTTGCTCATATAACATATTTTATCATTATTATACCATATGTTCACGAAGGTACATGTATTTACCTTTCATTCTCAGCATAGTATACAATTCAAACGTACTTGTATAGAATACGCATTTCATATAATCATTTGTATCTCGAAATGCCTGTTGAACCGTTCGAAATCATAAGGATATGCGGATAACTCGAAAAGCTCGTACAAGGCCAACATCCCAGACGTGGTCTTACATGTAATCAAATATCGATGCCACTGTCCCAAACAGGGTCTTACACGAAATCAAGTACGAATTTGGACTTACCTTGTACGAATTCGGATAGACGAAATCGGCTACTCGACGACTTTGGACTTTCCCCGATCTAATTCTGTTTTCTTTGGTTCTTCATCTATATCAGTTCAAATTTAACTTATTCACTTGCACATTCATTCAAATCAATCCAGAAAAACATATTTATGGCACTTTACAAACTAGCCCTCATATTTTGACATTTTGACACTTTAGTCCCTATTTCACAAAATCACAAAATACACATAATTTCTTTATACATTGTCTAGCTGAATTTTCATATAGCTCATACAAGTCCAAATATTTCATTTATTTCACATTTTAGTCCCTCAATTTATAAATTTCTCAATTTAGTCCAAATCACTCAAATTCATCAAAAATACAAAGGCAAAATATGTTAACCCAAAACACATCTTTCATTTATCAACAACTAACTTCACAAAGCTTATAATTTCATCAATGGCCAAACTCAAAATCATAAACAAAATTAGAAATTAGGGCATGGGCTCGATAGATTACTAAACAACAATCACAAAAATGTAGAAATTATCAGAAACTGAACAAAATACATACCTAATTCAAAGTGAACAATGGCTGAACCCTAGCTTGCTTATTCTTCTTCTTTTTCTTTCAATTTTCTTCAATAGATGATGAATATGGCCTAATTTCATGTGTGTTTAATTTTTATTAACTTATACTTCTAATGTACAAAATTAACATTGTTTAAAACATTATGAAATTACATATATCGGATCTGTACTGGCCCGATGAATCTCGGACTTAGTTTGCCTTTCCTTCCAAATCAGAGTACTTTCTTCCACGGTGAGACTTTCAAAAATACCTTATCACCGATTTCAAATTCAATGTCTTTCCATTTCAAATTTGCATATGATTTCTGACGATCGGAAGCTATTTTCAGACTATCTAAGATCACTTTTACTTTCTGTTCAATCTTTTTTTATCAAATTGACCCCTTGTATATTATTTTCATTGAGCTCAGTTTAGTACAAAGGTGTACGGCATTTGCGACCATATAAAGCTTCATACGGTGCCATTTTAATGCTCGATTGAAAACTGTTATTATAAGTGAATTCAATCAATGGCAAATAATGTTTCCACGTACCCTCAAACTCAAGGATGCAACATCTTAACATATCCTTGAGACTATGAATAATCCGCTAGGATTGACCATCCGTTTGCAGGTGAAAGCCAGTACTGAAATGCAATTTTATACCTAATGCCTCTTGTAGCTTCTTCCAAAATCGCGATGTGAATCTCAGATCTCTTTCTGACACAATAGATAATGGCACACCATGCAATCTCATAATATCGGAAATGTACAACTTAGCTAACTTGTCAAGTGAGTAACCAGCTCGTACCAGAATAAAATGGCCTAATTTCGTCAATCGATCAACTACAACCCAGATTGCATCTTTCTTTCTCAGAGATAGGGGCAGACCCGAACAAAATCCATTGTCACTCTATCCCATTTCCATTCCGGAATCATAGTCGGTTGTAACAAACCAGAAAGCACTTGATTTTCAGCTTTAACTTGTTGACAAATTAAGCATTTCACAACAAAATCAGAGATATCACGTTTCATACCAAGCCACCAATAAAACTATTTCAAATCATTATACATTTTCATCGTGCACGGATGAATATATAAACGACTGTTTTGAGCTTCATTCAAAATCATCTGAATCAATTCTGGATTTCTCAGAACACAAATCTGACCTTAGAATCTCAAACAATTATCTTTATCAACTTTAAATTCTGACTCAGAATCTAAATCACACTGAGCTCGTTTTGTTAAAATATCATTATCAACCTTCTGAGCTTCAATAATCTGTTGTAAGAACAATGGTCTTGCTTTCAATTTGGCTAAAACAAAACTATCATCGGACACAACCAAATGAGCATTCATCGCACGTAGAGCAAACGGTGATTTTCAACTCAAAGCATCAACAACAACATTTATGTAACGCCTCGAATTTTTGGGCCTAGAAGTATTTGGCCTTGTGCGTGGGAGCCGCTAGGAGACTTCACATAAAGGTTTATGTGTGGAAGAAATATCACAATTGATTGTCTACTGTAGTGGTTAAGTGATTAGGAGTGTTTGGGAGTGTTGGAGAAGTCCTGGGTTCAAACTTGGGCTTTAGCAAAAATTTATGTTTTTCTCTTAAAGGAGGCTCGATGTTAATGGGTAAGCTTTAAGAGTATTTTTGATGAATTTATATCACAAGGAGCAATGTGGTCTAGTGGAAGTGGCGTTACAAGTGAGCTAGTGGCCTGCGGTTTGAATCCCTGCTTGTGCAAATAAAGATTATTTTTACTGATGGCCATGGAAGGAGGTGGAGTTGGACTGAGACTCTGTGGATGACTCGGTCATGAGTGTTTCAAGAAAATTTGAATTGAAGGTTGAGTGATTTAGGGGAGTGTTTCAAGGGAAGAAGATTTGGATGAAAGAGTTTGTTTGTAATTCAAACTCGGTTGGTGGCTTAATTCAAGGAGAAAATTATGGAATTTGAAATTTGAAGGGTTGGTTGCCGAAATTTGAACTCCCCATTGTGCAAATTCAGTCATAGGACTTTTTATTTTTTTCCCAGTGCCGATTTCTTTTGTGCCATTTCGGGTTTTCTTTGTTTTTAGATTTTTTCCTTTTTTCTCTGTATTGCCGTGCATATTCTAGAATTTACCGTTCGTGCAACCTTCCTACCTCTTTGTCATTTTAGTATAGAATTGAAAGGCCGAATATATGGGTTGTTCTTTCGTGTTTGTGGCTATTCTTTTCTTTCATTTTTGAACCGAACTTCACCCTCTCCCTCTCTCTCATTTGTTTTATGTGACCAAATAGCTTTTGGTCTATTATCTTCTTTTCTTCATTCTCTTAATTGCACTTTCCTTCTTTATGGTTTAGTCGAATAGCACTTGCCTCCTCTCCCTCGCCACTCATTCGGTTTTTCTTGGCTAGCCGATTGTCTTTCTGCTTAGAGCCGAATCCCTCTACACTGGAGTAAGGTAATTGATTTTGTTTGGGTTCATAGCTACTCTTTTCCCTCTTTCTCTCTTTGTCAATATAAGTTTCCTCCTTAACACTATCTTCATCCACTGTTTTCGATAGGAGTGTGATAGTTTTTCGTGGGAATCAAATCCTAAAGTGTACCTTAGGAGGCCAAATACTCCTAAGTAGTGGTAAGTTGTGTTTCTTTTGTTTCTAATATTTGCCATTCATGGTCTTAGTTAACAAGGTGGTAATGCTATACAGATTTTGTCAAGTTTTGGAAGGTGACTTTGATCGGTGGTTAAAGAGAGGAATCGGTTGCTATTCAAGTAGGCAGTCAGTACCATTTTGGAATCAGGTGCTACGTAAGGGTGTTAATTTTAACGATTAAAGGACTAACGTGGGGTTATGATTGAATCTAGGTTTAGCATCGTGGGATTTGCTCACTTATCACAAACATGTGTGTATCCATACTCTGTAAGCAGTAATAGGCGTAAAGGTCGTAAATATGTGAGTAATCGTATGCCTTATTTTGATAATTGGCTGAAAAGCCAAAAATGTGTGTGTTGTTTACTCTGCTATGACTGTAGATCAGCAAAATGCAGAAAAGCCAAAAATATGGCGTATGACGCCACACGAGTATACAATCGCGTGTGTGGTGAATTGAGCTCACAGAACGTGGGCTTACGATGAGGAAGACCACCATGAGCGAATTCATGGGCTTAGGCCGTAGTGGGCCACTTGAGCCACGAAATGGGTCGAATAGGCCCGATGGGCCCGTGGGATCGTTTGTGTCAAATCAACTGCTAGGTGGAATATGGTTGGGCTTGTCATATCGCATACATGGCATAGGCCGTTCTGGGCCACGTTAGGCCAGATTGGGTCGTGTAGGCCCAATGGGCTTGTGGGCCCACACGGATAAAATGTATGTTATGTGGTAAGTTTTGGGCTAGGCTATGTCGTTCGTACAGCCGTGAATAGTTCTGGGTTAAATGGGTCATATAGGCCTAATGGGCCCGTGGGCTCGCATGGGTAAATTTCACTGTTAAGTGGGAAGTAGATAGACTTGTCATGTCACACATATCACTTAGGTTGTTTTGGACCTCGATAGGCCGAAATGGACCGTTGGGCCCAATGGGCTCATGGGCCCATACAGATAAAATCTGTGGTAAGTGACTATTAATGAACCAGGCTATGGTGTACACATAGCCGTATCTAAGTTTGGGCTAAATGGGCCACACGAAAGTGGGGCCAGTTGAGCCGAGTAATAGGCCTTAGGCCCACTTGCATCGTTACGTCTGTTTAGGTTACTTAGGTTGCTCGAGGTGAAAATGGACCCTTGGTTGGATCGTTGAGACCCTCGATTTGTAAAATTACTCAAATACCCTCGGGTTGTAAAATTATCAAAATACCCCTAAATTTTGAAATTACCGAAATACCCTCGATTTGTGAAATTACTGAAATACCCTTGACTTGTAAAATTACTAAAATACCCTCAGTTTGTAAAATTACTGAAATAACCTTGTAGTGTAAAAGTATTGAAATACCCCTGTAGGGTAAAATGACTATTTTGCCTTTGTGGGTAAATGTCCGACTTAAACTATGTATTTGACCAATTTGACTGTGATCGTATGACTGTGTTTTAACTGACTTGACAGTGGTTGTACAACTGATATGATTTTAATACATGTTTAAATGATTGTTTCTAACACCCCAAACTCGACCCAGATGTTATTGCCAGATTTGACGTGTCACATGGACTTACGACTTAGTATGCATTCGTTGGTTTAAGTGATTGGGGTGGTCTTTGTAAAAACAGCGGTTGAATGAAAAGTAGGTTTATCAATCTTTAGGCTATCCATTTGTTGTGCTTGTTGAGTCTTGGAAAATGTTCATTAATTTTGAAAACCCGCGCAGCCTAACACTAGCAGTTTCAACATAGTATAAATATAATTAGAAAATAAAACCATAGAGGAAAAAGAAATTTCAATAGCGGCCTTATTACAACTTAAAACCCAAAATTAAATCAGAATATAAAATAATAAAAATAAACTAACTTAGAAAAACCAACTTTCTAGATGATGTGGCCACTCCAAATCCCTCACAGCTCCAAGCCCACTATGGTTGGGGATTTCCTACAGAGAAGAAAATAAAGGGTGAGTTCGGTAAACTCAGTGTGTAACATAACCCAACCATAGCCCAAAACAGATCAAACCTCAAAGTCAGACTTATCTAGGCCTTGGCCCAGTACAGAAATCAGAATGAAACCCATAGGCCCATAGCAGATACAGAACAAATATATCATGAATGCAGAAATCCCAACCTAGAGCCATCCATAACACCCCCGTACCAGCCTTACACCATGTGGAGAGACTACTCGACCCACCCAACCGCTACACACCACAGAAATTGCAGCGAGGCTGCCTCATATTGTGACGAAGTCACCAGATACAGATATTGTGGCTAGGCCACCAGAATAGATATATATATATGTGGTGAAGCCACCAGATTGCAGCGAGGTTGCCAGATATTGTGACGAAGTCACTAGAACAGATATATGTGGCGAGGCCACCAGATTGCAGCGAGGCTGCCAGAACGCTTCCTCCATCAATATAAACCCATGTCCCATGCAACAGAAATAATATGTCATGGCATACATATACAGAAACAGAACATCATGCTTTTCAGAAAAAAATAACCCTAGGAGTAAAAGCGTAATTTTGCATGCATAAGGGTATTTCAGTAATTATTACCTATTGCTAAGGTTTCATGCTCATTCTAACGTGTACCAAGTAATCAGAAGTACTTACCTCGTCTTTTTACCAAAGTGGGCCTGTTGGCCCGGCCCATTAAGCCCAAAAATACCGTTGTGCACGAAAATGCACACTCTGCACTCTAATCATCCAAATGCACCATATTCATTAACAACTGTCTCACGAGCGCTTGTACGCTCGCGCGTTCACAAAATACCAATGTTTCGGTATTTCAACTTTTACCGATTCAGTCTAAAGGAGGGTGTCGTTTACACACTTGGTTGATGACGATTGATGACGATATCTCCCACGCGATAATCCTACAATTGATCACTAACACATTATACTTACGAATTAATGATAACTAACATAAATCCACGTCAACTAACCCAATCATCACACAAGTTAGTCATTTACGTACGAGGGGAAAATAGTCATTTAACACCCTAGGGGCAAAATGGTAATTTTACCCCACAAGGGTATCTCGGTAATTTTACCCTACAGGGGTATTTCATTATTTCTACCCTACAAGGGTATTTCGATAATTTTATCATACAGGGGTATTTCGGTAATTCTACCCTACAGGGGTATTTCAATAATTCTACCCTACAGGGGTATTTCGGTAATTCTACCTTACAAGGGTATTTCGGTAATTCTAAAACTTATCCACTTGGGCCTACGGACCAATTGGGACCACATGGCCCATTTCAGCCCATCGCGACCCGAAATAGTCGTCCTACTGCTAGAGTAATGAGAAATACACACCTGTTAGGAGACTGCAGTTAATCCGCGCTCCAAACACTCTTAGCTGACGCCCAACCCAAACGAGCACGTCACAAAGTGAAAGGGATCAGCCAAGAAGGGTATGCCTACTCTCCTCATGGTTTGCTCTATTTAAAGACAGCTCTCCATCTACTCTTATGTTAGCTTCCCGATGTGGGATCCCTCCATCACCAGAGTTTAAAACCAACACCAACTCTTGCCGTCCCAACATAGCAAAATAATCAACCTTTGTGTGCCAAGGGTTTCGAACCAAAGTCCTCTCACATGCCAACTCACGCCACCACCACTGGGCCATCAACTCATTTGTGTCATAAATCCAACACATTAAACTTTAAAGCGCACCTACTTGCTTCCAAATTTATTGAAAGGAAAAACCAAAATATATTGCAAGAGCCAAGACTTGAACCTTGGACCCCTTACTTCCTCTATGGCGTCACTTCATTGTCCCCTAAGTGGCGCCACCTTGCCACTACACCACACTCCTTTTTGTGTCATCTTTTACCCCTTTACTCTTAAAAGCCCAAATGCCAATTACATCACCTGTTCATAAAATTAAAATTCTAAAGACTACCACGGATTTAACTTAAGTTTGGGCCTTCCAAAGGCCCACTAGCCTACTAAAATATATATATATTAACCAACCAGAACACACACAAATTTCAAAAATCACAGAAACACAGAAAACCTGAAAATTGGGGCGTTACATTATTACTAAGCATGGCCATTTTGCATACACGAGTGGTGATTAAGCATGACATACGACATGTTGCATGGGGTTGGGACATTGATACGGAGGAAGTTCTGATAGGATCGCACAGGTTGCAAAAGATGATTGTGGATCCAGTATTGGTCTGTTAAGGTCGCACGGGTCGCATGAGACAACTGTGGACCGATGGACGGCTTAGTGCCGCTTAATCTGATTATGGCTCTGTGCCAACCTAAAAATGGCTCTGTGCCATCTTGACTACGGCCTTGTGCCAAACGTATTTACCCGTGGCTATGTGTCTAACATACTTATTGATGACTCTACGTTGATCATATTTACCCAAGGCCGCTTTCGATTATATTACCGTCGTGGATAGTTATGTGCCAAACATAATATAGTTACTGATGGCTTTGTGTCAATTATAATACCGCTACTGAAGTCTTAGAGCTGCATATATAAAACAGTATTAGTCTGTTAAGGTCGCACGGGTCGCACGAGACAACTGTGGACTGATGGACGGCTTAGTGCCGCTTAATCTGATTATGGCTCTGTGCCAACCTAAAAATGGCTCTATGCCATCTTGACTATGGCCTTGTGCCAAACGTATTTACCTGTGGCTATGTGCCCAACATACTTATTGATGACTCTATGTTGATCATATTTACCCAAGGCTGTTTTCGATTAAATTACCGTCGCTGATGGTTATGTGCCAAACATAATATAGTTACTGATGGCTTTGTGTCAATTATAATACCGCTACTGAAGGCTTAGAGCTGCATATATACTAGTAGCTTTGCTGCGATTTCGATTAGTGCCGTAATCGATGCTAACATTGGTGTGCTGGTTGGGTGGGTCGATTTTATCCCCATGTAAGTGTAGGGTTGGTACGGGTGGTGTGTTGGCTGGATCAGGGTGGGATGCATCTTCATACTGTTGTATATCTATTTATGAGATATGTCACTGTATTAGGCCTAGGCCCACTTGTCTTGTTATTGGTTTGGGCTTGGGCCAATTGATTCTGTTATGGGCTGTGACCTAAATGATATTGTAATGGGCTTTGGTCCATGTATGCTCTAAACTGGACTGTACTGTTACTGTTAAAGGGCTGTGGCCCAAATTGTTTCTGTTTCTGTTTTGGTATACTAACTGTTACTCTAGTAAGGGGATTACACACTGAGTTTTCATAAACTCACCCCATTTATTAACAGTGCAGGTAATCCCCAACATTAGGAGGATCGATGTTGCGAGGGACTCGGAGATGGCCACACGACTGCCTGTGGACTTTATTTATGTTTTAAATTTTGTTTTGGGTTTTCAACTTTTGTAATAAGGCCACTTAAAGTTTATGGATTTTAAATTTGGTTTTTATTTACTTTGATTTATAACTATTTTTAAACAGCACTATGTTTTCGCAACATTCTCGGAGCAGTCTCGCAACTTAGTTTTTAACATCACATTTTCGTAAATCACTTACTTTTAAAATTAGCTTCCACAACTTAAAAGAAATTTTGGGAATAGAATTAATAACTTTTCAATGTACCACTTTATAAAATAAACTAACGCCACTGGGATTTTACTCAAGTTTTCAAATAAGAAGGGTTTTCAATGAAAACATGCTTTTCGAAAAACACTTCAATGTGACACGTCAAATTCGGGCCTAACTTCTAGGCCAGGTTTGGTTCCCGGATGATAAATCAATTACAAGTTCATAGTCTTTTCATGTGGCTTTAATTGTCTCGAAGCATTAGCAATGACTTTTCCTTCTTGCATCAAAATGCATCCCAGACCGTTTAACGAAGCATCACTGTAGATCTTAAATTCTTTACCTAATTTGGGTTGTACTAACACTGGAGCTATAGTCAATAGAGATTTCAACTGATCAAAGCTTTTCTGGAACTTTTCAGACTATTCAAACTTCTCATCTTTCTGAAGTAGTTTCGTTGACAGAGTTGCAATCATAGAAAAGCCTTTTACAAACCGTCTATAATAACCGGCAAGTCCTAGAAAACTACGGACTTCGGAGACATTCCTCGAAGGCTTCCAATCCAAAATAGCTGAAATTTTGCTCGAATCAACTTGAATACTTGATGCTGATACAATATGACCCAGAAAACTGACTTCTCGTAACCATAATTCACATTTACTAAACTTTACATACAATTTCTTATCTCGCAAAGTCTGTATCACTATTCTCAAATGTTCGGCATGCTCGGATTCATCACGCGAATAAATCAATATGTCATCAATGAATACGACGACAAATTGATCTAAATACAGTCTAAAAATTCTGTTCATCAAATCCATAAAGACAGCAGGTGCATTCGTTAATCCGAAAGACATAACTAAGAATCCATAGTGGTCGTACCTCATTTTGAATGCTGTTTTTGGAATGTCTGAATCTTTTACTCGCAACTGATAATAGCCTGATCTCAGATCTATCTTTGAAAACACGATAGCTCTTTTCAATTGATCAAACAAATCATCAATTTGGGGCAAAGGGTATTTATTCTTGATAGTCACTTTGTTCAACTTACCATAATCTATGCACATTCTCATCGTACCATCTTTCTTTTTCACAAATAGAACAGGAGCATCCTAAGGTGAGAAACTCGGTCTAGGAAACCCTCTATCAGTCAACTCTTGCAACTGAGACTTTAATTCTTTTAATTCGGTAAGAGTCATTCTATATGGAGCTATTGAAATCGGAGTAGTTCTCAGTACTAACTCAATGCCAAATTCAACTTCTCGTATCGGAGGTAATCTTAGAAGTTCTTCAAGAAACATATCAGGGAATTCACAGACAACAGGCACTAATTCAACTTTCTTTTCTGACACTTTCGAATCAATTACATAAGCAAAGTAAGCTTCACAATCTTTTCTCACAATACACAAAGCTTTAATCGAATATATCACAGGCAATCCATTCAAATTACTAGATTCAATTTATTTCATCATTCTTGCATAAAAAATCAATAGTTTTCCATTTGTAATTCACAACATCATAATGCAAAGTTAACCAATCCATACCTAGAATTATATCAAACTCATCAAAAGGTAATAGCATCAGATCAGCCGAAAAACAAATGTCTTGAAACATCAACCGACAATTCTTGCAGACTTTATCAGCCAAAACACCTCTGCCTAGGGGGTTTGATACTCTAATAACAAATTTAGTAGACTCTACAGGTAAAGTCTTAATATTCACTAAATTCATGCATATATAAGAATGCCTTGAACCAGGATCTATCAAAGAAATCACAGAAGTATCATAAAGTTTGAAAATACCCATAATCACATCGGGAGACGAAGCTTTCTCACGAGCTCGAATGGCATAGGCTTTGGCAGGTGCACGAACCTCGGATCTTATAGCAGTGGCTTTTGTTCCCCTCTGACTGCCACTCACATTACTCATTTTTTTGGGTGGTCTACCATGAGATGCATTGCCACTTAGCCTCAGATTCTGCACAATTTCTTACTCGACAAATTGGGGGCAATCACGGATAAAATGGTCTAATGATCCACATTTGAAACAAGCCCGATCATACAATCTAAAATTACCCAGATATCTTTTAACACAGTGTTTGCAGTCAGGGCGATCAGATTGAACATTTCCAACACTGGCAACAGATGTAGCTGGAGCTTTGAAACTCGAATACGATCTAGCACGATCTCTACTCGAGATAGAAATAATGATTTTATGATTATTTTGAGGTCTATGATATGGTTGCATGATTCTGTGAAAATTTCGTGAAGAAATTTTATGCATAAAATGCTTAAATTGAAATTAGGGACTAAATCGAATAATTTGCAAAACTTTGATTCTAGAAGTTTCTAGTATGAAATTGTTTTGAAATATTAATTAAGAGGTCTTAAATAGAAATTTTACCAATTTCTAAGTCTATGGACAAAAATTGGACATGGATGGAATTTTTAGAAAGTTTAGTAGTAAGGGCATTTTGGTCATTTAGGGGTAAAATGAATTAAAATACAAAATTAAAAGCCAATTTTGCTCATCTTCAATCCCATGGTCGAATATAGCAAGGAGAAACCATGGATAGGGTTTTTCAAGCTTCCAAGCTCGATTGTAAGTCCGTTCTAGCCTCGTTTTTAATGATTTTTACGTTTTTGGAGTCCCGGTAGCTCGATTAAGCTTATGTTAGCAATAATTCAACCTAGGGTTTATATTTGGAAAAATACCCATAGGTGAAATTTGTGTATTTTAGTGTTTTATGATAAAATATGAGGTTTTAAATTATGTTAGACAACTTGTACTACTCGGTTTTAAGCGAAAACGAGGAAAAGGGCTTAATCGGTAAAAATACCTAATAGTCATAAGTACATGTTAGAGTGAGAATTTGATGTTGCCATAGAAGGGAAAAATGATCAGCATGTCATAAAACATAAGAAAATAGGCTGAAGTTTAATTTACGAGCTTTGGGGAAAAAGTGTAAATATGTGAAAGTTTAGGGGAAAAACTGTAATTTTCTTGACCAAAAATTCTAGAAATAAAATTAGTAAATATATATATGAGTCTAGTTTCAGGGAAAATTTACGTAATTGGATTTAGATTTTTGGAACTCGAGATATGAATTTTTAAGCGACTGTGATGCAGATTGCTAGCTTGATTGAAAATTTTAAAAATAAATTGTTTGAGCTGTTTAAGTAATGAATTAAGTCTGTTAACACCTCGTGTTTGACTCCGGCGAAGGTCTGTGGTATGGGGCATTACATTTGGTGGTATCAGAGCAGGTTTAGTCGGTTTTCAGACTAACCTAGCATGTGTAAAAGTTTAGCTATACATGCCACTGATCTGTGATAGTGTGATGTCTTTCGACGCGTATGAGTACCGTCTTATTTAGACAGGGTACTCTCCAACCGAGCTGCGCTGACCATGTTCAATGTTATGTGAAGGTATTTGAGTAAAATTATGATTATGATAAGTCTCGGTTCAGAAAAGTATGAATAAAAGTTTATGATACATATGTGATAAATATCCATATTTGCTTCATGCTCATATGATGTAGTGTATATGGCTTACTTGATAAGATGAACAGAATAAATAGAAAGTAGTAGAGGTATGAATAAAAGGCATAATATTATGATACGAATGAAAATGTCCTTGTCTTGATTTGGACGTCGAATGTTGATGAATGCTAATGATATATAATTTTTATGAGATAAAGGATTATAATGAAATGAACTTATCTAAGTTAAATTGTTGGGCTGAATTATATGATTGTAATGATATGTACATGATGATGCACGAAATGAAAGTTGTGATTGTGATGCAAATATCTATGTTTGATTGGTCTTATATGATGTCATGAGCATGACTTAATTTAATTAAATGAATGGATAAGTAAAGCTATCTAGAAAACATAGAATGTATGCATAAGTATATTGTCTAAATGGACAATAGGAAAATTTGTGTAAGCCAACATGAATGTTGCATTGCCTGAATGAATGACATGATTTTGATGCTGTTGCTATGATGATGGAAGTTGTGTCATATGTGTATGTATAAGAAAGTCGAGTCAGAGGTCCCTCCCCCTTACCGAAATGGTACTTATAATGGAATTTCATGAGATTTGTATTAAATAAGTTTCCGGTTGAGAACCCAAAGAGTTCAGTGGTAGAATAATTATAAGTATGATTAGAGATTGAAAATGAGCTGATAAGTAAAGTCAGAGTCAGTAAAGTATCGGATTGATATAAAGATTATTGGAATTATACACTGTCCCAGTTAGAGAAGGATTTCTCTTTGGTAAATCGAATTACTCAGGTGCAAGGTTAAGAAAAGTGTAAATCGAAATTTATTCAGAACTGGCCTTCTTTAGTGAATGGTTTAATATGAAATTTGTGATGGCAGAACTAGTTAGGGAAATGATATTTGAAATGTGAACTATCTGAGTGTGACAGTTATGACTGGACAGATTTAGCAGTCTCTTTTGAGATGTTCTATGTGTTTACCCGTTCTCAGAAATATTTCTATGGCTATTGATCTTCTGAAGAAATTCTTGTTATATGGGAATGTCTTCTAATTCTGGTGTTGGATGAAAGCATTGGTAATCTGACTGGTTTATAATTTATATTGCTCTATTTCATCAAGGTATTTTGTATTTTCTCTATGAGTTTGGTTTTCGATTTTCTGGCATAATATCGTATCTTGGGTTTCTTTATCCTGGATCTCTTTATTCTGGATTTCTTTATTCTGGGTTTCTCTATCTTGGATTTCTTTATTCGGTTTTCTTATTATCTTTGTTCCATAATTTGTCAATTATGACTCATGTTTGAAGTACGTTCTTTAGCTCGTGATAATCATGTCAAATATGACTATACTTCTAATTTGATCTTGGTAATGTGGTGATTTTAGTATTGGGATTTTTTCTAATTCCTGTGTAAGGATTTGACATCAGTAAAGGCATAGGTGATAAAAGCGCGAGTTTCAGTCGGTATGGTGAATTATTTATTTGAAAGATTTCATGTGATAATTATGTCAGGATTATTTTTCTCAAGTCTGATAATATAATTTCATTTTTGTACTGATAAAAGAGTAAATAGTCTGAACGAGAAGTGTATATTTATTAGAAAGAGTTGGATATTAGTTAAAGTCACTACGAATGATAAGGTTTTCGTCTTGTGAAAGGTGAAAAGTTTATTACATGTTGACAAAGTTTGGATAGATGAGAATATTGGTAACCGAAGCGTCTGAACTAGACTAGTCTACATTGAGTAAAGACTTCCTGACTTTCAGTAATGTACTGTTGTATGAATTGTGATGTGTTTCAAGACAGTGAGGTAATGTGATAGTTTAGAGCATTTGATGTTACATAAAATCGGAGTTGTTAAAGGGGTTAAAGCCGAGCATTGGGATCTATCAAAATTATCCTTGTCAGTGTTGATATTGGGATGGAAATGAGAAGGATTATTCTTGAGGCCATATCAGAATTATTTCCATAGCGGAAAGAGGAAAATGTGATGTATCCTATTGTTAAATGTTTGGCGAGATCTATAAATCATATCTATATTGAATGAATTCCTACTTATCAGATTCATGGAATTTCAGGTCTCTTTGATTGTTGGATTTCTTGGAATTCCGGTCTCCATTAATCAAGTTAAGATCCGGGTTTTATGTCATGATATCATGGGAAACTGAGAAGGGTTGAAAATTTAAGAACAGTTGAGAGTTGAGACTAAAAGCTTTCAGATCATATGAGAAATTAAAGAGATGTATTGGAGGTACAGCCTAAGTGAAAGTTCTTCGGCACCGAATATGAGATTAAAAGTGAAGACCACTTTTCAGGTAAGATTTTCGGGGACAAAAATCCCTAAAAGGGGGGAGAGTTGTAATATCCTGATTTTGGGCCTAGTCGGAATAGTGGTTTCGTGACCACAAAAATCCGAGATAGAAATAATGATTTTATGATTATTTTGAGGTCTATGGTATGGTTGCATGATTGTGTGAAAATTTCGTGAAGAAATTTTATGCATAAAGTGCTTAAATTGAAATTAGGGACTAAATCGAATAATTTGCAAAACTTTGATTCTAGAAGTTTCTAGTATGAAATTGTTTTGAAATATTAATTAAGAGGTCTTAAATAGCAATTTTACCAATTTCTAAGTCTATGGACAAAAATTGGACATGGATGGAATTTTTGGAAAGTTTAGTAGTAAGGGCATTTTGGTCATTTAGGGGTAAAATGAATTCAAATACAAAATTAAAAGCCAATTTTGCTCATCTTCAACCCCATGGTCGAATATAGCAAGGAGAAACCATGGCTAGGGTTTTTCAAGCTTCCAAGCTCGATTGTAAGTCCATTCTAGCCTCGTTTTTAATGATTTTTACGTTTTTGAAGTCCCGGTAGCTCGATTAAGCTTATGTTAGAAATAATTCAACCTAGGGTTTATATCTGGAAAAATACCCATAGGTGAAATTTGTGTATTTTGGTGTTTTATGGTAGAATATGAGGTTTTAAATTATGTTAGACAACTTGTACTACTCGATTTTAAGCAAAAACGAGGAAAAGGGCTTAATCGGTAAAAATACCTAATAGTCATAAGTACATGTTAGAGTGAGAATTTGATGTTGCCATAGAAGGGAAAAAATGATCAGCATGTCATAAAAACATAAGAAAATAGGCTGAAGTTTAATTTACGAGCTTTGGGGAAAAAGTGTAAATATGTGAAAGTTTAGGGGCAAAACTGTAATTTTTCCAAAATATGAGTTTGGGTCAATTTGAATAATGTGAGTCCTAATTAGACTATATTTTAAATGATAGAGCAAGGAAAACTAAAATTCTGGCTAAAATGGGGAAAATACCAAGTTGTGGACGAAATGGTAAAAGTAGCCATTTTCGCATACGAGGTAAGTTCATGTGTAAATAATGTAGTATATTTGTTATTTTTAAGTTATTGATGTTAATTATATGATATGCTGATTTTTATCATGAAATATATGCTTTGTGGTTATTTTCGAATAAAATGCAAATTATGTGAATTATTTGTTAAATATAAAGTGCTACCGAGTATTGGTTTCGGTATTTTACGGAAGATGGCATGGAGATGTGTTCGAGGAAAATCCCGTTTGAACCTTAGGAATAGATTAGGATACAAGTGACATGTCACTAGGATATTTGGGCATCCGAACTCGTTGAGTTGAGTCCGAGTTCACTTATGGATGGGAATGTCCGAACTCGTTGAGTTGAGTCCGAGTTCGAGAGATGTAACTAGGCATCCGAGCTTGTTGAGTTGAGTCCGAGTTCACTTATGGATGAGAACGCCCGAGCTCGTTGAGTTGAGTCCGAGTTCACTTATGGGCGGGTTACATGGTAGCTTGGCTACGTATGTGGCACTTATGTGCAAACTTTCCATGTATCCGAATTATATTCCGATGTGTTCAACGGGTAAAATTCTACTCAAGTGGAGGAATACTCGAGATGAAAGGGACGTATTGGTAAGTGTTGTGAAATGGACACTTTAGACAGGTATGTTCTTAACCCTCGGGTTGGAAATAGATACAACAACGCTAAGATCGTAAGATGATGAATGATATTTAGAAAATGTGATATGAATGTCTCGGTGATGATTATGTAAATGATGTTTTATGTTTGCTTATATAGTTATGTTACTTGCTATTTGCATGTGAACTTACTAAGCATTTATGCTTACTCCCTCCTTTTCATTCCTTGTAGTGTTGACAAACCAGCTCGGAAATCGAAAACGATCAGAGGCACGCTCACACTATCCGTATACCATCTTGGCATAATGGCTTGTATATTTTGAGTATGGCATGTAAAGCATTATAATCATTTTGTGTATATGGTCTTATGATATGGTTATTGAGTGGTATGGAAATGCTTGGTAATGATTAGCCATTGGAATGGCTAATCATGATCATATTTGGTGTTATGTATGCTAAATTGCTAGCTAATCCATGGAAACCATGAAATAGGTAAAATTACCATAAAATAGATTCAGACAGCAGCAGTGACGTGAGTTTTAAAAATCACTAACAATAGTAGAGATACAATTAGATGATGAATAATATATGGAATTGAAGAATTATGAGTCTATTTTCATATGGATGGAACAAAACAGATATATGAGTTATATTTTATGAGATGTTTAAATTTTTGTGAAACAGGGCTAGAGCAATTTCTAGATCCCCTGTTCTGACTTTGGAAATTCACCATAAATTTTTCAAAGATAATTAGAAGTCATGATTTATATGTAAAGATTCCTTATTGAGTCTAGTTTTATTAAAAACAAACGGCATAGTCATTGAAACTCTGTACAGGGAGATATCTGATTCGTAATACACAGAGGTCAGAGCAGTCAAACCCTGAAAGAAGGGAACCTTTAACTAATAAACTGTACTAATTTTCTTGACCAAAAATTCTATAAAAAAATTAGTAAATAGATATATGAGTCTAGTTTCAGGGAAAATTTACGTAATTGGATTTAGAGTTTTTGAACTCGAGATATGAATTTTTAAGCGACTGTGATGCAAATTGCTAGCTTGACTGAAAATTTTAAAAATAAATTGTTTGAGCTGTTTAAGTAATGAATTAAGTATGTTAACACCTCTTGTTCGACTCCAGTGAAGGTCTCGGGTACGGGGCATTACATGGTGCACGGATAATCAATAAGTGATATGTGTTTAATTTTGGATATTTTGGCCTTGTGATCTTCAAAACGTTGGATATAGTTGGTCTGCCATAGGATTGTGAATACTTACCTATATGTACAGTGATTTTGGGCATTGAGGCCCTGGGACATGTTGGAGGGATAAGGGAATTTGAGCTAAGCCCCATTTAACGGGACACGTGAGGGGAAATAAGGAGAGTGTTAGCTTTATGCTTCACTTTTGGGACATGTTTGACTTTATGAGTCTATGTGGTGTGTTGGAGATCCATGTATCCAATGAGTGATGATAGAGCTCACATTTATGTTTCATAGCTCAAGTGTCAAATTATCTTAAAATGTATATATGTGTAATGTGATGTATGCCTAAATGAGTATGTGGTTGATATGCAAATTATCTTAAGTTATGTGATTAAACTGGTATTGTGATATATGTTTGAATGCTATGTGATTATACGAGTATTGAGATTTATGCTTAAATGTTATGTGATTATTTGAGTACTGTGATATATGCTTGTATGTTAGATGGTTAGATGTGTAATATGAGATATGCTTAAAACTGAATATGTTTACCATGTAAAAGAACTAAAAAATAATGCACAAGTAAGTATATAATGACACTAAAGTTGGGACTATTGAGGTTGTGCTATATGGTTGTTTCATTAATGCTTGATGAATTGTTTGCATGGTAATTGTTCTAGGCATTCACTGAGCTTGTTAAACTCACCGACTTTTTTTTCCCATTACAAATTAGTTGTGTCAGTGTAAGTGGCGTGGTTTCTGAGAGGTGATCCAAGCAAGTCTATTTGTTATTTCATAGGTGTTCTATATTTACTTACGTTTTGGGGAAAAAGACAATATGGTAGACTTGTTTATAGCCACGTTAACTTCTAGGCATTTTGTTGGTTTTTGGTTTGGTTTATAAGGATTACATGTTATTGTTATGCTTGGGTTCATGAACATAAGGATGGATTGACGTTACTTGCTCGAACATGATTTTATGATATTAAACTATTAATTAGGTTGTTGAATGATTATTTTTTGAAGTAATTGATGTATGATGTTAAAGAATTAAATTGGAGTGGATTAATTGCTTAAGTATGATGCATTTTTGAGGTCTGGAGTAGAGGTATTGATAATCGGGTTTTAAAATTGTTACCTCTATGTTTTGAAATGTTTATGGAATTAGAATAGAGATTTGGTATCGATACCACTTAAAGAAAATATCAATACCCTACTGTCAATATTGATACCTACGTGACAGTTTTGATGTTTTGTTAAATGGACCTTATGCATGTTTAATTAGTATTATTATAAGACTATTTGATGCATGGTTAGCATGTAACATTGATAACTAACAAGTATAATTAACTTAAAACCTATATGAATACTAAAATGGAAGACGCTTTGCTTAGAATGAACTTTTACTTGTTGTATACGACATGAAATGGTGGTGTGGCATCCCGTATTCGGGATTGGTGACCAAGTCGAGTATAGCGTGTTACAGATAAGGTTGTGGTGCTTGCCTCTGTTCTTTCACAAGTGGGCAATCCTTAACTTGGTACTCTATGGATCCACATCTTAAACATGTTCCCAATTTCTTCCAACACTCTCCTTCATGAGGTTTCCTACAGTGAGCACATTCTCGAGTCCTGTTTCTAATACCAACTACAACTGGGTTCTTTTGAGGTCTATTATAATTCGCTCTCTTTGTAGAATGTGGGTTAGAACTCCCCGAGAAAAAATCTTTCTTAACTAGAGTCTTGATCTTATCCTTATTTCTCATTCAGCTCCTTTAAACTCTTCTAAAATCTTTACCTTTTCAACCAAGGTCTCAAAGACTCTCTATTGCAGCATAGAAACTTGGACTTTTAGATCATATCACAAACAATTGTCGAACCTCACACACTTGTCTTGTTCAGAAGCTACCATCCCCTTTGCTTAACGGCACAATCTTAAGAACTCAACCTCATATTCAAATACAGTCCTATCCCTCTATTTCAGCTCAATGAACTCAAGTCTACAAGTTTCAGCATACCTCAAGCCCACATACTTCTTTCGAAATGAAAATTGGAAATACTCCTAAGTTATCCTATCAGCTTGAGTACCCTCAACTACTGATTGCCACTAGTAGAAGGCCTCGTCTCTTAGAAGTGACATTGTACCCTTAAGTTTCTATTCTAGGATAAATTATAGGTCGTCTGAAATTCTCTCGGTAGATGCCATCCAATATTCAAATAACGTAGGGGTTGCCTCAGCGACTCCCCTAAACACTTCAGCTCTGCTAGATTAGAGCTATAGATTTACAGCCTCCCGTACTAGATTGGCCTCCAACAAGTCGCTATAAAACACTCAATAGTGCTTGTGATATCGCACCATCAACAGGATCAAGGTTAGCCTCCTCATCAACAAATTCCTCAGGCTCTTAACTTAAGTTATCCATAATAGATCATTTTTATTGCACCAAGGTCTGGTGTAGGTACTCAAGTAGTAAATGACTCTTTCTGAGCCTTACGATTACATTCACCACGAGTGTGTACACTTGGTTATCCATAACACTTATTCATAAATTTTTTGTGAATTTTATCTGACAATTTTAGAAATAAGTTTTATTTTATCACTTCAGTGTTTTCAATCTGAGTCTCACTATCGAAAAGTATATCATCTGAAATCTAAGATTTAATAATCTAAAGTTTCAAGTATAAAGAGTACTTATCTTGGATAAGCTTCTGGAGTCTCGGATTTTCGGAGATTTAATTTAAAATTCAATAGTCTAAATACCTTTAAAAGAACTCTTTTAAAATATGCATGCAAATCTAAGTAAATACACAGTTCGAGATTTGAATCGAGCTCTGATACCATTAAATATAACAACCCAAACCCGATCTAAACGTTATGGCCGAATCTCGAAAGTTACATGTACAACGTTCGAAATTATTTACTTATTGAAAATAACTACGTTTGTGATGTTTTGTAAAAACTTAAAAAAATTGAATATTTAATGATTTTGTTTCTTTTAGAAAAGGGCGATATTATATCATAATTTCATTTTAAGATGTTTGAAAAATAAAGAATTTGCATTATAATTATTTATTAAAAGGTCTTGGGTAAAAATATTTCACAGTGGGCTTTCATAAAACTACTTAGAAAATTACAAGTTATAATTTGGTTTAAAACCAAGTAAAACTGTAAATAGTTTAAATAAACTCCATATTTTAAAATACTACAAATCTCATAAATTTTGCATGCATGTATGAAAATTTCTAAAATTTATAAAATTAAACCACAACCCCGAAAAAAGAAATGTCTAAAGTCCAAAGTCCCCAACAAAATCCAAATAGTTTCAAATTTAATTATTAAATATCCACAAGAATAATGCATCTGAGAGGCTCCACCGAGTGTTGAATCCAAGTCCTATGTTTGAGTATTACTTGAAAGATTATAACATTAGAAGGGTGAGTTTTATAAGGCCAGTGTGGGTCTTTTAATAAATAAATTTAAATAAACACATAACCATCAATCAGGTAAATATTTCACTTTATGCACATGATCATGGAAATGCATTTTTATAAAACATTTATGCATATTTATTTAAAACATCCTACACATCACCGCTACCACAATCAAGTTCCCTAGAACTCGTCCATCCAAGCACTTCAATTTGTGAACAGTGTCATAGTAATGTAGATAAACAACCACTTAATAATATTGTGGACAACCACCACTTTTGCAAATAACCTACCACTTGTTCCACCTTTCACATATCCAACCCATGTATGTGATATGGCCACAAAAATGACTTTTCCACTTATAAATAAAATTTTCACTTTGGCATATAAGACATGCTCATTATATCACTTATGTAACAACCTAGTTTTAGTTAAATCAGAACAGTGATTTTGGGATCACAAATTTGAAGTCTAAATATTTATTTTATTATTATTTTAATGTCTACATCATGAAAATATGTGTAACGCCCCAAAAATCCTGAAACCAAAAATCCTGAAATCTCAATTTTTTTCTTTTGTTCTTAGCATTCCCGGTTAAGTGTTAATTATGTGATGGTAAGTCTCAGTCAAGGTTTGAGTTCAAACCTAGTGGTAAAAGAAATTATAGTTTAATTATTAAAAGAACCCTGGTGGCAAGTAGGTGGACTTTTGAATAAATGAAGGGAAAATTGGACAGAAAAGAGCTTGCTGGCCCAGAGGAAAGTGGCGTGTGGCTAGTGTCAGAGGTCTGGGGTTCGAATCCCATTTTTCTCAAAAGAGAGATTTTTTTTTTGCTAAAAGATGGGCAGGGTGGCGTTGGATTTGAACTCTTTAAGGAGTGATAAGAGGAGAAATTTGAGGAGAGGATTAAGGGATTATCAGGGAGAAAAACGAGGAGATAAGGAGTGAGGAAGATGTGGAGTAGAATTGGAAATTTGGGCTTGGGAAATTTAGCTATTGAGGCTATATATAGGTGCTGAATGGGAGGTTGCCAGGCTAATGCCGAATTCTCCTTCACTTTGTTGCCAGAAACCCTTTTTCTTAAAAACCAAAAACCCGTAATTTTCTTTGATTCAATTTTGGTTTAGCCGACTTCTTCTTCCCTTTTCACTTGGTGCCGAATAACCTTTTGTTTGCCATACAAATCTCAAGGACCGAACACCTCTTTGGTCGAATACCCTTGGTGCCACCACTACCCTTTCCACTCAGTCAATTATAGTGTAAGTGTTTGCTCTCCCAATCGATTTTTGCCAAGTATCGATTACTCTGTTCTTCACTTTTTCCAATCGATTTTGGTAGGATTAGTATCAAATTCCAGTCCTTTGGATCCCTGCGAATTTGCTTCTCAGGTGAGAGACCTTAGTAAGTGTTCTTGATCTTAGTTGGCCGAATGGTCATAGTTAAGGGAAGGGGGACTTGTGTTGGATACTAGTCACCTGTTATTCTGGTTTTAGTACTTAAGATTGGTGCAGATCTAGGGGTTGATCGTGGTTTGTGATTAAAGAAAGGACTGTTATAACTTGTCGCGCAAGGTAAGGTGAAGGCTGAGGTTTCGGTTTTGGTAAAGATATGTATTAAGCATGCAATTAATTGAAGGGTGACGTTCGGGGCTAAGGAAATTGCAGCACACTTTATTACCAAGTGTGTACATACACTGTACATATAAGTAGATCGCTAAAAGCTGAAATGCCGGAAAGCCGAAATGCCAAAAAGCCAAAATGTCAAAAAGTGAAAGTTTGGCTACGGTAGTCTCGCGAGTGTGCGAACACTCGTAAGAGGGAAACCAATAGGTTTTTTGAGGCCCATCGGCGATTCCATGGACTTGGGCTGTGAATTGGCCAACCGAGCCGGAATGGGCTAAATAGGCCTGATGGGCTGTTGGGCCCATAATAGGCATAAATTGGTAATTGATGCTATGTGATGGAAAATTGTATGTGAGCATGACTGTAAATGTGATTTGGGCCTAATGGGCCACATAAATGTGATTGGGCCTAATGGGCCATATGAAAGAGATTGGGCCTAGTGGGCCATATACAGGTATTGGATTTTTCTGGGCTTTGTAAGGGGTTTTTGGGCCTAGTATATGACAACTTTAATGACCGTGGACAATTCATAGGGTTAAGGTGTGGCAACGGGTATATGCATGTCTAGGATTGGATCTAGGGAGTGTAAGAGTATGCCCAAAGATCAATCACGAGATGGTTGTAATAACATACTTGGTTTATCATGTTTATTAATATAAGGCATTGCCATTATTATTTCAGTTTCTTTTCTGTGTGCATAAATAAACTGTTTATAATAATGTCCTAAGAATAATATGATTATTCTTAAAAGATCCTTAGTCAAGTATTATTGTTGGCTAGGACAATAATAATGCATTAAGACTAACATGTAGTTGATTGATGATAAAGAGTTGTCATTGATATGGAGTGTCAGAATCAATGCATGAATATGTGTGTTAGAGAACAACATATTGGACTGACCCGCTATGAGTATGTTTCTTGGATTATTATGTAATTGTCACAACATTACTCATAGTGATTAATATGTATATGATCCTCATACTTGAGATCATCTTTATCCCAACATCGTGAGTTGTATATTTTGATACAGTCAAACAAACACCGTAACTGATTGTTCTATAAAGACTGATGTTGGATATACCACAATCTATGTTGAGGGATATAGTTGATCAATATAGGATAAGTCCCTCCTACATAATGGGAGTAATATCTTAGGCCACTTGATTGAGTGAGGCTAGAAATGCATGGCCATGCTCAAATAAGTTGATATGAGATGTCATACTTATTTGTGTATCATAGTCTACTCAAGGTATCAAGAAACATAGGATGGACTATGCAAGTGTGACTATTCCATGACTTGTGTCCATTCCAAAGATATAGAACTTAAGGATTAATGCATGAAAGGTTAATCACAAAAGGTTATGCTGAATCATGACTTCTTGTAACTTAGGTAGCATTGATGCATTGCTAGATACCACTCATTGTTTGTAACATTAGAATCGTTCTAATATTACTGCTAACGTTACAAGAACCTATAGGGTCACACCCTATGGTTAAAATGAACGAGGTAAAACATAGTTGGTATATTGCTTGGTTGTCACATGAATTAAATTAATTATAGAATTAATTTAATTGGGCAATCAAATTGTTGAACATACTATATGTACAAGGATGTTGTACACATAATCAGAACATAATTTTATTGATATATGAATTTAGTTCGTATATAAGTTTAAATAAATATAGTTTACCAAAATCTTTATTATAATTAATGTAATTATAATTTTTCGGTTAAACATTATTATATTTATTTGAATGATAATTATTATGTTCGGATTAATTTTAATGAATTAAAAATTGTTATAAATATATACCAATTAAGAGGGAGTTATATATAGCAAGGGTAAAAACCCTAAAAAGGATATATAAAAACTAGCCCGAAAATATGCAATGTGGTCTAGCAGCTGTTTAGCAAAATACTCTCTGAAAATAGTTTTCTGGGATTTCTACCGTTCATTTTCAATCGGGTGGACTACGTAGAGGCCGACATCGGAAAAGGTTGCGACTTGGTTCGATAGTGGTTCAGCATTCATGTTGCCTAGGCGTCGCTGTCTACTCAGATTGAAGTTTCGGTAATTTTGAAACCTTTTTATCACCCCGATTCATTCCTTACACATGGATCCTTAGTTTGGATCGCCGGAAATTTTTTTTTTAATTTTTCGCTGCGCCTAGAGGCGCCGGTGTTCCAACAGGGAGAGCTTGGTACTTAAGCGGTCTTAATGACTCACCTCCTCTTCTCTGGAATCCTACCTGGTGCATGGTATTCATTCATCTTAACTCAAGGGATTTGTTAACTCGACAAGGTAAGTAAAGACCCGTAATAAAGGAAAATTACCGAAATGCCCTTAAGGGCGAAAATGACCAAAATACCCATAAGTGTTGAATGTAAGATTTATGGATGTTACATGTATAACTGCTGCATACATAAGATATTCTATTTAGGTTGCATAGGGGCTGGGAATTACGGAACAGAGGAAGTATATAAGGGTCGCATGGTTGCTTTACAATCGTGGATCCACCGACAGCTTTTAAGCCCAATATGTGATTAGCAGCTTGCTGTAATAAAGGTAGTTCCGCAACCGGGCTACCATTGGAGTGTATCAGATGGGTGGGTCAATATTTATATCCCCACATGGTGTGTACCGGGGGACGGAGTTGGCGTGTAGCGGATGAATTATTGGGGTGGGTTGTACTGTGTTGCATGTATGATTTTATGGTGAATGATGAATGCTCATTACTCGTCGAGGGTTGTACACACTGAGTTTTCGAAAACTCACCCCTCTTTTATTTTTCTCAGGTGATGCTCAATAGGAGGTTCGGTGTTTGGAGGGACTCTGGGTGGCCAGCTAGCAAGACTACTTGGACTTATTTTAAAAGCATATAGGTTATTGGTTTGTTAAGTAATCTTTTACTTATTTGGGATTGTAATAAGGCCTCCCCTTTTGTTTTTTTTTTGATCATTAATTTCGTGTGCTGTAATTATAAGATGTGGAACATGGATTTTCCAAACCATAGTTTTCATTTAATACTACGTTTTTGCCACTAAATTTTTAAAGGATAAGTTTTCTTAAATCAAATGTTTTAAACAGAGCTTCGCAACAGAAAAGAGATTTTACTAAGTCATTGAGATGTAACTTTTTAAGGAAGGGTTTTCAATGAAACAAGGTTTTCACTAAAATACTTCAATGTAACACGCCAGATTCGGCCATAACGTCTGGGTCAGGTTTGGGGTGTTACAATATGATTGTGTATCATTTGAGTGCTTAATTTAGTAAAAATGACTAAATCGCATAAAGTGTAAAACTTAAGTTCTAATAGCTAAAGGTTTCAAATAACTATAAAACCTTAAAGTTAAGGTCCTTATGTGGTAAATAGTCCATTAATTAGATAGAGGATGATAATAGTTTGGCATAATTGAAATTTTGAATTAATAATAAGGTTAATTTGTAATTTAGTAATTAATGGTTAATTAAATTAAACAAAAAATACTTTCATATCATCTTCTTCCACTGAATTTTAGGGCTTGAGAAGCCATTTTTATGCTTTCAATTTCGACAACTTCAAATTTGGCAATTAGGTATGTATTTTGTCCCATTTTTAATAATTTCTATGTTTTTGAGATCGTTGCAACTTAGTCTAGCTAGCCCAGGGACTGTTTTGCAAAACTGCTAAAGATTTTAGATGTTGCCATTGATTAATGCATGAGGATTTTGATGTTTAATGATAATTTATGAATGTTTGATGTTAGTTATACAAGTTTTGTTAAGTGATTTTAGTGAAAATGCAAATTAGGGATTAAATTGTGAAATGTGAAAACTTTGCAGTTAAAATGTGAAATAAATGAAAAATATGGGTTGATATGTGCATTAGGGAAATTTGGCTAGCATGGGTTGGTATTAAATTGCATGAATTTGTGATTTTATGAAATAAGGACTAAATTGTAAAAATGTGAAACATTAGGGTCAAATGTGTAAAAGTGCCTTAATGTGAATTTTGGACTAAATTGAATAGATAAATAATTAAATAAGATGATTTTGATTACATACAGATCAAGAAAAGAGAAATCCGGATCTAGATCAGGAGAAAAACAAAGTACTCAAATAATCAAGCTATTTAGTCATTTTTGCGTCTGAGGTAAGTTCGTATGTAATAAGCATGACTATATTTGTGTTTTAAATGTTTTGATATTGCATTAATTACGAATTACGAATTTGCAGATACAGTCAATGAAGATTCGACATTGGAAATCCTGATTGAACCTTAGGAATAGATTATGATACAAATGACATGTCATTAGGGAATACATTGATTTGGCTTCGGGCCATGATATTGGCACTTTGGGTGCAGGATACACTGAGTTGGCTTCGAGCCATGATCTTGGCACTTAAGGTGCGAGACTCTCGAGTATCTAACTTTTATTCCAAATGGTTCAACGGGTATAATGAAGATGTGAAATGGTGAGAAATAGATACATACTGGTACAGGGATGTTCAAAAATCTATATGAGCAATAAATTAAAGGAAGTTATGAGTTTATGATCAAGTTTATGGTTAAGTTCATGTTAGCTTGAGATTATTGTATTGTTGCATATTATTTCATTTAAATTGAATTGACAAATGAATGGTGATACTTGCTTATTATTTTCATATGAGCTTACTAAGCTTTATTGCTTACATTGTTTATTTTTTCATGTTTTATAGTGATATCAAAGCTAGCTCAGATACGGGGATCGTCGGAGACTTCGGCACACTATCCAACTATCACATTGGTACTTTTGAAGCTAAGTTTTGATCATATGGCATGTATAGAATTATGGTTATTTTAATATGTAGTTGCGTATCGAGTTTTGCCATTTGAATTGGCTTGTAAATTTCTATGTTTCGATTTGCATATATAGCCATAA
This sequence comes from Gossypium hirsutum, assembly GCF_007990345.1. Classification (NCBI taxonomy): domain Eukaryota; kingdom Viridiplantae; phylum Streptophyta; class Magnoliopsida; order Malvales; family Malvaceae; genus Gossypium; species Gossypium hirsutum. Next base: position 51,247,478 of record NC_053435.1, on the reverse strand, counting down.
GAGTTAGCTTAACTTGGTTGGTTTGGTTATGTTTATATATGTGTGCATATAGCCTATGTTATATGATTGAGGTTGGTTTTGTGATGCTTATTGATAGTAGGAATTATGGATGACAAATGGATAATATTTAAGAAGATGTAGGCTTATGAATTTGAGCATAATGATGCATGTTTGGGAATGTCTAATTAGTTGAAATGTATATGTGAAATTGGTATAAATGAATTGGTCTATTTTATGACTTGTGTGCATTATGGATAATGATATTGAGTTTGCATGAAGTAGGCTTGATTTTGTTGGTTTGAATACCTATATATGTTATGAATTGTGCAGTTTGGTTTGGTGAAGGTTTGTGTAAGTTTGGGTGGCAAATTAGCTTGGTAAATAGCCTATTATTGTCCACACGGGCAGAGACACGGGCGTGTGTCTCAACCATATGTGATACACGGTCATATACATGACCGTGTGTACCCTGGTGTTGAGATTAAAATTAAGTCAGTATGCTCCACACTGCCTCACACACAGGCGTATGACTTGGCCGTGTGGTATAAGTCAATATACCCTACAGGTTTGGCACGACCTAGTACACGGCCTAGCACACGGGCGTGTATGGCCATTTTTAGGGCACTCGGGCTAGCCACACGGGCGTGTGTGTTAGTCATGTGACCCAAGTCAGAGAGTTAAATGGGGTCGGACACGGGCTGGGACACAGCCATGTGCTTCCATTTTGAATGTCCACATGGCCTATGACACGGGCATGTGTCTCCTATAGTTTGGAAAATTTTCTAGGTTTTGAAAAAAATTTCTTGAGTTATCGGTTTAGTCTCGAACCACCCCAAATGCATGTTTTGGCCCTCATAGGCTTGTATTAAGGACACTGTGAATGTTATTGAATGATAATTGGTATGAAATTCGAAAATGTATGTGAAATGAAGGTTTAAATTGTTTTGTAAGTCCAGTAATGCTCTGTAACCCTATTTCAGCGTTGAGTAGGGGTGAGGGGTGTTATAGCTTATCACTTAAAATCACATGGGCATGCTTAACATGCAAATCATATATGTACAAATTATATCAATATTTCTCATTTTATATTTGATGCAAAATTTACATATGTCATAACATAACATAACATGAGAATGAGGCTATCATACACTTTGTTTCAATCAATAATAATAACCAATATCATACATCATACATGTCAGAAACAATGGTTTAGATTCACTTACTTGGATATTCCATTTCCATGGGTTTTTACTTCTCATTTCGAATACATAAAGTATTCTTGATAAGCACAATTTTAATAATACTAATAATTTTAACAACATGAAACATAGATTTATTTTTGTTTAATGTTAAACCCACACCTAATCGTAAATCTGATATGTAACAACTCTCTAAAAATGCCCACACTTGGATCTAACCGATAGATTACCTATTCAACACCAAATGGTGATCATTCGTTAAGACAATCATTTTTAAGGTTGATACAATAAGTTAGTTATCAACTTCAATTAAAACTTACCCTTAAATTAATCACTTGGATTAGTGATTTTGATACCAACGATAATGATCTCCCGAGTTGATGTCGATCGACCCTTCAACAAAACATGACATAAGAGATGTTAATATACAAAAGTAGTATGAGTAATGACCTGTAACAACATTCGGTCAAGAAGAAAACAAAGAGGAAGGAGTGTTTTTCATTCAACCCTTACACTTACTCGTTCTTGGTTGACAAGAAAATTAAAAGATCACATTGATCACGAATAGAAAGGAAAATAAGGATCTAAAGAAAGGGTCATTTAATTGTAAGTCCATGAAATTATGTTTTAGAAATGAAAACTAATAAAAGTAGATAATGAAAATTTTTGATCACTAAAAAGAATAATGACGATTTAAAAACAAAGAAGAAGAGAGGAGGAAACACAACTATCGGCAGTAGTGCTACAATGGTGATGATAGCAATGGTCTGGCAGAGGAGTAAGAAATGAGAAGGGTTCAGTCACTTGATAAAAGAAAAAAAAAGAAATGAGAAGAGAGAAAGAAAGAAAAAAGAGTTGTGTATGTGGTGGCGCACGGTGGTTGTCGCGATGGTGGAGGGTGGTGCTAAGGGTGACGATAGAAAAAAGAAGAAGAAGAGTGTTGGGATAGTGCAGGTTTGGTGGTGTGGTGTTGGTGATTCTATGCCAAGAAACGATGGAGGAGAGGAGAAAATAAAGTAAAGTAAGGTAGTTGGTGTCTAAACAATGAGAGAATAAGAAAGAATAAGGAGCAGCTTAAGGAGGTGCGACAATGAGAGGGAGGAGAATGAAAAAATGGATGAAAAGAGGGTTCTCAAACAAGTTTAGGTTCAATGTATCTCATACATGGAATTGGTGGAGAAAAAGGCAAGTTAGAGGGATAAGAGAGCAAAAAGGGGATCATGTTTGCTCAAGTATGACAAGCATGGGTTGGACGACAAGGGTGTTTTTGGCACATGGAAAATTCATAAAATTAATTAAAAATGTGGTGATGAGGAGACTAGAACCAATGTAACGCCCCAAAAATCTCATATTTATGCTCTGTTAAAATTTTGACACACAACTGTGTATCTGCTTTAGTGGTTAAGTGTTCTGGGTATGTGTGAGAGGTCCCAAGTTCAAGCTTTTCATTTAGAAAATTTTGGTATTTTCCTGAATTAAGCCTTTAATTGGATCAGTGGGCTTATATTTTATTATATGTAATTCCATATCAGAATGGGCCTGCGGGTTTAGTGGTTAAGTAGAGTGTTGGTGTGCTGGAGGTCTTGTGTTTGAATTCTAGCTTCAACAAGGGTGATTTATTTTGTTTGGTTGGGGGACAAAGTATTGGTTGCATCAGAATTCTGAGTTGTGGGATAGATGGAGAGAATTTTGGGATTTAGTATCATATCCCTTATTTTCTTTTTGTTGGTTGTTTTTTTTTCCAAGTTCTGATGTTATTTACATTCTTCTCCCCTTACTCTGTCGAATTTTCTTGGTTCCCCTCTTATTGCCTATTTTTCGATTACTTTTATTGGTTCGACGTATTCCGCTTGTTTGGTAAGTATCTGCTCTGCCGTCTTCTTAAGTTTTTGGTTAGCATTTTAACGGATATTTTGTGTTCATTCTCAAATAGGGAATTTTCAGAGGTTCGTAATCATTCATAGGGATATTAGTGGTGGGGAGGTATCGCTGTTCGCTTGAAGGTAAGTTTTGGTTGTTGAGTCTTTTGAATAACTCAGCTAGGACCTGTTTAGTTTGTTGTTTGTAGCATTTAATTCGGAGACTTTTGGTTGATTTTAGGTTCTAGTGTGCTTGGAGCTTGGTTTAGCTTCATACGAAACCAGGTGTGTACTTGAACCACTGAAAACGAGTCTCAGTGAAAAGCCGAAAAAGCATACTGTCGGCGACGCCCATAGCCCGTGTAGCAGGCCATGTGACTGAACACGGGAGTGTGGATGACGAGCCAGGCCGTGCGCGCATGACACGAGCGCATGACATGACCGTATGATGGCCAAAGAGGCCGTGTGTGAGACATGGGCTTGACCAATTGGGCCGTGTGGGCCCCCACGGGTAAACTACAGGGGCGTGTGGGATTTTGGGCCAGGCTATGTGAGCCACATAGACAAGACCAATTTGGGTCGTGTGGGCCTACACGGGCAGACAGCATGGGCATGTGAGCCCAATTTACTAATTTGTATGCTAAGGTTGGACGGGTCGCCCGAGACGACTGTGAACTTACTATGGTGTCAGTAAGCAATGTTTTGATCCCTAATTGACTGAAAGGTATATTTATGGCTATTTACTGAGCATGATTATAATATTGTACAAATTGTATGCATGACACTATGTGATAGCATGCCATAACTGTATGTTGAATTACATGGGGATGGGATGATATATGTGGAGGAAGTGTACTGAAAGGCTTTAAGCTTAATATTCTGGCAGCACAACTGCGACTTACTGATTACTTCGAGCCTAATACTGGCAGCTCAGTTGCAAACCACTGTTTAGTGCCGTACTCGGTACTTTTTGGAGTGTAGGGATGGATGGGTTGATTATATCCCCACATGAAGGATGTCCTATGAGGGTAACACAATGATGACAAGGCCATTAGACGAGCACTGATTAAGCAGCTTTCGTAATGGTATGTAATTGGGTACAACTCAGCCACAATACTATATGGAATGGCTTATTGACTAAATAAGTTTATAATTAATAGGTGAAAAACTAAAACTTAATTAAAAATACATATGTCCAATTAGTCCCACCGCTAGCTTGTTGAAACCATAAATGAATTACATGTAAAACCAAATGAAAAAAAATGGATAGAAATGATGAAGTTAGAGAAATGGCTCACATTCACAAATGATTGTGTTTTCTCATTGAGTATAGAAATGACTTGAAAACTAATTTAAGGCCTTCAAACTATTAATTAATTAATTTAAGTTTGAAAATTGAGTTAATTTAGTGAGTCATTGTTAATCCATTAAATATGAAAATTAAATATATTTCTTCATAGATTCTTTTACAGTGAATTTGTTATGACTCTAATAGAATTAGAACTGGGTTGAGAAAATTATTTAAATGGAAAATTAGTTTATCTAATTAAATTAATTAAATAAATAATATTTATTTTGGTTGGGTTGGATTAAATTATAAAGTACTAGGTTAAAATTCTAGTAATCACATGTAATTGGACCCAATACAGGAGATGCCCAAATCCCCTTATCGTTACAGAGAGGCAAAAACCCTAGTAGTTTTACAAGGGAGTGTCGCCCACCCCATTCTACTTAGAGTAGAATATGTATTCTATTAAATAAATATTATTTTTGTCTTACTAATTTAACCGGATTCTTGTATCTCTCCCTATAAATATATCGCATTGTTAAAGTTTTTTACACAAGTTTTATATGAGTTTGATATATTGTTATTCTGCTAGAAAGAAATTAAATTATATTTTATAGAAATTATATGTAACAACCCGTTTTCAGTGAAGTCAGAATAGTGGTTTTGGGACCACAAATTCGAGTCAGAAAAAAAATTTATTTTAATATTATTACATGAATTGCATTATGATAGAAATGACGTATGAAAATTTCATTAAGAAAATTTTATCGATTTCATGTTTAATTCTGGAATAGACCAAATTACATAAAATGCAAAAGTTGATTTCTAGTAGCTATAAGTATCAAATATCTATGGAATTCAAAATTTGAGGTCCTTATATGGTAATTAGACCACTGAGAAAAGTTAGTAGATATTTTCATGATTCATCCATGGAAAATTAGAAAAAGAAAAGGACTAAATTGGAAATTGAAATAAATAAAAGATGATAAATTAAATAAATGTTTAATTTCATCATTTTATATCTTCATCCCCAAATTCTGTGGAAACCCTAGGAAAAAGAAAGAAAATCAAGAAAGCCTAATTGGGTAAGCAATTTTGTCTCGTTTTTAGTAATTTTTATATTTTCGAGTTCGGGATAGCTTAACCCATCTATTTTGGGGATTAATTTGTAAACTTATCAAAGTATGAAAATTTTTCCATGGATGAATATGCTGGAAATTTGAAATTTATGGAAGAAAATGAAAGGTTGTTGATAAATAAACAACTTTTACAAAGTGAATTTTCACGAAAATAGGTTTTAGGGACTAAATTGAAAAGTGGTAAAACCCATGAACAAATTCTGATTTTTGTCAAATTCATGGGCTGCTATTGTAACATGTAGAATTCGATTAGGCTTGACATAAGGGCTAAATTGCATGAATTTCATTTTCCGAGCTTAGGGACAAAATTGTCATTTATGAAAATTATAGGGGCAAAATAGCAATTTTTCTTAAGAAGCGAATTGATTTCAATTTAGTATGAAATGAATTAAATTGATGTGAAACTCATTTATATAGATCCGAAAAACTCAAATACAAAGTTAGATCGAGGAAAAGAAAAAGTGTTGGATTAGTAGATTTCTATATACAAACAAGTAACGAGGTAAGTTCCTATAACTTAATTATGTATATTAATATGTTTGAAGCGAATTTTGTATTTGTGTGAATTGCATAAATGTTTAATGTAAAAAAAAATTAATCACATACCCGATATTGTTCAATAATTGATAAGTCCCGTTTGAATAATGAAATGTGATGGATACAACATTTTCCCGTATTGATTATAGTCTTGCATATGTTGTAGACATTATAGCTCAGACGAGCATCCCGTTAAAAGCCTTTTCGAGCGTCCTGTTATATAGTTCCTATGAGCATTCTAATCGGTAATGATCCTGCATGTGTTCCGGACTACTTCAGCTCTTTGTGAGCGTTTTGTTTCACGATTCGATCGGTTGTGATCAAGCATTTATTGCGGACACAAACTTTGCTCTTCATGAGTGCCCTCATATAGGCTCATATGAGCTTCCTAGAATGGCTTACTTGAACTCCCTGTTGTGCTATTTGGAACTCCCTATTAATAACTCTTTGGAGTTACCTGTTAAGCTCAATGAGCTTCATGTTCTAAACTCTTAGGAGTTTCCTGTTTAGCCCGGATAAACATCCTGTTACATGGCTCATCGAAGCATCCTGATATATAGCTCGAAAGTGTGCTTCCTGATTATGTGCCCTAATTGGGTACCCTTGGATATGAATTGATTGATTTCAGTTTTGTACACTTTAATGTAATACATGAGAGTATCTATCAATATTTCAAAAAAATTCAACGGGTAAAGTCTTGACATGGCTAAAATGAACTTGAAATGAATTTTCATGGAAATATATATGTAATATGGAATAATGATATGAAAAGCATATTAAATGATGAGCTCATCCATGTTCTTCGTATTATATGAATTACTTGACTAACATGATTGATGAAGTTGTGTTTTAGGCTGTTAGCCAAATTGATTGGATGCATTTTTTTATGCTTATATTTAATGAAAATATATGGTAAGTTAAATTCCTGTTATACGAACTTACTAAGCATTTGAAATGCTTACTCAATTTTCTTTCCTCTATTTTATAGTACTCAGAAGCTCGTAAAGGTTAAAGATCAATCAGAAACTTACTTTGGGATAAGTAAATAGGAAACTTACTTTGGGATAATGGCATGTATAGGTTAATGGTGACAAGTAAGGGTATGTAAATGTTTTGGTTGTAATTAGCCATTGGAATGGCTAGCAATAACATATTTAATATGTTTATTCATGAAGTTAAATCATGTTTGGTGTGTAAGTATGCTTGGATTAGTAACTTGATATAATCACACTTGTGTAAGTATATGATTAAAAAAAGGGTAAGACGAATACTTGAAAGTGTGAGCAAACATGTTATCTATAAAACTTGAATATTAGTTTGAATTATATGTCTTGGATTGGTTGGTAAATATATTCAAATGTTGTTGTAGGTGCAAGGTAAAAATGGTGAGAAATAAGGCCTAGAAAATGGCCTTATTCTGTCCACACGGGTAGACACACGGGCGTGTGTCTCAATCGTGTGTGACACACGGTCATGCATACGGGCGTGTGGTTTGGATATGTGTCTCTTACATCTCAAAAGTTGAGAAACAAAATGCTCAGAATTGGTCACACAGGCTTGTGTCTCAGTTGTGTGAGTCACACGGCCTAGCACACAGGCATGTGACATGGCCATGTGAATCCTGCACCTAAGAAAAATTTTGAGATTTTACGAAAAAATTACTATGATCCCAGTTTAGTCCCGACTTGATTCTAATATGTATTTTTGGCCTCGAGGACCCATATAAGAGACATTGTGATTGATTATGATCGATTTTTGGAAATGAATAGTAAATGACATAAATTAATTGTAATTGAAGTGTAAACTTCAGTAATGCTCCGTAACCCTATTCCAGCGACGGATATGGGTTAGGGGTGTTATACTTATTGGTATCAAAGCTAAATTTTAGCCGATTCTTGGACTAATGTAGCAAGTATAAGTTTAGCTATCTATGCCATTATATAATTTGTGATAGTATGATATCTTCTGACCATTTTGAATTTTTTTTCATAGAGTAATGTCATCCAACCAAGCTAGAGTTGAATCTGAGAATGCTGAGAGCACTGCTCAAGCTTCTGTACAAAGAGCTGCATCTAGTAGCAGTAGAAGGCCCGTCTCTGAAGGGCCAAGGTGAGGAGGAAAAAGAAACTTTCTTTCAAATGATGAATGAGTGGTTCACACAATTTATAAGAACAAATCCTCCTCAACCAGTTCCTAACATGCCACAAGGTGTTGAACTTGTTAGAATTGGTAAGCCTCTAGTAGATAAAATCCGTAAATATAGGGCAGAAGAATTTAAAGCTACTACCGAAGATGATCCAGAGAGGGTTGAATTTTGGCTGGAAAATACTATCAGAGTTTTAGATGAATTATCATACACACCAGCTGAGTGCCTAAAATGTGTTGTATCACTGTTGGAAGACACAGCTTATCAGTGGTGGAATACTTTGATTTCTGTTGTGCCAAGGGAAAATGTTACATGGGAATTTTTCCAAAAAGAATCCAGAAAGAATTATATTAGCCAAAGATTTCTGGATCAGAAAAAGAAAAAATTCTAGAGCTTAAATAGGGAAACATGACAGTATCTGAGTACGAACGAGAATTCGTTAGATTGAGTAAGTATGCCAGAGAATGGGTTCCAACTAAGGTTGATAGGTGCAAACATTTTGAGGAAGGATTAAATGAAGGCATCAAGATATTGATTAGGATTATTGAATTAAGAGAATTCCTGGTACTGCTCGATCGAGCACACAAAGCCGAGGAATTGAGTAAAGAAAAGAAACAAGCAGAGAGAGAAGCCCAGATTTTTGGTAAAAGATTTATTGGCAAGTCACAATCATCTGTTTCAAAGAAATCAAAGAAATACCATGATTGTTTTACTGCATCTGTGGGATATTTTGGAAAAGATCGAGGCTCTTAACGTACTAATTCAAGATCTTCGTCTCCATCTGTAACAACTGTTGGAAGTGTTGGTAACTCCAAACTGAGGTGTAAACATTGTAATAAATTTCATTTTGGGAGTGTCATATGAGAAGTGAAGCTTGCTATAGATGTGGTTCTCTTGACCACTGTCTTAAAGATTGTCTAGAAAGAATTGAAAAAGATACTAATCACATTCTGAAGCCGAATAACATTGCCTTGAGAGGTAGACCACCTCGTCACTCTGACAATGTCAATGGTAGCCGAGGCGCTACAAAAGATTCAACAGTTAAGTCTGAAGTAAGAGCACCGGCAAGGACATATGCTATACGTACAAGAGAGGATGCCTCTGCATCAGACGTCATTACTGGTACATTTTCTCTTCTTGATAGTGATATTACTGCTTTGATTGATCCTGGTTCAACACATTCATACATATGCAGAAATTTAGTGTCTGTTAAAAATTTACCTATTGAGTTTACTGAATTTGTGGTTAAAGTTTCAAACCCCCTAGGCCAATATGTTATGGTAGATAAAGTTTGTAAAAACTATCCTGTAACACCCCTAACCCGAATCCGATTACCGGATTAAGGCTAAGAGGTATTACCGAACTAAATATTTAATTATCTCATTCACATTGTCAATAAACATAAATAGAGATCGAGCTGAAATACATACTGATATTTAAGTTATACGCCATTTTCGTATGGCCAAAATATTTACAATTTCCAAACATCGTTATCATCAGCCTAACCTATACATGCCATATCGAGTCCAAAATATAACTGTACCAAAAAGATCGATAGTGTGATGAACTGCTGACGATCCCCGAATTGGTGGCCAAAATCAACAATCTATAAAATAGAGAAATAAGGAACAGAGTAAGCTTTCAAAGCTTAGTAAGTTTTAAGTATCACAAACAATTAAGACTTATCGAAAATCAAAACATTCATTTAAACAGACTTATTCTCAATTCAAATTGCTTCATGGCCGAATACACATAAACATAGATTCTCAGCACATATTTTTCTTTTACTTAAAGTTTATACGATGCATTTAAATCAAATAATCTCATACATTAACAACATTTGACCGAATAGGTCATTATTTTACTCGTAGATATAACAATCATTCACACTTAAGTATCATTCTTTAATACTAATAATTCAGAAAATCATTGACTTAATGTACATGAGTACATAAAGTAATTTTAACATATAATTCAAGACAAATATACCATGACCGATTAAATCATTCTCATATTCACAAATATAACCATTAATCACATTTATATATATTCCTCTTTGATGCTAATGATTCACTTCGAAATCAATTCACCGATGTGTAAGTAATACGTACCTGAACATCTTAAATGTATAGTACTTACTCAACGATGGTTACTACGAACATTCAATATCGTAATCTTACTTAATTTACTGGCATTAAGCCTGTCAGGTCTTAGAACTTGAAACCAATTACCAGCACAAGCCTGCGGGAATTTAAACCCGGTATAATACCAGTTAGAAGCCTGCGGGACTTTAGCCCGGACATATTTCCAGCACGTAGCCTGTGGACCTTAAGTCCGGATATAATTCCAGCACATAGCCTGCGGACCTTAAGTCCGGATATACATCACTGAATGTCATGCATATTTATTCACAAGAAAATTCAATCCACATAACATCTCACAATCATAGTTCATTTTTTTCATTCAAATAATAGCATAACATGGGCACCATTCATATAACTTTTGGCTCAATAACATACATAAGAATATATGTCCATTTTACTTTCCAAGCTTAACTTCTAATGTCTATTCGGCTTTAAGCCTTAAACATAAATTATTTGTCACTCAACTATATTCAAATAGAATCAATAGATTGCAGTAGAGTTATCATACACATATCAAGACATTATTAATTATGTACTAAATGTGACTATTCAAAACTTACCTCGGATATACTTGAACGGTTGCAGAAAGGCTACTCAATTACTTTCTCCTTTCCCCTATCCAACTTCGACCCTCTTTGCTCTTGAGCTTAAATTCAACAATTTTAAACTAGTCATTATTCAACTATTCAAGCATTACTTCAATAATATAATATATATATTCAAATTTCACACATATAGATCATAGTAAGTTTATAAGAAAACATTAAGCAACTCATTAACAAATTTTTATCAAGGTTTACCACATAATCACAAATTCACAATAAGCTATCTTCCTGAGCAACAGTCACTAAATTATTTATAATTGGAGCTACAAAACTCCAAATCAATTGCCGTAACATTTCCCTAAAAACTGACTCATATGTATTTTATCCATAAAATTTTCAGAATTTTTAGTTTGGCCAAACAATACCATATTTTTCTTAAAGTTTTCCCCTGTTTCACTGTTTGACTTATCTGACCACCCTTTACTACGAATCAAATTTCTAATTGTACAGAAGTCAAAATACATTCTCGTTGATTTCATTTGAAACTAGACTCATTAAACTTTAATTACATAATTTATTCAGCTTCTAAATCCACTCCCACAATTTATGGTGATTTTTCCAAATTCCCGTTACAGCTGCTGTCCCAAGCAGATTTACTACAATTTACTCTTTCACAACTCTTTGCATTCATATTATTTAAACATGTATATCACCAAACAATTTCATCACATATATCTATAATTTCACTTAAGCATAATCTCAATACAACACATCATGCTCAAATCATTATTCAAGTTCAAATTCGGCTAACACACATATAAACACTAGCAACTAAATATTAACATTGCATTTCACCATAATAGCTAATTGCCATTAAACAATTAAGCCACAATTATTCAATTTTACCAAGCTTCAATTTAATTTATAACTATCTAAATCATTTAAAACATTCAACAATCAATTCTTCTTTAATTAAGCACATATTTGGCAATGACAATGGTAATTTAGCAAACCTTAATTTAACTTATAATTGTTCATAACACATTTAAAACATCCACTCCATTCCATCATTTTAAAGCACATACATTACTCAATATTATCCAAGTTCACATTCGGCATTTTCACAAATACACATGCCGATTTCATGCACTCATCTCTAATGTTAATTAAGAAATGCTGAATGTCACCAACTAAATGGCATACACACACTCACATGCATAAAAGTCATCCACACCTCATATAGCTCATTCGGCATTGACAAAATCATACCATTAGAATTCATGTACAATACCGAACCTTTATACATTCAAACATCTACCCTATTCTTTTCAAATCATCTAAATGGTAACACTCACATTCTAGCATTTAAATACAAAACATTTATTCAAGTAACTAAGCAAGTCCAAGTTCGGCTATTACACATATAAATACTATCAAATTAAATTTTTAACTAGATCAAACATCTCTCATCAACATTTATTCATCAAAACATAAAGAAAATTATCAAATCTCTTCATTAACAACCATGGCCGAATGCTCCATTCACCACCCAAATCCAAAATTTTAACATGGGCTAAGTAAGGAACTTAGTAACTAAAATAAGCTAAAATTTCAAAATCTAACATGAATTACTAACCTTGTTTTAAGCTTAAGATGGCCGAATGCTATATCCCCTTTTCTTCTTTAAAGTTCGGCTACTAAGGAAGAAGATGAAACCAACATTTTGTCTTTCTTTTGTTTTTCTATTATCCTTTCTTATTTTACTTAATTTTTTTATTTCATAAATTAAACCATTACCATATAATATTATTAAACAACACATATTTTACTTACCATCATTATCATGGCCGGCCACTTAACTAAAGTGGGATATTTGACATGCAAATCCACTTATTTCATACTATAAGTTATTTGGCCACTACAAATTAGCCTATAGCATTTTCAAAAATTTTCACATAAGTCCTATTTAATAATTTCACATACAATTGATGAGATCAAAGCATGAAATTTTCACATATGAACTTTCACATATAACAAGCATCGAATATAACATCTAATTATTTTTATGACTCGGTTTTGCGGTCTCGAAACCACTTTTCGACTGTGGTCAAATTAGGGCTATCACATGTCCGTTGATGGTAAAAGGTTATTAATTCTTAACTGATTTGATGCTACTGCCTTTTGATGAATTTGATGTAATTTTGGGAATGGACTGACTAACTCAACATGATGCGGTGGTGAATTGTAAACAAAAATACATTTTGTTGAAATGTCAGAATGGTGAATTACTTCATGTTGGATCTGATAAGCTAGATGGGTTGTTTAATGTAATCTCAGCTATATTAGCACAAAAATATGTCAAAAAAGGGTATGATGCTTATCTTGCATATGTGTTGGATACTAAAGTATCAGAATAGAAGATTAAATTAGTACCAGTTGTTTGTGAGTTTCCTGATGTGTTTCTAGAGGAATTACCTGGTTTACCACCAGTTAGAGAGGTAGAATTTTCTATAGATCTTATTCCGGGAACAACACCGATATCTATAGCCCCCTATAGAATGGCTTCTACTGAATTGAAAGAGTTGATTGTAAGAGTTTACTGACAGAGGATTTGCTCGACCTAGTTTTTCACCTTGGGGTGTACCGATTCTATTTGTAAAGAAGAAAGATGGATCGTTGAGGCTATGTATTGATTACAGGCAGCTCAATAAGGTTACAATCAAGAACAAGTATCCATTGCCTCAAATTGATGACTAGTTTGATCAGCTAAAAAGTGCCACTGTGTTTTCTAAAGTAAATCTCCATTCTGGATACTATCAGTTGCGAGTGAAAGACTCAAATGTAGCAAGGACAGCTTTCAGAACAAGGTATGGACACTATGAGTTCCTTGTGATGTCGTTTGGTTTGACGAATGTACATGCCATATTTATGGATTTGATGAATAGAATTTTCAGACCATATTTAGATAGATTTGTGGTGGAGTTTATTGATGATATTTTGGTATACTCCCGAGATGAAAATGAACATGCTGAAAATCTGAGAACTGTATTGCAAACTCTGTGTGAGAAACAATTATATGCCAAATTTAGTAAATGTGAATTTTTGCTTTGGAAAGTCGATTTCCTTGGACATATAGTGTCTGCAAAAGGTATCAGGGTAGATCTAAGTAAAATATGAGCTATTACTAATTAGAAACCGCTGAAAATTTTTTCTGAAGTTAGAAATTTTCTAGGATTAGCTCGACATTATTGCAGGTTTGTAAAAGTACTCTCAATGATAACTTCTCCAATGACTTTTCTATTACAGAAAGATGTGAAATTTGAGTGGTATGATAAATGTCAGCAAAGCTTTGACAAATTAAAAGCCTTGTTGACTAAAGCACCTGTAACATCCCGAAATAGGGCCTAGTTGGAATAGTGGTTTTGGGACCACAAATCTGACATCAAAATATTTATTTTATGGTTATTATGAGGCCTAGAATATGAGTATATGCATGTGTTAAAGTTTCAATAAGAAATTCAAAGTATAAGATATCCAATTGGAAATTAGGGACTAAATTGAATAAATTGCAAAACTTGGTTCTAAAAGAAATTTGTATGAAATTGCTTTAGATTATGAATTAGAAGGTCTTGGAGAACAATTTGCCCAAATTCTAAATTTTTAGACAAAAGAGGGCTTGCATGGATGAAATTTTAAAGAAAGGGCATAAGGGCATTTTGGTCATTAGGAATTTTAATGAAATAAAAGAGAAAAATGGAGCAAAAATATGCTCATCTTGTTCCCATAGCTGCAAAAATTTGGAGGACACCATAGCTAGGGTTTCTTCAATTTTCAAGCTCAATAGTAAGTGCTCCCAAGCCCCGTTTTTCATGTTCTTGGTATTTTTGAAATCCTGGTAACTTAATCTCTCCATTTCTACCCATATTTCATGCTAGGGTTCATGTTTAAAAATTTACCCATGCATGAGTTAATTGTGTTTTGATAGATTATGGAGGAATATGAAAGATTAATGTGTGTTAAACATCTTTTTCTAGTGGATTTTCATGAGAAACCCTTTAAGGACCATTTTTCAAAAGATGTAAATGTGTGGTAGAAATGAGAAAATAATGGATAATATGGGCTACCATAAGAGAGAAAAATGTTTGGCTAGGCTTGGGTGAGATAGAAATTGCATGTGTTTCATTATACGAGCCTAGGGACTAAATCGTAAAAATGTCAAAGGTTAGGGCCAAAACGGTCATTTGGACCGAGAGTAGATATTAAACTTGAAATGTATAATGTGGGGTATTAATGAGTTAATTTTTCTATTATAGATCCCGAGGAAAAAATTTCAGAGGTCAATTGTGGTAAGCGCAAGGTTTCGGAATAACCGAAACACAATCTTGAAAAGAATACCAGGTATGTTCAGATAACTTAAAGTAAACCCCTAATATACATAATTGTATGATTTATGAATGCATGATATTTTCATTTATTGATTGTATGAAAATGCATGAAATGCACCTTTGGTAATGACTTGTTGATAACTGTCTCGGTTGAGGTTAAAAAGGGAATTCGATGGATAAACCATGTTTTACATGTGAAGTGAGATCTTGCATGTGTTGCAGTAAGGATTTAGCCCAGACGGGTAATCCGTGATCTCAAATATGGAAAGGATTCTAGCCCGAACGGGTGTTCCTTGAATGATCGAGCCTTCCGAAGAATATATATGCATTGGATTTAGCCCGGACGGGTAATCTGAATTGGGTCTGAATTTAGCCTGGACTGGTAATTCAGATCCGAACTCATTAAGGGTGTTTGTCGCTATAAAGGATTTAGCCTGGACTGGTAATCTCGAATCACCTTACGAGTTTATATAATAGGGGATTTAGCCTGGACTGGTAATCCCGCCATATAATGTGAGGTTAGAGGGACTGCATATATGTGAAATGATCATTCGTAAGAATTGACGGATAATGGGTATTCCATCGAGATTTCCTAGAAACTCAACGAGATTAACATGGGATATATATATACGAATGAAATGTTGAATGATGAACTCATCTAGTTAAATTACATGATTATGTGACTAACTCATTGATTGAGTGCATGTGATAGGAAATCATTTCATAATGGATGATTTCATGAATTAAGTTTGGATGTATGATAATTACTCGGTAAGTTACTTTCCGGATATTTGAGCTTACTAAGCATGTAAATGCTTACCCCTCTCTTTTTCCCTGTCTCACAGAGCTGAGGACTCAAAAGGATTGGAGGACAATTGGAGAGTCAACACACTATCAACTAAACAAGCTTTGGTATAAAGACTCTGTTTATTTTGTTAAATGGCATGTATAGTATTTTTGAGTATTTTATTATATGTTTCATTTGATTTTCCAAGTTAAGGCATGTAAAAATATGTTTATTTCTTTTTATATGGCCATGAAAATTGGCTCAATTTAAGTAGGTTAGGACCTATGATTTTATGCATGGTTTTAATTACTAATGATGGGTTGCTATCAATTAGCAATGAGTCACATGAATGAGCCAATTTTGGATGGATTAATGTAACATGGGAACCCATGACACTAAAGAGGAAATAACCATTTATGTATGAAACCAATGATATGAGGTTTCCATACAACTATTTTCATTAAGATTATTTACAAGCGTAAAATTGTGTTTTCTCTCAAACTTGGTAACCACTAGGCACAAGTAGTAGAAAGGGGTGACTAAAGGCTTGGAAAATAGCCTATTAGAGTCTACATGGTTGGACACACGGGCGTGTGTCTAGGCCGTGTGTGACACACAGTTTTCTGCCACGGGCGTATGCTATGGTCGTGTGTCCACTGCACTCAAAATTTTAGCTCAAAGTCGTACATGGGTAAGCCACACGGGAGTGCGCCATGGCCGTGTTAAAATGACAGTGTCGTCCATGGGCAGGTAGCACGGGCGTGTTCCATGGCCGTGTTGATAGGTCATTGTTGCCCACAGTTGAAGAGCATGGGCGTGCCCGAAGATACACGAGCGTGTGACACTTCATGATGAAGAAAATCTTCTGAGAAGCCCAATGTTTATCGAACGCATCTGAATTTGTCTCGCATTGCCTTCCGATATGTTATAGGTCTCGAAGGCCTATACAAGGGACAAGATGTTCATGATTGAAAGGTTTTAAATTCAAATGAAATTTTGTGACCCGAGTTAGTACACTGAAAGTGTAAAGTTCCGGTAATGCCTCAAGCCCTGTCCGGTTTGGATACAGGTTAGGGGTGTTACATTTATCGGTATCAGAGCTACGGTTTAGTTGGTTCTAGGACTACCATAGAGGATGTTAAAGTTCTCTATATATGCCATTATTTGAATGTTGATAGTGTGATGTCTCCTAATTGTTTAAATTGTTTTGAATTTTGTAAATGTCTTCCAATCAAGCACAAGATGAGTCCGAGAGAGTCGAGAGCCATGCTCTAGCTTCCGTACAGTGAGCTTTATTTAGTAGTAGTAGAAGGCTGATGTCAGAAGGCCAAGAAGAGGCCCGAGCTGCCTTCTTTGATATGATGGATTAATAGTTTGAGGATTATCTAAGAAATCGCCCCAATATACCGAGTCCTCCCCCGCCCTCTAACCAACCTGATGAGGATGTGCCACGAGGTATAGTACCGATGAGAATTGGTAAAGCCTCGGTAGATAAACTTAGAAAGTATGAGGCTAAGGAATTTAAAGCAAAGGTTGATAATGACGCTGAAAGAGTTGAGTTCTGGCTCGAGAACACTACGCGGGTGCTAGATGATTTGACATGTACACCCGAGGGGTGTTTGAAGTGTGCCGTGTCCCTTTTGAAGAACACTGCATACAATTGGTGGAAAACCGTATCCTTGGTAGTGCCGAAGGAAAATCTTACTTGGGATTTCTTCCAATCAGAGTTTAGGAAGAAATATATTAGCCAATGGTTTTTGGACTCGAAGCGAAAAGAGTTCCTAGAACTCAAACAAGGTAACAAGACTGTAGCGGAATACGATAGAGCGTTTGTACGACTAAGTCAGTATGCTGAATGGGTCCAAACTGAATCGAAAATGTGTAAACACTTCGAGGAAGGTCTGAATGAGGACATCAAGTTGTTGATTGGGATCTTGGAAATATGGGAGTTTGTCGCATTGGCCAATCGAGCCAAGAAGGCCGAATAACTTAATATAGAGAGAAAACAAGCTAAGAGAGAGGCTCGAGTTGCAAGCAAGAGGTCTAGCACTAAAACACTCTCGTTCTCCATGAAGAAAGCCAGGAGCTTGCATGAACGCTCCACTTCGTCAGTGGGATATTCGGGTAGATCAAGAATCTCTAAACGACGAGGTCAAAAGTCTTCCTCCCCGATGGTGACTAGTGTTGGGAGTGTAGATGATCAAAAAAAGAAGTGTAAGAGCTACAATAAATTTCATTTTGGAGAGTGCCAAATGAAAAGCGGCGCATGTTTCAAATGTGGTTCTCTTGATCATTTTCTTAGAGACTGCCCGGAACGAGCTGAAAAAGATGAGGAATTAGCTCTGAAGTCAAATGCTCTCGTTCCACGAGGTAGGCATCCAATATATCCTGGGAGTGCTAGTGGCAGTCGAGTCATGGCTAAAGATGCTGCAAAACCAGAGGTTAGAGCATCGGCAAGAATATATGCAATACGTGCCAGAGAGGAAGCTACTACACTTGATGTTATTACGAGTACCTTCTCTCTTTTTAATATAAGTGTTGTTGTTTTAATTGACCCGGGGTCAACGCATTCATATATCTGCATGATATTGGCGTCTATTATGAACATATCCATTGAACCTACAGAATTCATCATTAGAGTGTCGAACCCACTAGGTAGATCAGTCCTAGTTGATAAAGTCTGTAAGAATTGTCCTTTGACGATTCAAGGTCATTGTTTTCCGGCTGACCTTATGTTGTTACGATTTGATGAATTTGATGTAATACTTGGTATGGATTGGTTAGCCCTTCATGATGTAATTGTGAATTGTGGTAGTAAGTATATTAAGTTGAAATGTCCAGATGGTAAGATTCTACAGGTCAAATCAGGAGAATTGGGTTTGCCGCCAGTTGTAATCACTACAATGGTTGCCCAGAGATATATGAAGAAAGGATATGAATCCTACATTGCATTTGTACTGAACACTAAGGAAACAGAGCTGAAGATTGAGTCCGTGCCAATAGTATGTGAGTACCCAGATGTGTTTCCGGAGGAGTTACCCAGATTACCTCCTGAAAGGGAGATAGAGTTTGGTATTGAATTGGTGCCAGGGATGACTCCCATTTCCATTGCCTCATACAGAATGGCACCTACTGAGCTGAAGGAGATAAAAGCACAGTTGCAAGAGCTAACAGATAAAGGATTCGCTAGGCCAAGTTTTTCACCTTGGGGTACCCCGTGTTGTTTCTAAAGAAGAAAGATGGTTCGATGAGGTTATGTATCGATTATCAGCAACTGAACAAGGTGACTATAAAAAATAAGCATCCTTTGCCAAGGATCGATGACTTGTTTGACCAGCTGAGAGGAGCCGCCGTATTCTCCAAGATAGAGTTGAGGTCTGGCTATTACCATCTGCGAGTTAAAAACTCGAATGTACCCAACACAGATTTCAGAATGAGGTATGGCTATTATGAATTTCTTGTCATGCCGTTTGGGCTGACGAATGCACCGGCTATGTTTATGGATCTAATGAATAGGATCTTTCGACCATATTTGGATAAGTTTGTCGTTGTGTTTATTGAAGACATTTTGATCTACTCTAAAGATGAGACAGAGCATGCGAAGCATCTAAGAATTGTGTTTCAAATATTGCGAGAAAAGCAACTGTATTCTAAGTTTAGCAAGAGTGAGTTTTGGCTCCGGGAAGTTGGATTTTGGGGTTATATAGTTTCAAGTGAAGGCATTCGAGTTGATCTAAGTAAGATTTCTGTAATTGTTGAATGGAAATCACCTAAGAATGTAACCGAGGTTGGAAGACTTTTGGGCTTAGCCGGTTACTATCGAAGGTTTGTAAAAGGATTTTCCATAATAGCGACTCCGATGACGAAGTTGCCACAGAAAGACGTTAAGTTTGAATGGACAGAGAAGTGTCAGCAAAGTTTTGAAAAGTTAAATACGTTACTGATTGAAGCTCCTGTTTTAGTAGTACCTAAACTGGGAAAAGAATTTGTGGTCTACAGTGATGCATCCTTAAATGGATTGGGTTGTGTACTTATGCAAGATGGCAAGGTGATAGCATATGCTTCACGGCAATTGAAGCCCTATGAGAAGAATCATCCAACCCACGACCTAGAGCTTGCCGTTATTGTTTTTGCGTTGAAAATTTGGAGGCATTATTTGTATGGCGAGACTTGTCGTATATTCACGGACCACAAGAGTTTAAAATACTTGATGACTCGAAAGAATTAAATTTGAGATAGCGGAGATGGTTAGAATTAATTAAGGATTATGATCTGATTATTGACTATCACCCGGGAAGGGCGAATATGGTCGCTGATTCATTGAGTAGAAAATCCCTATACACTTTGAGAACCATGGATACTCGTTTGACATTTCTTGTTAATGGTTCAGTTCTGGCCGAGCTGGAGGCTAGGCCAACATTTCTGCAGGAAATTTATGATGCTCAGCTTAATAATGATGATTTGCAAGCAAAAAGAGCTCAATGTGAGTCTGGTGTTGAGTCAGATTTCTGAATTAGTCCTGATGGATGTTTGATGTTTAGAGATAAGGTTTGTGTACCCAAAGACAATAAACTTAGTTGGAAGATTTTGCAAGAAGCACATAACAGTCATTTGTCTGTTCACCCGAGAAGTACCAAGATGTACAACGATTTAAAGAAGATGTACTGGTGGAACGGCATGAAAAGTGATGTTTCTAAATTTGTATCAAAATGCTTGGCATGTCAGCAAGTTAAAGCTAAACATCAAGTGCCTTCAGGTTTGTTACAGCCTGTAATGGTCACCAAATGGAAGTGGGACAGAGTTACCATGGACTTCGTGACAGGACTACCTATGACTCTAAAAAAGAAAGATGCCATGTGGGTTATAGTGGATAAATTGTCCAAGTCGGCTCATTTTATCCCGGTAAGAACAAATTATTCCCTTGATAGATTGGTCAATTTGTACATTTCTGAGATAGTAAGATTGCATGGAGTACCACTGTCGATTATTTCGGACAGAGACCCGAGGTTCACTTCGAGGTTCTGGAAGAAGTTACAAGAAGCCTTGTGGACAAAGTTGAGTTTTAGTACAGCTTTTCACCCTCAGACCGATGGTCAGTCTGAGCGGATAATTCAGGTTCTCGAGGACGTGTTGCGATGTTGCATTCTTGAATTTCACAGTAGTTGGGAAAAAATACCTGCCAGTGGTAGAATTTTCCTACAATAATAGTTTCCAAACAAGTTTAAAGATGGCATCTTATGAAGCCTTATATGGTAGGAAGTGCTGAACTCCATTGTACTGGATAGAACTCAAGAAAAATAGGATTCATGGAGTTGATCTGATTAAAGAAACTGAAGAAAAAGTTAAAGTGATATGGGATTGTTTAAAAGCGGCATCAGGTAGGCAAAAGTCTTATGCTGATCTGAAAAGAAAGGAATTTGAGTTTCAGGTTGGAGCTATAGTATTCTTGAAAGTATCTCCATGAAAAAAAGGTATTGAGATTTGGTCGAAAAGGTAAACTAAGTCCACAGTTTATCGGACCATACGAGATTACCTAAGGAATTAGACCGTTAGCCTATAGTTTGGCATTGCCACCCGAACTGGAAAAGATTCATGACGTGTTCCATGTATCTATGTTAAGGAGATACCGATGAGACCCCTCTCATGTAATTTCACTGACTGAGATTGAAATTTGATAGGACATGACCTATGGAGAGGAACCGGTTAAGATATTGGCTCGCGAAGTTAAACAATTGAGAAATAAAGATGTGGCTCTTGTAAAATTTTTATGGCATTGACATGGTGTTGAAGAAACTACATGGGAGCCAGAAGAAACCATGAGAAACCAATATCCAAATCTGTTTTCTGGTAAGACTTTCGACGACGAAAGTCCCTAAGGGGGGAGAAATGTAACATCCCGAAATAGGGTCTAGTTAGAATAGTGGTTTTGGGACCACAAATCTGACATCAAAATATTTATTTTATGGTTATTATAAGGCCTAGAATATGAGTATATGCGTGTGTTAAAGTTTCATGAAGAAATTCTAAGTATAAGATGTCCAATTGGAAATTAGGGACTAAATTGAATAAATTACAAAACTTGGTTTCTAGAAGCAATTTGTATGAAATTGCTTTAAATTATGAATTAAAAGGTCTTGGAGAGCAATTTGCCAAAATTCTAAATTTTTTGACAAAAATGGGCTTGCATGGATGGAATTTTAAAGAAAGGGCATAAGGGCATTTTGGTCATTAGGCATTTTAATGAAATAAAAAGAGAAAAATGGAGCAAAAATATGCTCATCTTCTTCCCATAGCTGCCAAAATTTGGAGGACACCATAGCTAGGGTTCTTCAATTTTCAAGCTCATTAGTAAGTGCTCCCAAGCCCCGTTTTTCATGTTCTTAGTATTTTTGAAATCCCCGTAACTCGATCTCTCCATTTCTACCCATATTTCATGCTAGGGTTCATGTTTAAAAATTTACCCATGAATGAGTTAATTGTGTTTTGATGGACTATGAAGGAATATGAAAGATTAATGTGTGTTGAACATCTTTTTCTAGTTGATTTTCATGAGAAACCCTTATAAGGGCCATTTTGTAAAATATGTAAACGTGTGGTAGAAATGATAAAATAATGGATAATGTGGGCTACCATAAGAGAGAAAAATGTTTGGCTAGGCTTGGGTGAGATAGAAATTGCACATGTTTCATTACACGAGCCTAGGGACTAAATCGTAAAAATGTCAAAGGTTAGGGGCAAAATGGTCATTTGGACCGGGAGTAGATATTAAACTTGAAATGTATAACGTCGGGTATTAATGAGTTAATTTTGCTATTATAGACCCCGAGGAACAAATTCTGGAGGTCAATCGTGGTAAATACAAGGTTTCGGAATAACCAAAACACAATCCCGAAAAGAATACCAGGTAAGTTCGGATAACTTAAAGTAAACCCCTAATATACATAATTGTATGATTTATGAATGCATGATATTTTCATTTATTGATAGTATGAAAATGCATGAAATGCACCTTTGGTAATGACTTGTTGATAACTGTCTCGGTTGAGGTTAAAAAGGGCATTCGATGGATAAACCATGTTTTACATGTGAAGTGAGATCCTGTATGTGTTACAGTAAGGATTTAGCCCGGACAGGTAATCTGTGATCTCAAATATCGAAAGGAAACTAGCCCGGATACGTGTTCCTTGAATGATCGAGCCTCACGAAGAATATATGTACATTGGATTTAGCCCGGACGGGTAATCTGAATTGGGTCTGAATTTAGACTGGACTAGTAATTCAGATCCAAACTCATTAAGGGTGGTTGTTGCTATAAAGGATTTAGCCTGGACTGGTAATCCCGACATCACCTTACGAGTTCATATAATGGGGGATTTAGCTTGGACTGGTAATCCCGCCATATGATGTGAGGTTCGCGGGAGTGAATATATGTGAAATGATCATTCGTAAGAATTGACGGATAATGGGTATTCCATCGAGATTTCCTAGAAACTCAACGAGATTAACATGGGATATATATATGTGAATGAAATGTTGAATGATAAGCTCATCTAGTTAAATTACATGATTATGTGACTAACTCATTGATTGAGTGCATGTGATAGGAAATCATTTCATAATGGATGATTTCATGAATTAAGTATGGATGTATGCTAATTACTCAGTAAGTTACTTTCCGGCAATTCGAGCTTACTAAGCATGTAAATGCTTACCCCTCTCTTTTTCCCTATCTCATAGAACTCGAGGACTCGAAAGGATTGGAGGACAATTGGAGGGTCAACACACTATCAACTAAACAAGCTTTGGTATAAAGACTCTGTTTATTTTGTTAAATGGCATGTATAGTATTTTTGAGCATTTTATTATATGTGTCATTTGATTTTCCAAGTTAAGACATGTAAAAATATGTTTATTTCTTTGTATATGGCCATGAAAATTGGCTTAATTTAAGTAGGTTATGTGTGACAGCCCAAAGTTGACCCTAGTCGGGAAGTGGTTTCGGGACCGCTAAACCGAGTCACCGAAATGTTTGAATGTGATACTTATTGTCTAGAATATGTAATTATGAATGTGTGAAAATTTCAAGCTTCAATTTGGTTGATTTCATGTGAATTTAGTCAATAGGACTTATGTGAGAAAATTCTAAAATGTGATAGGTCAATGTGTGAGGACCTATTAGTGCATGTGGACAAAGGGGGGACTTGCATGTCAAATTCCCCCCTACTAGTAGTGGCCGGCCATGACAAGCATGGTAGACAAAGTTTGATGGCCAAGACATGTCATAGACATGTTTTGTTGGTGCATCATGGGTGGAAAAAATTAAAATAATAGGCATGGAAATTAAATAATGAAAAGGAGTATGATGAATACACAAAAAAAAAGTATGTAGTTGATTCTTTTCCCCCCCATTGCCGTGAGCTAAAGAAAAGAGAGGAGAAGATCTTTGTTCATCCTTTTCTCACCTTCATTTAGCCTAAATTAGAAAGAAAAACAAAGAAAAAAATTTCTCATCCTTTGGTTCATCCTTGGCCAAAAAAATTTTAAGGAGGAAAGAAGAAGAAAGGTGAAGAGATTCGACCATGCATGTAGCTAGGCTAAGGTATGTTTGATGATGTTCCATGAGATGCATGCATGTTTTAGTTGTTAGCTTGAGTTCTACCTAGCCCATGGTCTAAATCTTGCTATGTGATGGAAATGGCACTTGACCATGGATGCATCATTCTTGGTTGATGTTTGATGTTGTGGTGATGAGGCATGAGGATGAGTTAAGATTCGGCCTAGGTGGAGGTCGTGTTAATGCCATTGCATGCAAAATATGAAGCTTGTTAATGATGCATGTGATGATGGCTTGATGATTCTTGAACCTCCTTTTTAGCATTTTTGTGTGAGCACATATGTGCATTGGTTGCTAAATGGAGAAGAATCGGCTAGCAAGATGTGTGCTAAGGCCGAATGTAACTTTGCATGTTAATGAGCAATGCATGTGTTAAATTGATGAAAAGGGGGAGGATGCTTTACTAGTGTGTATATGTGTGTATTAAGTGTTGAAATCGACCCCAAAAATAGACATGCATATTCGGCCAAGGGGAAAGAAATTAGCTAATATGTTGTGTTGATGCATGATTTTTGCATGTATGAGACTTTAATGTCTAATGTATAAATATGGGCTAAGTGCCTTGTGTTCATCTTTTTGATGCCTAAATGATGAAATCAATTTATTTGTTTAATTAAGCTCAAGATCAAAGGGGAAATAAATCCGATAAAGGGAAGGAAAAAGTGGTCGAATAGTTAGCGGAATCGTTCGACAACACCCGAGGTAAGTTCTTGAGTAAGAGAGCTTAAATTACGATGTGATTAAATCATGCTCTATGTGAGGCTATTGAGCCGAATGTGCAAGGACGATATGTGCCTTGTGTTTGAGTTTCGCAAATGAAAATGAAATATGAATGTGCCATGAATTATTGTTAGATGTGCATGATTAATTGAATGCTGTCCGGGCTAAGTCCCGAAGGCTTTGTGCCAAGTGAATATATCCGGACTAAGATCCGAAGGCATTTGTGCGAGATACAAATTCCGGGTTAAGCCCCGAAGGCCTTTGTGCGAGATACTAAATCCGGGTTAAGTCCCGAAGGCATTCGTGCGAGTTATTAAATCCGGGTTAAGTCCCGAAGGCATTCGTGCGAGTTATTAAATCCAGGTTAAGTCCCGAAGGCATTCGTGCGAGTTATTAAATCCGGGTTATGTCCCGAAGGCATTGTGTGAGTTACTAAAACCGGGCTATGTCCCGAAGGCATTTGAACGAGGAGCTATATCCGGTTAAATCCCGAAGGTACGTGATTTGGTAATGAATGAGCTTGCTGTAAAATTCCAGCGAATACTCGAAAAACATCCCAATATGGGGATATGTTACGTATGTGTTGAATTTAATCGAGCCCTTACAAATAAATGTTCGCTCAGTTGATAAACAAGCTACCGGCCTTCGGCTAAGCTAGTCTATTGTGTATGTACATAAGGGTTGTTAATGTTGTGAAGCAAGTTTGATATCGGTAAATTGCGTATTATGAAATATTCCGTTTAGCTAAATGTGTGTTATTCTTTGTTTATGCTGGAATTCCTTGCTCAAAACTTACTAAGCATAAATTGCTTACTCGTTATACTGCTCCTCTGTTTTATAGATTTTTGGTTCTCCAGCTATCGGACTCGGGATCTTGAAGTCGAAGTCGCTCACACTATCAAAGGCTCTTTTGGGTACTATTTTGGTTGAATTTTGATATGGCATGTATAGGACTACCCATTGTGGTTTTTCGAGTACTTTATGAAATGTATAAGTGTACAGCCATGCGAAAATGGCTTGTAGAAGTGGAGTATGGCATTAGACCATTCGTGTTTATGAATGTATAGATGGTTTCGTGATGTAACTATAGTTGGAATGGAAGTGTTGAGCAAATGATCAGCCTTTGGAATGGCTAAGTATGATCATATGTGGGCATATGTATGACAAGGCCCTAGTTGGTCCATGAAACCCTGAAAATAGGTAAGGTTTACTTTGAAAACAGAGGCTGACAGCAGCAGTGGTGTGGATTGGAAAAATCATAAGAATTCGTAGGAGTGGAATTAAATAGTGAATAAATTATGTAATCGAACCTTAATGAATCTACTTTCATATGAAAGTAACGAAACAATCATATGAACAGTACAGTAAGAGATATTCAGGTTCTTGTGGGACAGGGCCAGAACAGTTTCTGGATTCCCTGTTCCGACTTTGGAAATTCACTATAAATTGACCAGAGATAATTAGGGGTCATACCATATATGTATGGATTCCTCTCTGAGTCTAGTTTCCATAGAAACAAACGGCATCAGTATTGAAGCTCTGTGCAGAGAGATATCCAAGTCGTAATGGGAAAAGGTCAGTGTAGTCGACCCCTGTAACATGGGAGACTTTGACTAATAAACTGTACTAATTGGCCCGACCAAAAATTCTAGAAAAAAAATACATAGGTGGGTACATGAGTCTAGTTTCAGGGAAAAATCACAAAACTGATTTTCGAGTTGTGAAACTCAAGATATGATTTTTGAAGCGGCTAGTACTCAGACCGGGCAGTGTCTGGAAAAATTTTTCAAAGTTTGTTAACATCTCGTGTCCGACTCCGGTGTCGGTCTCGGGTTCGGGGTGTTACATTATGACCTATGATTTTATGCATGGTTTTAATTACTAATGATGGGTTGCTATCAATTGGCAATGAGTCACATGAATGAGCCAATTTCGGATGGATTAATGTAACATGGGAACCTATGACACTAAAGAGGAAATAACCATTTATGTATGAAACCAATGGTATGAGGTTTCCATACAACTATTTTCGTTAAGATTATTTACAAGCGTAAAATTATGTTTTCTCTTAAACTTGGTAACCACTAGGCACAAGTAGTAGAAAGGAGTGACTAAAGGCTTGGAAAATAGCCTATTAGAGTCCACATGTTTGGACACACGGGCATGTGTCTAGGCCATGTGTGATACATGGTTTTCTCCCATGGGCGTGTACTATGGCCATGTGTCCCTTGCATTCAAAATTTTAGCTCAAAGTCGTACACGAGTAAGCCACACGGGCTTGCGCCATGGCCGTGTTAAAATGACAGTGTCGTCCACGGGCAAGCAGTATGGGCGTGTTCCATGGCCGTGTTGATAAGTCAATGTTGCCCACAGTTGAAGGGCATGGGCGTGCCCCAAGATACACGGGCATGTGAGTCCACACGGCCTACCTACACGGGCGTGTGACACTTCATAGTGAAGAAAATCTTCCGAGAAGCCCAATGTTTATCGAACGCGTCTGAATTTGTCACTCATTGCCTTCCGATATGTTATAGGTCTCGAAGGCCTATACAAGGGACGAGATGTTCATGATTGAAAGGTTTTAAATTCAAATGAAATTTTGTGACCCGAGTTAGTACACTGAAAGTGTAAAGTTCCGGTAATGCCTCAAGCTCTGTCCGGTGTTGGATATGGGTTAGGAGTGTTACGGCACCTATGTTAGTTCAACCTGAATCAGGTAAAGTATTTGTAATTTACAGTGATGCATCATTGTATGGCTTAGGCTGTGTATTGATGCAAGAAGGAAAAGTAATAGGTTATGCTTCTAGACAGCTAAAAGCACATGAAAAGAACTACCCAATACATGATCTTGAATTAGCAGCTATTGTATTTGCATTGAAAATATGGCGGCATTACTTGTTTGGTGAAAAGTGTCACATATTCACCGATCATAAAAGTTTGAAGTATTTGATGTTGCAAAAAGACTTGATTTTGAGACAACGCAAATGGCTTGAGTTATTAAAAGATTATGATTTGGTTATTAATGTGGTTGCTGATGCTCTAAGTAGAAAGTCTTTGTTTTCTTTGCAAGCAATGAACACTTGGTTATCTTTTTCTAATGATGGTTCGACTGAAGCTGAGTTAAAAGCTAGACCAATATTCCTGCAGCGGATCTGTGAAGCTTAGAAGAGTGATAATGAATTACAAGCTAAACGGGTACAATGTGAGTCAACTTTTGATTTTGAATTTCAGATTGATTCTGATGGTTGTCTATTATTCAGAGACCAAATATGTGTACTGAAGAATATAGAGCTGATACAGAAGATTTTGCACGTAGCTCATAACGATACTATGTTTGTTCATCTGGGAAGTAATAAAATGTATAATGATTTGAAAAAGATGTACTAGTGGCGAGAAATGAAACGAGATATTTTTGAATTTGTATCTAAATGTTTGATATGTCAGTAAGTAAAAGCTGAACATCAGGTGCCTTCAGGATTATTACAGCCAGTTACTATACCGGAGTGGAAATGGGAAAGAGTTACTATGGATTTTGTATTGGGACTACCCTTATCTCTGAAAAAGAAAGATAACATTTGGGTAATTGTTTAACGTTTAACAAAGTCTGCACGCTTTATTCTGATACGTATGGGTTTCTCTCTAGATAGATTGGCTGAATTATATGTTTTCGAGATTGTCAGACTACATGGAGTAGCAGCATTTATTATATTTGATAGAGATCCACGGTTTACATCTTGATTCTAGATCAAATTGTAAGAAGCTCTAGGTACGCAGTTACATTTCAGTGCTACATTTCATCCTCAGACTAATGGTTAATCTGAACGTGTAATACAGATTTTATAGGATATGCTCTGGTGTAGTGTTTTGGAATTTGAAGGTAACTCGAAAAAATACCTACCTTTGATTGAATTTGCATATAATAATAGTTATCAATCCAGCATTAAAATGGCACTGTATGAGGCTCTGTATGGTCATAAATGTAGAACTTTATTATACTGAACATAACTCAGTGAGAAAAAGATACATGGGATTGATTTAGTCCGTGAGACTGAAGATAAGGTGAAAGTAATTTGGGATTGTTTGAAAGTAGCCTCTGATCGTCAAAAGTCTTATGTTGATATTAAATGAAAAGAGATAGAATTTCAAGTTGGTGATAAGGTATTTTTAAAAGTATCACCTTGGAAGAAAGTTCTCCGGTTTGGCCTAAAGGAAAACTAAGTCCACAGTTTATTGAACCATATGAAATTACTGAAAGAATTGGACTAGCGGCATACAGATTAGTGTTACCACCAAAGCTTGATAGAATTCAAAATGTATTTCACGTGCCCATGTTACGACGGTGCCAGTCAAATCCTTCACTTGTTATACCTCCGACAAAAGTTGAGATTCAGCCTAAAATGACCTACAGTGAGGAACCGATCAAAATTCTGGCACAAGAGACAAAGCAGTTAAGAAATAAAAAAGTGGTTCTAGTAAAAATTCTTTGGCAACGACAAGGTATAAAAGAGGCTACCTGAGAACTAGAGGATACAATGAGAAAAAAATACTCAAACCTCTTTACTGGTCAGATTTTCAAGGACGAAAATTCTTTAAGGGGGAGAGTTGTAACAGCTCATTTTCAGTGAAGTCAAAATAGTGGTTTTCGGACCACAAATCCGAGTCAGAAAGAAAAAATATTTTAATGTTATTACTTGAATTGCATTATGATAGAAATGACGTATGAAAATTTCATTAAGAAAATTTTAACGATTTCATGTTTAATTGTAGAAAGGACCAATTTGCATAAAATGCAAAAGTTGAGTTCTACTAGCTATAATAATCAAATAGCTATGAAATTCAAAATTTTAGGTCCTTATATGGTAATTAGACTATTAAGAAAAGTTAGTAGATATTTTTCATGATTCATACATGGAAAAATAGAAAAAGAAAAGGATTAAATTGGAAATTGAAATAAATAAAAGATGATAAATTAAATAAGTGTTTAATATCATCATTTTATATCATTTTCATCCCCAAATTCTGTGGAAACCCTAGGATAGAAAAAGTAAATCAAGCAAACCTAATTGGGTAAGTAATTTTTATAGTTTCGAGTTCAGAATAGTTTAATCTATCTATTTTGGGGATTAATTTGTAAACTTATCAAAGTATGAAAATTTTTCCATGGATGGATATGCTGAAAATTTGAAATTTATGGTAGAAAATGAAAGGTTGTTGATAAATAAACAACTTTTACAAAGTGAATTTTCATGAAATTGTGTTTTAGGGACTAAATTGAAAAGTGGTAAAACCCATGAAAAAATTCTGATTTTTGTGAAATTCATGGGCTGTTATTGTAGCATGTAAAATTCGGTTAGGCTTGAAATAAGGATTAAATTTCATAAATTTCATTTTTCGAGCTTAGAGACAAAAGTGTCATTTATGAAAAGTATAGGGGCAAAATAGTGATTTTGCCTAAGAAGTGAATTGTGTTCAATTGAGTATAAAATGGATTAAATTGATGTTAAACTTATTTATACAGATTCAAAAAACTCAAATACGAAGTTAGATCAAGGAAAAGAAAAAGTGACAGATTAGTAGATTTCTGTATATGAACAAATAATGAGGTAAGTTCCTGTAACGTAATTATGAATATTAATATGTTTGAAGCGAATGTTTTATTTGTGTGAATTGCAAAAATGTTTAATGTAAAAAAAGTTAATCACATACCCAATATTGTTTGATAATTGATAAGTCCTATTTGAATAATGAAATGCGATGGATATAACATTTTCTGGTATTGATTATAGTCTTGCATATGTCCCGGACATTATAGCTAGGATGAGTATCCTATTAAAAGCCTTCTTCAGCGTCCTGTTGTATAGTTCCTACGAGCATTTTGATCGGTAGTGATCCTACATGTGTTGCGCACTACCGCAACTCCCTGTGAGCGTCCTGTTACATGATTCGATCAGTTGTAATCCAGCATTTATTGCGGACACAAACGCAACTCTTCATGAGCAATCTAATATAGGTTGTTATGTGCTTCCTGACATGGCTCGTTTGAACTCCCTATTATGCTATTCGAAGCTCCGTATTAATAACTCTTCAGGGTTACCTGTTAAGCTCAATAAGCTTCCTGTTCTAAACTCTTAGGAGTTTCCTGTTTAGCCTAGATAAGCATCCTGATATATGGCTCATTTGAGCATCCTGATATATGGCTCGAGAGTGTGCTTCCTGATTACGTGCCCTAATTGGGCACCCCTGGATAGGAATTGATAGATTTTAGTTTTGCACACTTTAAGTGTACTACACGAGCCTATCCATCAATATTTCAAATAAATTCAACAGGTAAAGTTCTGACATGGCTAAAATGAACTTGAAATGATTTTTCTTGGAAATGTATATGTAATATGGAATAATGATATAGAAAGCATATGTATATGAAAATCATTAAATGATGAGCTCATCCATGTTCTTGGTATTATGTGAATTACTTGACTAACATGATTGATAAAGTTGTGTTTTAGGCTATTAGCCAAATTGATTGGATGCACTTTTGTGTGCTTATCTTTAATGAAAATATATGTTAAGCTAAATTCTTATTATACGAACTTACAAAGCATTTGAAATGCTTACTCGATTTTCTTTCCTCTGTTTTATAGTACTCGAAAGCTCGCAAAGGTTGGAGATTGGTCAGAGCATCATCACACTATCTTCTAGCATGTTTTGGTATAAATAGGAAACTTACTTTGGGATAATAGCATGTATAGGTTAATGGTGACAAGTAAGGGTATGTAAATGTTTTGGTTGTAATTAGCCATTGGAATGGCTAGTGATAACATATTTAATATGTTTATGCATGAAGTTAAATCATTTTTGGTATGTGAGTATGCTTGGATTAGCAACTTAGATATTATCACACTTGGGTAAGTATGTGATTAAAAAAAGGGTAGGATGAATACTTGAAAGTGTGAGCAAACATGTCATGTATAAAACATGAATATTAGTTTGAATTATATGTCTTGGATTGGTTCTTAAATATATTCAAATGTTGTTATAGGTGCAAGGTGAAAATGGTGAGAAATAAGGCTTGGAAAATGGCCTTATTCTGTTCACACAGGCAGACACACGGGTGTGTGTCTCAACCGTGTGTGACACATGGCAATACGCACGAGCATGTGGTTTGACCGTGTGTCCCCTACATCTTAAAAATTAAGAAACAGAATGCTCAGAATTGGTCATACAAGCGGAGACACAGGCATGTGTCTCAGCCGTATGAGTCACACGGCCTAGCACACGAGCGTGTGACATGGCCGTGTGAATCCTGCACCTAATTTTCAAAAATTAAATTGTCCACACAACCTAACACACGGGTGTGTGGATAACTGTGTGACCCAAGTCAGAGAGTTACACGGGTAAGGACACGGGCCAGGATACGGTCGTGTGCCTCACATTGAATGCCCACACGGCTTGGGACACGGGCGTGTCATTGGCCGTGTGAGAAAAATGGCCTAGCCACACGGGTGTGAGTCCCCTACACCTAAGAAAAATTTTGAGATTTTGCAAAAATTTTACTGTGATCCCGGTTTAGTCTTGACGCAATTCTAATATGTATTTTGGGCCTTGATTATCCATATAAGGTGCATTATGATTGATTATGATTGATTTTCAGAAATGAATAGTAAATTACATAAATTAATTGTAATTGAAATGTAAACTTTCGTAATGCTCCATAGCCCTGTTCCGGCGATGGATGTGTTACATTATAATTCTACCAATTTCTATTGAGAGAGATTTATTTTCCTACTAAAAGGAAGAAACTGTTTCTGGTTTTATGTTTGGTTTGTGATTATTCGAGCCCACACTTGAAGCAAATTGTGGTATGAGAATAATAAATAAGGTTATTGGGTTGAAAGCCAAGAACATCTAGGATCTGTCTTGCTTAAAGCATAATTACCTTTTGAGAAAATTTTATTACTATAAATATCACAAACCGACTTGGTTTTCAAAATTCCTATTTTTCGTTGTGATTGAAAATTGTTTTTCTAAACTGGACTTTTTCAATAGAATGATGTAAGGATATTTTCATCAATTAAACTGTGGTTGACTCAACAATTTAGCGTGAACGACTTGGGTGAAGCTAACTATGTTTTGGGAATCTGAATCATTAGGGATCGAAAGAACAAAATGATATTCTTACCGTAAGCTCTATGTATAGATTTAGATTCTAGAACATTTTTCAATGACTAATTCAAATAAGGGAACACAACATTTTGTATTGAGTTTTTCGTTTTTCTTCAGGTGTTTGTCTTAAAAGAAAAAAGAAGAAAGATTATGGTAAAGGTTTGATATGCTTCGGCAGTAGGAAGTCTTATGTATGCTATGCTTTACAAACGCCCAGATATTTGTTTTGCAGTAGGATTGATAAGTTGATATTAGAAGAACCTTAGTCGTAGCCATTGGCAAGCGGCTAAGCATAAACTCAATCATTTATGGAGAACAAAGAGGTTATATGCTTTTTTATTATTAAGGGAACCTAACACCCATTGGATATATGTATTCGAACTTCTAGACATGTAAGGATTCAAGGAAATCAACATTGAGTTGTGTTTTTTCCCCAAGAAATGGAGCCATAGTGTGGAGAACTGCCAATCGGAGTTGTATTGTTGACTCCACTATAGTGGTCGAATAGGTGGTTGCTTCTAAGGGATCTAAAGAAGCAATTTGGCTTAAAAAGTTCCTAATAGATCTCAAATTCATTCTTGTATGGAAAAAAATTCACATTGTATTGCAATAACAGTGCATCAATAGCTAATACTAAGGAAATAAGAAATCATAAGAGGAACAAATGTATTGATCGTTAGTATCATA
This sequence comes from Gossypium hirsutum, assembly GCF_007990345.1. Taxonomy (NCBI): domain Eukaryota; kingdom Viridiplantae; phylum Streptophyta; class Magnoliopsida; order Malvales; family Malvaceae; genus Gossypium; species Gossypium hirsutum. The sequence continues at coordinate 51,213,265 of NC_053435.1, read as the reverse complement.
TCATACAAGTGGCGGAAACAGACATAATAGTAAGTGTAGTCAAAGTCCCATATGGGGACAGCCATGCGGAGCTATTTACCAAGACTCAAGTGGCTATAGGTTCTGAGAAACATTTAGAGTGTACGCAAATGCAAAATATGATTCATTTACTTCACTAAGTCAAGTGGGAGGTTTTGGGAATTTGTTCCTTTAGTGTAGTGATTTCGTCATTGTGCTTATAATTTGAACAAATTAGTTAAATATAATTCCATAACTATATTTTTATCTTTTGTATAATTTGTCTTCAATGATTTTTGCATGAAAAACAAAATGCATAAGAAAATATTGAATATTAATTACCAAAAGTTTAACTAATACTAAGCTACATCATAGGGATGAATTATGATGTGGAAAAATAACTTATATGACTAGGTAATCTAAATAGCTCATATTGTAACGCTCGTAAAAACTCTATGCTATAAAAGTGGTATTAACTATTAAGTTGAGATTATGAATAGTGAACTTCTTGGTAAAGTGAAATAAGATATATAATTGATAAAAGAGGAGCTTGATAGATACAAAAGGAATATGAGTGAAGAAGTATGTTGTGATTTATTAATTTAAGGCAAAGACCAAATCATAAAAGTGAAAAATGTTGGTGTCAAAGTGTAAGTGTTAAAAATTCATGGGTTAAAACATAAATATAGAAAATTTGAAGGACCAAAAGTGATTATACTCAAAGGTGGAATAGAAAAAAATTGAAAATATAAAATTTTATCGATGGTGAAATATTCATTTCGCGATATAAGGTAAAAATGATATATAAATTGTAATCGTGATAAGAATTAAAACATCATAATTAAATAAATAAAATCGTGCAATTGTGTAAAAAGGCTTGGAAATCTAGAAAAGACTCATTGGATATAGTTGGCATGCCATTGGAACCCGAGTGTTCCCATGTTGTTTGTGTTACTCACGACATTCGTGGCACTACATTGCAATTTGTGTTACTCATGAGATTTATGGTATTATAGTGCAACTCATGTTATTCATGATATTTGTGTTTGTTTTGTGTATTCTGCATGGTTCTCCATTGTTTACTCAAGGTGTTCATATAAGAAAAAGGTAAAGTAAAGCTCGTCAAAGTAAATAAATAGTGAGTCATGAATAAAGAACATAAAATTTGTGGTAAGTGAATATTAATCATTGTTTCATGTTTATGAAATTAAATGGTGATGTATTTCTTGGTAAATAGATTATATTAAAGTATATCATGGAAATTTTGTAACATAGAATTGAAATATTATCTAGATATTTTAATTAACATTTAGACATAATAAAATTAATTTGAGTACTTACTAAATGTTAGAATTAAGTGACCCGAATCCTTATTTAAATAAAATACAGTGATAAAATAAAATAAAAGAAGAATCTATATAGAATTACACTTCTTTTATTTTATTTTAGAATAAGGTTTTTCAACCTTATTAAATTCCATCTATTTGATATTGATTAGAATACGGTATTTCAGTCTTACTAGAATATGACTTTACAAACCTATAAATAGACATAGTCTATCCTCTTGTAATTATTTGAATTCGACATAATGAATTTTCTTCTCCTCTGCCCGTGGTTTTTTCCCAAAAGGGTTTCTACATAAAAATCTGCGTGTTTTATTTTATTTTATTTTTTTCACAAATTGGTATCCGAGCTTCCGAGTTGTTCATCTCGATCACGGTAATAGCGTCTTTAAAGTATGAAATTCTGCTGTTGGATCGCAACACCAGATTTGCGTTGTGGCAGATTAAGATGCAAGCAGTTCTTACGCATATGGATCTGGAGGATGCCCTGCTAGGGATAGATAAGATGCCTTCAACATTAATAGATGAAGAGAAGAAGCCTAAGGATCGAAAGGCGTTAACACAATTCCATCTGCATTTGTCCAATGAAATTTTGCAAGATGTGATGAAAGAGAAGACCGCCGCTGCATTATGGAAGAGGCTAGAACAATTATATATGTCGAAAACTCTAAGAAGCGAGTTGCATATGAAGCAACGTCTTTATACTCATCGTTTGGAGAAGGTGCGTCTGTACACAAACACTTAACAGTGTTTAAAGAAATTCTCTTAAACTTGGAGGTCATAGAGGTTCAATATTATATGGAAGATCTATGGTTGATTCTACTTTGTTCGTTGCCCCCGTCTTATTCAACCTTTAGAGACACGATTTTATATAGCCGCGAGTCTCTCACAGTTGATGAATTTTATGATTCTTCAACCTCATATGATAAGATGAAGCATCTTGTTGTTAAACCTGACTCTCAAGGAGAGGGTCTCATTGTTGGTGGGAGACAAGATTGGAATGCTAATGATGATCATGGAAGGACATAGGAACGGAATCCTCATGGTAAATTTAAGGATAGATCAAAGTCTTCAAACAGAGGTAAAACTTGCAACTTCTGCAAGAAGAAAGGGCACATTAAATCTGAGTGCTATAAGCTACAGAATAAGATTAAAAGGGAGGCTGCGAATCAAAATGGAAAACAACGAGAAAATTCTGGTGAAGCTGATGTTGTAGAAGACTACAGTGATGGTGAACTTCTAGTCTCTTCTGTCAATGATTCTAAAGTAAGCAATGAGTGGATACTTGATTCAGGCTGCACCTTCCATATGAGTCCCAATCGGGATTGGTTTACAACTTATGACACAGTGTCTAAAGGTGTTGTTTTGATGGGAAATAATGATTCGTGTAAAATCGCAGGTGTCGGAAAAATTAAAGTTAAGATGTTTGATGGAGTTGTCAGAACACTTAGTGATGTACGACATGTTCCAGAATTGAAAAGAAATTTAATTTCGTTGAGTACTCTTGATTCAAAAGGGTACAGATACAGAGCTGAAAGTGGGCTTTTAAAGATTTCCAAAGGTTCCCTTGTTGTGATGAAAGGACAGAGAAAAACTACCAAGTTATATGTTTTGAAGGGTTCTACTGTTACTGGTAATGCAACTGTTGCTTCCTCTTCCTTGTCAAATGATGATATTACTAAAATTTGGCATATGTGCCTAGGGCATATGAGTGAGAATGGCATGGCAAAATTAAGCAAAAGAGGACTTCTTGATGGGCAAGGAATTTGCAAACTGAATTTCTGTGAGCACTATGGTTTTGGGAAGCAAAAGAGAGTTCGATTCACCAGAGGAATCCATAACACAAAGGGAACATTGGAGTATATTCATTCTGATCTGTGGGGGCAATCCAAAGTGCCTTCGAGAGGTGGAGCTAATTATATGCTAACTTTTATTGATGATTTTTCTAAAAAAGTTTGGGCGTTCTTCTTGAAGCAAAAAAGCAATGTGTTTTCCCCATTTAAGTCTTGGAAAATTATGATTGAAAAACAGGAAGGAAAACAAATAAAATACCTCTGCACAGACAATGGCTTAGAGTTCTATTCTGATGAGTTTAATAGATTGTGCAAGTAAGAGGGGATCGTGAGACACTTGACAGTTCGCCATACTCCATAGCAAAATGGCGTTGCAGAATGAATGAACAGAATGATCATGGAGAAGGTTCGATGTATGTTGTCAAATGTCAATTTACCAAAGTCATTTTGGGCAGAAGCAGCCTCTACTGCATGTCCATCCGTTACCATTGAGAAAAAGACTCCACAACAGGCATGGTCTGGTAATTCTGCTAATTATTCTAATTTAAAGATTTTTGGGTATCTTGCGTAAGCTCATTTGATAATGGAAAATTAGAACCGAGATCCATTAAATGTGTTTTTCTTGGTTATAAGGCTGGTGTAAAAGGGTATAAGTTATAATGTCCTAAAAATAAACAAATTGTCATTAGCAGAGATGTTATTTTTGATGAAACTGCTATGCTACCTAACTTACATCTTAAAGACTCTTCCAATAAAGAAAATCAAAAGGAGGTAGAACATCAGATTAATACAGAGTCGACTCCTTAAGCTAGTACAAAAATTGAGAATAGAGTTGCTTCTTCACCGCAATACTCTATCGCCAAAAACAGAACTAGAAGAGAAATTAAACCTCCAAAGAAGTATACTGAGGCTGATCTAGTTACTTATGCTTTAAATGTGGCTGAAGATATAGATGCGAATCAAGAGCCATCTAATTATTCTGAGGCAGTTAGTTGTGAAGACTCAGAAAAATGGATGTTTGCTATGCAAGAGGAGATATAATCACTCCACAAAAACAAAACATGGGATCTTGTGAAACTTCCTAAAGGTAAGAAGATTGTTCGTTGTAAATTGGTGTTTAAAAAGAAAGAAGAGACTCCAGAAGTTGAAGAACCTAAATATAAAGCAAGGCTTGTTGCAAAGGGTTACAGTCAAATTCCAGGAGTGGACTTCACAGATGTGTTCTCCCCAGTTGTTAAGCATAGTTCGATTCGAGCTTTGCTTGGTATTGTGGCCATGCATGATTTGGAGCTTGAGCAGTTAGATGTAAAAACTGCATTTTTGCATGGAGAACTTGAGAAGGATATTTACATGCAATAACTAGAGGATTTTACAGTCTCAGAAAAGGAGGACTATGTTTGCTTGCTGAAAAAGTCCCTTTACGGTTTGAAACAATCACCAAGACAGTGGTACAAATGGTTTGATTCCTTTATGACTTCTCATGATTTCAAAAGAAGTAGTTTTGCCAGTTGTGTTTACTTTAAGAAAAACAGTGATGGTTCTTTTGTGTATATACTTCTTTATGTTGATGACACGTTGATAGCAGCAAAAGATAAAGGAGAGATAAGAAAGGTCAAAGCCCACAAAGAAGATACTTGGTATGGAGATTCTCAGAGATAGAAAAGTAAGTAAATTGTACCTAAATCAGAAGGGGTACATTGAGAAAGTTCTTTGCAGGTTCAATATACAGAGTGCTAAGCCTGTTAGTACTCCTTTAGCAGCCCATTTCAGACTTTCATCGGTTTTGTCTCCACAATCAGATGATGAGATTGAGTACATGTCACATGTTCCATACTCTAGTGCAGTGGGATCTCTCATGTATGCTATGGTTTGTTCACGTCCAGATTTATCATATGCAGTTCGTGCAGTTAGCAGATATATGGTGAATCCCGGTAAAGAACATTAGAAAGTAGTTCAGTGGATTTTAAAATACTTACGAGGTACTACAAATGTTGGTTTACAGCTTGGAAGAACTAGAGATGGAGTCATTGGGTATGTTGATGCTGATTTTGCTGGGAACCTTGATAGAAGAAGATATCTCACAGGTTATGTCTTTACAATCAGAGGTTGTGCAATCAGTTGGAAAGCCACTTTGCAAATTACAGTCGCTTTATCTACCACTAAAGCTGAATACATGGCGATTACTGAGGCTTGTAAAGAAGCTATTTGGTTGAAGGGACTCTTTAGTGAACTCAATGAAGACCTTCAAATCAGCACAATATTTTGTGACAGTCAAAGTGTCATCTTTCTTACAAAAGATCAAATGTTTCATGAGAGAACAAAACACATTTATGTTCGGTATCATTTTTTTGTGATATTATTGCTCGTGGTGATATAGTTGTGAGCAAAATTAGTAGTCATGAAAATCCTCCAAATATGATGACTAAGTCACTTCCTATAACCAAGTTTGAGAATTACTTAGACTTGGTCGGTGTTCATTGTTGAAGTTAAACCTTTAAGGGGTTTTGTGGAAGAGGTAGAGAACTTGTTCGTTGAGAGTTCGCAATAAAGAACTTGTTCATTGAGAATTCGTGTCAATGTGGAGATTGTTAGAATTAAGTGACCCAAATCCTTATTTAAATCAAATACTGTGATAAAATAAAATAAAATAAAAGAAGAATCCATATAGAATTACACTTCTTTTATTTTATTTTAGAATAAGGTTTTTAAACCTTATTAAATTCCATCTATTTGATATTGATTAGAATACGGTATTTCAGTCTTACTAGAATATGGCTTTACAAGCCTATACATAGACATAGTCTATCCTCTTGTAATTATTTGAATTCGACATAGTAAATTTTCTTCTCCTCTGCCCATGGTTTTTTCCTGAAAGGGTTTCCACGTAAAAATTTGTGTGTTTTATTTTATTTTTCACACAAAACTTTCATGAAGCTTAACACATTGTTTCTAACACGTAATGTGCAAATAGTGCTCGAGAGGAAAAGAGCTTGAATAAGCTAAATGGATAACATCTCATCTTTGATAGGGTATGAATTATGAATTATGGAATTAGAGTGGTATAACGACCTGAAAGTCAGTGATGCTGGAAACGGTGGTTTCGAAACCTCTTTCTCCGATGATTGAATCTGTTAATTGCAAAAATGGTAAAAGTTTAATTGTTAAAGAATTTTTAATTAGAAACAAGGAATAAGGACTAAAGTAGCAATTAAACTAAAGTTTAAAAATGACAAATAAAACCATTTGAATTATTAGTGGACGGTTAGTAGAAGAAATGATGGGAAACATGTTATGTTATAATTTAATAATAAAATAAATAAATCATATAATTAATAAAGCAAAGGTAGAGAAAACCATTTTTCATTTCCTTTCTTCATCTTCCCAATGAAAAACCAAAGAGAAGAATACGGGTTTTTAAGCTCAAGCAATTGATCCTTGCATGGTATGATTTTCTAAGCCTCTTTTTCGTAAGTTTTATGTTTCTGAGATTATTGTAACTCGAGCTAGTTAACCCGAGTACTACATCATAAAAGTGTTAAGGTTTTTTTTTAAAAATTCATTTATGGTTTTTGAGCTTTTTATGTTTAATGGCAGAATTTAAAGCTTATAATGCAATAGGACTAATTTTTAAAGTGAAATTTGTTAGTTTTGAGTTTAGGGACTAAAATGAAAATATTTTGAAATTGACATGAAATTTCTTTAACTTTTGAATTAGAAGGTTGTACACCGATGAAATTGGAATCAAAATTAAAAATGAGGCTTAAATGTGAAAATTATGATAGTTTCGGTTTTAGAGACTAAATTGAATAGAATGCAAAACTTTACGGCCATCTTAATAATGAAATTGAGCTGATAAATGCTTATAATAGGATGAAATAAGAGGGTTGAAATTGATAAATTGAATTGAATTATTGAATATATCAAAAATTGGATCAAATCAAAGATAATGGGGAAATGACAAAATTTGGTGATTAATCTTTAGAGAGTTGTTTTGTTACACCCAAAACCCGGCCTAGAAGTTCCGACTGAAATCTGGAGGTCACATTGGCCACCGAAGTGGCTCTAAATAAAATACTATTCGTAATTTTAAACTGCTTTTCAAAAATCATTTTCATCTTCAGTTTAACAAATTTTGATTGAAGTTAAATTTTCGTGTCTAATTGTTAAGTGAAACGTCAAAATCAATGTAACAACGAAAAATCCATTATTTATTCTTTAACAAAAACCATAAAATATCTCTTGAAAATTTAGTGATTTTTAAAGAAGATAGCTAATTGATCAGCTAAAATCCATGCATGGAATCACAAATTTAGTTCAAAAAAAAAACCAAAGTTTTACAAAAATCCCAAAATCAAAATTCAAACCATAGCCCATAAAACTTACTTACAATCTGAATAAAATCAGTTTATTAAAACTTATGAAAGCCTTTATTAATTTCGAGACCTCCAGCTTGCCGAGTCCATCACCTAAGCTCACGGATTACCTAAAAGGGAAAACTAAAGGAATAAGTTACGAAAGCTCAGTGTGAGTCTAAAATAATCGCAAAAAGATGGTAATAGAATAATACCTCGATTGCAAAGTTAACTAACCAAACAAACTTACATTAGCAAAATCCGAATCATAAACATAAATCACATCAGAATAACACATAATATTACTAACACATATGCATAACAAAATTAGATGAGGAATGATGCAAAATTCCCACCTAGCCAGACACTACACACCATCTCCGCAAACCCCACATACACACCGATAAGGGTATACTAAACCCTTTCCAACCTTTACACACCACAATTTGGGTTATGGTGGACCCATCCAACCGAACACACCTCAATGTGGTCGTATGCCACTTTTATTACTACAAATAGACCACTAAAATATAGTAATGCAGTGAAACTGTCAATACGAACTTCTCTTCAAAAACATATCTCAATCCCAAAAGGAGATGCAAACTATATCAAAATGCATACAGATTACAGAATCGACATACTCATATCTCGTTTCCATATTAAATAACAATATTTACAAATCAATTTAGTTTAATAGAAACAAAATCAAGCTTACTCGTATACAGTTTTCAAATTACAGAACAATAATAAACAATGTCCTACATCGCATCCAAACATTTTTGCATATCAGGTTTAGCATATTGCATTACAATCAACTTGAATGAAAATCATGTAAAGATAGCTTTCAGGTTCATGAAGTAAATAATAATGATTTTACAAATATTTTAAGGATATTAGAATTTGATTCAAAGTAACATAATTACATAAGCATATATTTCCTTTCAAAAATAAGAAATAAACTGCTTCTTTTCCACCAAAAATAATTAACTAAATTAAAATGGTGAAACTTCAAAAGGCACAAAGAACCCCTAAAGCAACAGAACATTTACAAATCTAGGCAAATTAAATAATTGATATTTTACCCATATTCCTTTTAATATTTGCAATGTATCCTATAATTATTATTTTTTATAACTATTAATTCCAAATGACACAAGTAATTTATGCGTACCTTTGGCGCTAAAAATTTAAAATACATCTTTATGTGTTGAAAAAATTCTAATTACTGCAGTTATACATGTTTCTAGACTATTTTCAGGTTTCTACAATAGATCAGGTGGTAAAAGAAATAACACATATATTTCACGATAGAAAAAGAGAAAACAAAACCATCATAAAATCAATCCCTAATTACAGTAACTTTAGAAACACACCTGATTATGCGATTCCTAGCACCTATGAATGATCAAAACACCCTTGACAACCAACCTGATTTAACCCTTGTTGAACGAAGAACTAAAGAACACACGAAATCTTTGATAAGCAACAGTGAATGCTAATAGCATTCGAACAATTGAGACAATACAAAAGTGGCTAAAACTTAACAACGTACAAGGAAAAAGAATCAAAGAAAAATCATGGCCAACAATGCGCAAGTGAAAAGAGAAACAGAGTTGCAAGCAGGGAAAGACCAATTCAATTTGTTGTTTGCAATTGAATATCAAAAACCAACGTGAAAAGCTAGCTTCCGCATGTAGTGAAAAATAAATAGGAAAATAAAATTAAATAATTAAAACCTAATTCTTATCCTACTTAGAAGTTTTAAATCTAATATGATATAAAAGAGTTATCTTAAAATAACTTAAAAATAAAAGTACTAATAAACTAAAAATATTATCCTAATAAAAAAATAACAAAAACATGAAACAGTAAGAGGTCAGAGAAAACATAGAGAAATGTGAGAATTTTTTATGGATTTTTTTATTTTCAAAAAAATAAAATAAAATAACTAAAATAACTTTTAACAACAATCAATCAAATATAATTTTTCTAAAAACAAAAATAATTCACACTAATGTACACGAGGATTTGAACTTGAGACCTAAGAAAAACCAACGCTTAACCACTGAACCACTAGGCTCATTCTTAACTCTAAAATGTAGAAACTCACTTGAAGGGGTCCATTTGAATTACTAACCCTAACAAACAAACCTTAATTCTTTTAACCCCAAATTTCGGGGTGTTACATGTTTGTTGTTGTTTTGACTAGGTAAATTCGCACGGTATGTTTGTGTTAAATTTTTATGTATTTAAAATTATAATTTTAAATATATTTAATTAAAATTTGGATTTTTTATGATTTGATACAAAAAGATGAGATATGGACTAAATCATTAAGAAATGAAAAATTGATTGATAAATTGAATATAATGAATTGCAATATGATGTTGATTAGTTGAATTGAATAATATTGATATGATTATGTTTGATCTTCAAGATAAAGGACTAAATTTAATAGAGTTGGAAATAATGTATATTTTTATAATTGCAAAATTGGCTTTATGTTAAGATGAATTATAATTTTATGCATACAAATTTATATTTGTTTGATGAAATGACAACATTGAATTGAGTAAATTGCTACCCTATTATTTGTTCAGGCAGAGTTGGATATAGTTGGCATGTTAAAGGGTAGGAAGAGCTCATGGTTACTTTGACTACGTGTCAATGAGACACTAGGTGCCAAATTACTTTGGTTCTACTGATGAGCCACTGGGTGCCAAACTGGTTTGATTGGTTGGATCCATGTATCTGTCCAAGTCCAAGTTTGAGTGAGGTTAATAGGGGTATAAAGTTTAAATGGGATAAATTATATATGAATTGTGTTGGTAATATGATTTGATGATACAAATACATGTTGTGATTTATAAAAGATCATGCAAACTTATTATACGTGCCTAGAGGGTCGATATGGAAATGTAATGAATTAATGATTTGATTTGGAATTTAAATGAAATGAAATGAAATAGTGAATAGCATTATTTTGAAATTGTATGTATTGTTGATAATAGATAGAAAATTATATGAAATTGATATCGAATTGAATAAATTTTGGTTATAAGCGATTTGGAATGTTATATGCTTGATTTATTACAAGATGTGATATATGTCAATACTCACCTTGTTGATATGTGGTTGTCATGTTAAGGAAAACTCATATAGCTAGTTTCTAATGAATTAAGTTGTAATTTGATGTAAGTTGTTTAAATATCTGTGAACTTACGAAGGATTTATAATGCTTACCTTATCCAATATCAATTTGATAGCTCTTTTGATCATTTTATGTTCGGTTATGTGGCATGTATATAGGTATGATATAAGTGTTTATCTTGGTTGGTTGATTTTGGGTTGAACCTTGTTGAATATTTAATTTTGGACTTGTCCATAGGCATGTATAAGTGTGTGTGTGCTTGGTAATATGTTATATTGCATGTGGATCTTATGATTGGAAAATTTGGAAAACAATTAGTATGGTTATATTGGTGATATTGATTGAATGTGCAATAGGAGAATGATTGAATGTTTACAAGTGAAATGATTACTTAGGTACTTTAATGATATATAAACGTTTGGTTGATTGAGAAGTTGTGCGTTAAGGTATTGGAATGGATTTTAATTGTATGGTTTAATGCATAATGCTATGAAATTATGATGATTTGAAATGATATATGTATCTTAGGTAAATTTTAATTGAGCAAGTAGTTTTGATAATTTTTTGTGCCAAAATTTTGGACATGTTGAATTGGTAATTAGAATTGTTGGAATTGAGTAATTATAAATGACTGTTTAGGAATTCCTTTAAATCAATTTTATGCAGGTTTAGATGCAAATATATGTACTAAATAAGCTTAAGATTTGGTTTGACATCAAATAGGTACCAAGTGGACAAATTTCATAAAAAACATTAGGGTCCTTGTCTCGACATGAAACACACCTCATCGCAACGTCGATAGAAAATGTGTAACATCCCAACATCAAGTGATCTAATGCTGTGATGTGACTCACTATTTTGGCGACTTCATGACGTAGAGAAGGTCATGTCACGACGTGGAACCTAAACTTTCAAAACCTTGAAATTTTGTCCTAATTCATGCTCAAGTCTACAAAAGAGTTTTCATAAGCTCAAGTAAGGCTCAAACTTAATTGTGTATTATAATATTTAGGTTTTTATGACATGATTGAATATTTGAATGATTCGTTTATAGTGTACTTTATCCAAAATTTTAAAAATGTTACAAAAAGGTCTCTATTTGATATCAGGTTGAGTTCAAAGAATTTGTATGCTCGTATAAGACCCGAAAAAGAATGTTCAAGTTATTCTCTGTTGTATTATTGATTGATTACATGATCGATGAAGTGAAATGATGTTTTTACTGTTAATTTGTCAATAAAGTTGGCAGTCTGTTGCTAGGACCTAACGATCGGGTTGAGTAAGTGTGTTACAAGTGGCATGGACATAGGTATATAATTGGTATGAAAATAAAAGATAATTGTGTTTTGGGTCCATTTAAGTATTGAATTTGAGTGGAAATGTTTAAGTTAGTGTTTCAAGTGTTCAAATGTGACATTCGCTGCTCTAGTTATTGGTCCAATTCGGGTAAGGGGTGTTACATGTAGTCTAAGGAATCAAAATGAAAAATTGATTCAATGGGCTATTATATTGTCTATCAAGTCCAATTTGGGATATACCTTATCTTCGGTTTCGAAGCTGATGACTCCAAGAAAGATAAAGACATAGGTGTGTGTTGGAAAATTAAGTTTGGAAAATGTAACGGAAAACAATTTTAGGGAAAAACCAAAGTTTTTTAAAAAATTGTCAAAAACAAGAACTTCATTGTGATATCTAAAGTAATAAACACTTAATCAAAATTGTAAGTATTCGATTTGTCTAGGAAGCACGATTAGACCAAATAGTCTTCTCCGCTATCTCAAAGCTCACGTTTGTCGAGTGTGAGCTCGTTTCAAATATAAACATTTTCACAAAAATTATCAGTGGGGCAATTTTGAAATTTCTCTAAACTTTTGTTCCAAGTTATAAATAAGAAAAATATCTCTAAAAATATATTGAAATATTTTCTTTAGAGAATTTTCTCTCTACAACTTTCTCTTGAATTTAAGAGTGTGTAAATAATGACCCAAGGCTCTCTCTATACAGGAGAGTTTAGAGAGCTCAACTTGATTAAACTTAATCACTTTTATATTAAATTTAATCTAATGATTATAATATCAAATCTTATTAAATTAATAGAATATTTATCTACAAGATAAACATTAAATTAAATTTAATATTAAGATAATCACTTTAATATTAAATTGATAAAAATATTATTAAGATAAGTATTAAATTTAATTTCATATTAAATTTATTAAAATAGTATTATTTTTGGAATAGTTAATCTCAAATCAAATTCTCTAGTAGAATGCTAGTAGGAGTATAATTCTTTCATTGCTCAACCACCAAAGACCAACCACTGCTGACCATTTTTCGGCCACCAGAATGTTGCTATTGTAGCCATAAGCACCCCAAGCTAGTTCGATTTCTATCGGTTCAGTTCGGGTCAGTGACGGCCCGATTGGTCCGATTGGACTATCGACCCTGTTTCACATACCAGGCCTGGTTCGATCAGTTTTTGGGTCTTAATCTATGTTTTGGGCTCTTGGGCCTAATTTACTATCCCAGGTTCAAATTTTAAGTTCAATTACCCATTTGGCCAATTGTTTAACTAATTAATTTTCAAAAATATCATATTAATTTTAAATAATTTGATTAATTTAATTTTACTTGATAAAAATTAATTTTCCCAAAAATCACTTAGATTTTCCTAATTAATTTTTCAAGAAAATTCTTTAATCAAATTCTTTAGTTAAACAATTCTTACAACCGCCCAATTTAGCTTCACATCGAATAAATGAGCTCAATTAAATTATTTCTGAAGTCGTATAATTTAGTTCTAATTCATATGTAGTTCAATAGAGCTATTGTTGAGCTAGTAGAGGGACCAATTGGACATACACAATTAGGCTCTAGTAATTGCAATTATGTCCAGAAAAATCATTCTGATACTTCACAATTATTTAAGCATGGAGTCAGTCCACAAGAAGTACCATGATTGAGAACTCCTTATTATATACTCTTTATGAAAGCAATTCATCCAACTGCTTTGTCCAATGACATTGTCATGTGTGTGCTACCCTCATATGATATCCTTGATTCCTTTCAGTTAAATTCGTTCACTCAATACAATCTTATTTTATCTCATTGTCACCATTGTGTCGTCTTCATGATTAATATGATCACCATGAATAAATGACTATTATAAATTGCTCATTCGAGAACAAGCCACCCTTCGCCACGTTCCATATTTATCAATCCACACAATGCCAATGAGAGCATATCGTTAACTCTATAATTGAGCAATGAATTTCACTATTGCTCGTAAAGTCATGCCATACACAAGTCATGTACCCAACATATCAACTATCGACTCAATCATCTTTAGAGTATAAGCCTCCACTTATATTAAATCACTAGAATTACATATGCATGGCCAGTGACTAACTCAAGATTTAGGTAAATCACAACATGAATGTCACAAGTGAATTAATTTACAAACAATTTTAAAATTAATTCATCTTGGGTCCAGTCCAATGTATCATTCTGCCAATGAATACACCTATGTCTCTATCCATGGAGTCAACTACTCCGATAGCCAAGACTAGCCATCTCCTTAATTGGAATTGTAGACAACATAATAATCCTTTTCAGTATTTCAATCAAATGCTCACTTTGATTCTTTTACGGGATTACGAATTCATTTAGGTTATCTACTGAAGTAAGTTGACTTTCTTGTAATGTACATGTTCTTGTAATTCCACTTATCATTAGTTTGAACTTAGACAATCAATGAACTAATATTTGCTTGCCACAATTTTGCTATGCATGCAAAATATGAAAGACAAAAATACAAAAGACATAATAGTGAAATGTGAAATTTATTAATTTATCGTTCAAATACATAGAAAACAATTACATGTTTACTACAATATTGGCACATTTTGTAACAGCCCATTTTTGGGTCAAATCAGAACAGCGATTTTGAAACCACAAATCCAAAGTAGAAATATTTATTTTATTGTTTCTTTAAGGTCTACAGCATGATAGAACAATTGTGTGAAAATTTCGTTAAGAAATTTTATCAATTAAACGCTCGATTTGACTAGAAGAACTAAATTGCAATAGGAGAAAAATTTGAGTTCTATAATCTAAAGGTAGTAAATTTTTATGAATTAAATGGTAATTAGACCATTATACTATAGTATGGACAAAAATGGAAATGGTTCGGGAAAAATTTCAAAGTTTAAGTGAAGGGTATTTTGGTAATCTAGTAAATAAAGACAAATTTAACAAATAAAAGTGTCCATCTTCTTCAATTTAGTCCCACATAGCCGAAAATTGCAAGAGAAGACATAGCTAGGGTTTGGCCAAGCTTCCAAGCTCGATTGCAAGTCTGTCTTTGTCCCGTTTTTAATGATTTTTACGTTTTTGTGAATGTTTTAACTTGATCTAGCTATTCGAAGGACTAATTTGAAAGAAAAACAAAGTCTAAAATTTTACCCATGTTGAATAAGCTTGTATGTTGATGTTTAATGGAAGAAAATTTATGTTTGTTGTTAGTTAAACAACATTTACAAAGTGATTGTTGATGAAAATGTCAAAAAGGGACCTATTTGTAAAAGGTTGTAAAATGTGTGGTAAAATATGAATAAATGAAAAATGTGGGCTGGTATGAGTATGAGCAACGTTTAGCTTGGCTTGCGTTGAGAAGAAATTGAATGAAACTCTTTTTATGAGCCTAGGGACTAAATTGTAAAATGTTGAAAAGTTAGGGGAAAATATAAATTTTTTCCATAATGTGTTTTGGGCTAAATTGAATAATGTGATAATTAAATGAGATGAATTTGGTATTATAGATCAAGAAAAACGAAGTTCGGGTCTAGATCAGGGGAAAACCAAAGTAACTGACGAATAAACTCGTTTGGCCGTTTTTGCATCCGAGGTAACTTTGTATGTTAAATAAGCTTTACTTTAAATGTATTTTAAATGCTTTAATTTATGAATGAATTGTGTAATCGATCTTATGGAAACATTTGACAACAATTTGGCAAACGAGAAATTCCAATCGAACCTTAGGAATAGATTAGGATAAAAGTGACATGTCACTAGGATTTTTGGGTCAAATTGGAATAGTGGTTTCGAGACAAAAAATTATAAAGTAGAAATATTTATTTTATTGTTTCTTTAAGGTCTACAACATGATAGAACAATTGTGTGAAAATTTCATTAAGAAATTTTATCGATTGAGTGCTCAATTTGACTAGAAGGACTAAATTGCAATAGGTGAAAATTTTAAGTTCTATAGGCTAAAGGTAATAAATTGTTATGAAATTATAAATTAGAGGTCCTTAAATGGTAATTAGACCATTATACTATAGTATTAACATGGTTAGGGAAAAATTTCAAAGTTTAAGTGAAAGGTATTTTGGTAATCCAATAAATAAAGACAAAAATAGCAAATAAAAGTGTCGATCTTCTTCAATTTAGTCCCCCATAGCCGAAAATTGCAAGAGAAAACATAGCTAGGGTTTGGCCAAGCTTTCAAGCTCGATTGTAAGTCCGTCTTTGTCCCGTTTTTAATGATTTTTACGTTTTTGTGAATGTTGTAACTTAATCTAGCTATTCTAAGGACTAATTTGATAGTAAATCAAAGTCTAAAATTTTACTCATGTTGAATAAGCTTGTATGTTGATGTGTAATGGTAGAAAATGCATGTTTGTTGTTAGTTAAACAACATTTACAAAGTGATTTTTGATGAAAATGTCAAAAAGGACCTATTTATAAATGGTTCTAAAATGTGTGGTAAAATGTGAATAAATGAAAATTGTGGGCTACTATGAGTACGAGTAAGGTTCAGCTAGGCTTGGGTTGAGAATAAATTAAATGAAACTCATCTAACGAGTCGAAGGACTAAATTGCAAAATGTTGAAAAGTTAGGGGCAAAAATGTAAATTTTTACCATAATGTGATTTGGGCTAAATTGAATAATGTGATAATTAAATGAGATGAATTTGGTATTATAGATCAAGAAAAATGAAGTTCGGATCTAGATCGGGGAAAAGCAAAGCAACTAACGAATAGACTCGTTTGGCTGTTTTTGCATCTGAGGTAAGTTCGTATGTTAAATAAACTTTACTTTAAATTTATTTTAAATGCTTTAATTTATGCATGAATTGTGTAATCGATCTTATGGACACATTTGACGATGATTTGGCAAGCGAGAAATCCCAATCAAACCTTAGGAATAGATTAGGATACAAGTGACATGTCACTAGGGTTTTATGTTATGTGATCTGGGTGCTGGTCATGTACGTCCTACCGGTGGCTGAGTATACTGGCATATGTTGCAGTTACTTGACAACTTGTGTGAACAGTACCGTGTAGCTAAGCGTCAACTGACAACTTGTGTGAGAAGGCCCGATAATGGCTCGAGAATGAGCATATATGTGTTATGACATAGATGTAGCAATGGCTACATATGTGGCACCTTGTGTGCAAGGTTTTCCTGTGTATCCAATATTATTATTCCGAGTGGTTCATTGGGTATGGCAACAATGAGACTAAGTATGAAATTATTACGATATGGTACAGGTATAAACTTTAAGCTTATGATTATTAATTTGTGAAATGACAATTACAAGGCAAGTTTATGATGGAATAAATTATGATCATGAGAATTTGGTAAATTACATTATCTTGTGTTATGTTATTTGCATGATTAATGTACGGTAAGGTTGCTTATTTCTTTCATACTAAGCTATATAGCTTACTCCATTGTATTTTCCATGTTTTATAGTGTCACCAAGCTAGCTCGGGTTGGAGATTGTCGAAGATCGCCTCACACTATCAAATTGTTATTTTGGGTACCAATGATTTTAAATATTTTGAGATTATGGCATGTATAGGGACTTGATCATTTTGTTATATGTGTCAATGTGAATTTGGTTGTAACAGTCCGGTTTTAACCCTAGTCGAAATAGTGGTTTCGGGACCACAAATCTGAGTCCAAAAAATATTTTAATATAATTTACAAAAAAAAAATCAGACTTAGATCGAGGGAAGTCTAAAATAGTTGAATAGACGACTCGTTTTATCCGAAATCCGTCCGAGGTAAGTCAAATTACAATTACGTGATAATTGAAATAAATTCTGCACATATAAACTGTAATCTATATTGGATGGCCTTGAGTGCCTGATGAATATCTTTGGAGTAAAGTATGATAATATGTTAATATCAGAAAAGCTCTGTATGTTTCTAAGAAAAGTTGACATCTGTCTGAGATATCGTGTAAGAATGTGTCTGGGACACAGGCCTCAACTGAGATTTACTTATAAGACCATGTCTGGGACATCAGCATCATATCTGATTTCGTGTAAGACCCTGTCTAGGACAGAGGCATCGATATTGAATTACATGTAAGACCACATTTGGGACGTTGGCATTGTACTTGTTTATGAGCATCTATATTGTTTCTGACCCGTCTGATGATAGCGTAAGAAATCTGAGATTGAGTATATGAAATGTATAACCTATGCAGGTACGTTTCTATCGTACTAAATTTCTGAATATGAAAAACTTTGTCTCTGTGAAATTTGTATGGAAATGAAGCATGACATATATGCAAACAAAGGAGCATGGTTAAGTTTATGAATTATTCTATGAAATGGTTATGAATCTATATGGGTGAATTGTATTTATATGCTTTCGTAGTTAGACCAATTGTATTTGGCTTACAAAGCTCTATGTAGCTTACTCTATGTGATTTCTGCCTGTTTTATAGTTATCGTAGCTACTGAAGGCTCAGGGATAGTTTAGGATCGTCACCACACTATAGAACTCATTTTGGTACTCTTGAAAGTGTAAATATTTTAAAGTATGGCATGTATAGGCTAGAAGGTTTATGTATTAAGTTTTGAATTGTAAATATAGGTTATGCAATGAAAGTTGGCTATCAAATGGTATGTTTGTGTTAAGTTTTGGTATGGTTTGAAGGAGTTGTTGAATGATGATGAAATAGTTGTAATGAAGCATGTTTTGAGCATGAAATTGGCTAAATATTTTGTATGAATGTTGTTTAATTTGGCTTGTAGGAATGACCCATAAAAGGGTGGAAATTGACTTAAGCCAAGCCTGCATTGTGCCACACGACCATAGCACACGGGCGTGTTTGTTGGCCGTGGGCTTAAGTCAGTAGCTAGCTAAGAATGACGCGGCTGTAGCACACGGGCGTGTCTGTTGGCCGTGGGAATAAGTCAGTATATAAGCTCTATTTTGGCACAACTGGTTCACATGGGCGTGTCTAATGCTCGTGTGGGGCACACGACCTGGTCACAGGGGCATGTGACCTCTATGGAATTGGAAATTTTTAAAAGTTATGAACTTTATGAACTTGTTCAGTTTAGTCCCAAATGTCTCTTAAAAGTATATTTTAGGTCTCGTAGACCATCTTAGGAGATGATTGTTTATGAAATGATGTTATATGATATCTGTGATTCTGAATTGGTTTGAAATGTTCTATTGTTCTGGTAATGCCCCTTACCTATTCCAGCGACGGATACGGGATAGGGGTGTTACAATGACCAAATGTATTGGCTTGTAATTTTCAAGGCTTGATGTAGTATTTGGCCATGTAACTTGGCTCATTTTGGTTGATTTGGTTGTAAGCTTATAAATATATACATGCATGTGCAACAATCTCTTGTGTGATGTGGTTTATAAATGCTGGATAAATGGTCGAATGTGGCTTAATAGATTGTTGTTGAATAGTTGAGGTTGGCTCATTGGTATGCAATGAAATTTATGAAGAATTATGCATGATAAAAGTATGTGTGTTGGTAATTGTGGATGTGAGTTTGATTTGATTTGGTTTGGTAGAATATGATGTTGTAAGTGTTTTGTAAGTGTGTTATGTGTGATAATGAAATGACATGAATTGGCCTTGTTTGTGGATGTATTGGTTGTCCAAGTGTGCTATGAATTATGCCTTGAACTTGTGCATGTGTAGGTGTAAATGAGGGTGACAAATGGCTTGGTAAATAGCCTTTATTTTGTTCATACGGGTAGACACACGGTCTGCCCCATGGGCATGTGTTTTGGCTGTGTCCCCTGCACCCTAAATTTTGAGAAACAGAATACTCAGAATTGAGCACATGGGGCAGAAACATGGGCATGTGTCTCAGCCGTGTGAGGGGCACGGCCTCAGGCACGGGCATGTGTCCCAGGCGTGTTACCCCTATTTATAGCAAAAAAATTTTAAGTCCTATTCTCAGCCATGCAAGGGACACGGCCTCAGGCATGGGTGTATGTCCTGGGTGTGTGGCCCTTGTTTATAGCAAAAAAATTTTAAGTTTTGTAAAAATTTCCTGAGTTGTCAGTTTAGTCCCGAATCACTTTCAAACCATGTTTTGGGCCTCATAGGCTCGTATTAAGGACTTTATGTTTGAATGCAAAAGGTTTTAATTTGGATGAAATTTTATGACTCAGAATTGTACATTTGCTTGTGTTGTAATTTCGGTAATGCCTCGTACCCTGTGCCGACATTAAATACGGGTAAGGGGTGTTACACATTTCCAACAGTGTGTTTATCTATATTAGCAATACATTGGACACAACCCAAGTTGAATTTATCATATATTCGTTTATGGATTTATTCACTTATAACATTCATAGTGTGGGAAAGTATATATGTTAGGTATATAATTTATGTAAGATATTACTTTACTTACAATAGCAAAATTCATAGCTGTTATAAAGACTAAATAGTATTCTCTCACTGACATTACATGAATTATGAAAAAGGAATGCAACCACGAGTCATTTTTCAGGGACAATTGATTGTTATTATTATTTGTTAGTAATAATCTTTTTCATTGTGAAAGATGCAATGGTGACTATAAGATAAAATATGATTATATTTGGTGAACAGATTTAACCCAAAGAGATTAGATATATCTTATTAAGGTAATGCACTAATGACAAGGTTATTGGGTAAGGCATATATCTAAGTTTCTTTTGTAATGGTATATAATGGAGAGTTCAGTCATGGTACTTTTAGTGGATTGACTCCATTGCTAAATAATGTTATAATTAATAGATGAAAAGTTGGAATTTAATTACAAATTATTTAAGCCCTAATTAGATAAGTCCAATTAGTCCATCAACTAGCTCAAAATAACCTTGTATGAATTGCAATTAGAATCGATATGATAGATGAATGAAAACAACGAAAGATAAATAGATTGTTTGAATTACTATCCGTAGTAAATACATTTTCTTGAAACAAACAAGAGTTCACTTAAAAATTAGTTTTGTTTCTTTGAATTGTTATTAAATTGAATGTAATTAAATAATTGAAGTTCAGAGTGAAAATTAAATTAATTAGTCTTCGCAATTTTATGAAATAGGATAATTAAATTTATTTACTTATAGATTCTAATACGGTAAAGTCATCATGACTTTAACGGAATTAGAATCGGGTTGAGAGAATAATTTAATTATTTAGATAAATAATATTTTGATAATTGAATACTGATTATTGGGTTGGATACTTATATGAGTTTGTTTTAATTAAAATCAAAACTATTCTTCTGTAACACCCCCTAACCTATATCTATCGCCGGATCAGGGTTACGGAGCATTACCAGAATTTACAATTCAAACAGACAAAAATTTCAAACATTTCATATAATAGCAATGAACATATTAAAACCAAGTCAAAACACACATATTGTCCCTCATACGAGCCCTCGAGGCCCAAAATATGCATTAGAAACAATTCAGGACTAAATAGGAAACTTAGAGAATTTTTTAGAAAACAGTAAAAATTTTCAACACTATAGGGGTAACACGGTCAAGAGACACGACCATGTCTTAGGTAGTGTGGACATTCAAAATAGGGACACACAACTGTGTCCCAGCCCATGTCCGTGCCCTTATAACTCCCTAACTTCAGTCACATGGCCAAGACACACGTCCGTGTGCCAAGCCGTGTAACGGTCTGACTTACAACCCTTTGAAAGCTACTGGGGACACAGGACCGTGTCACCTGGTTGTGTGTCTCACACGGCTAAGACAAATGCCTGTGTCTCTGCCAATGTGGACTAAAATAGGTCATTTTACAAGCCATTTTTCTCACCCAATTTGGTTTATATCTACACAAAACATTGCGGATAGTTGCAATCTATTACAAGGCATCCAAATCAAGCATAAAAAAGTTTATACACATGGTATAAGATCATACAACCAATATGCCCTTAGGCACCTCAAATGACAATATATAAACATGCCTAACCATGTATTCAATTTGACCAAAAAAGCAACTTGCATTCATAATTGCACCAATACATACCAAATAATTTACTTAACAAAACACAACTATTTCGTATCAAAATGCCATTCTATAATTAGCATCAATAGTCATTTAAGCTATTCAAACAAAGTACCAATTTTCAACAAGTCACAAGCCATGTAAATTATGCATATTCATCTATGATTTCATCTTCCATCATTCAACCACATTGACTAAACCATCAACCATATTAAATTTACTATTTACATGCCAAAACCAAACTCATACCACTATCAAAATACCAAAACACAAGCCAAACAAAAGGCCATTCCAGCAACTAAACATATAGGCCAACATTAGCCAATATACTTATACATGCCATTATAACTAAAATTAAACATCCAAAATGTACCAAAAGAGCTTATGGATAGTGTGATATAGCTCCAACAATCTTCCAACCCGAACAAGCTTCTGATTCACTATAAAACACGGAAATAACACGGAATAAGCATTTAAACTTAGTAAGTTCGTATAACTTAGAATTTAACTTACCATTTAATCAAGTAATAGATAAGTACAAGGCAAATTCCAAAACATTTTTTCCAAATGCCTAAGCACATATTCACTGACCATAGTAGCCATGTAAATACATATATGAACAAATAATATATATAAACCAATAATCATGGATGAGATTAATAATTAATCAAGTTCCATATACAAGTATCATTCATTCCATATATCTATATATCATGTAACATCATTTCCAAGTATTTCATGTGCATACCTGTAATAGTTCATATCGAACTCATATCATCTCACATCAAAATTTTGTCTACTGAACCATTTAGAATATTGTTGGATACCCGGATAGCTTACACATAATGCGATAGCTCATATAACTGTAATTCGTCAATTCATGTACAAGTATGCTCATACGAGCTATGAATCGGTATGCTCATTTGGGATGAAGATTGGTATGCTCTCACAAGCTATAAATCAGTATGCTCTCATGAGCTATAAATTGATATGCTCTCACGAGCTATAAATTGGCAACCTTAATGACATGTCATTTGTATCCTACGGATTCCTATGGTTCAAATGGGGCTCGGTAATTGTCGTATGTTACTAGATATGCATTCAATAATTATATGAAAAATCATAACATTTATATATATTTCAATTAAAAACATATACACATAATTTAATTCCATTAACTTACCTTGTAACACCCCTTACCCGAGTTCAATGCCGGAACAAGATACGAGGTGTTACCGTACTTAAACACATGCTTACAAACATTTTCGTGCCATAAATTTATGTCCAAATTAAAATTTTTTGAAAACCGAACATAAAGTCCCTAATACGAGCCCACGAGGCCCAAAACACGCTTCAAAAAATATTAGAGACTTAACTGAGTACTTTAGAAAACTTTAAAAAAATTTCAAGGTAAACAGGGCACACACCTATGTGGAAAAGTGACACACTCGTGTGTCGTCTTAACATGACCATGCTGAAGGCCCGTGTGGCTTACATAGCCTGGGCATATCTGGATGCCCGTGTCCCTAACCTGTGTGGATTCATTTTTTGATTTAAACCTACAGGGGCTTTTACACGGCTTGGTGTGTGCATGGCCCATGTCCCTCACACGGCCATGACACGCCCGTGTGTCTGCCCGTGTACAAAAACCATGACATTCTATTTCTGATGTCATCAACCAATTAAGGGCACACGGCCAAGGCACACATCTGTGTGTTAGGCTGTGTCCTGCACACAACTAAGACACACGGTCGTGTCTCTGCCCGTGAGTTTACTACTATGCATACTGACTTGAAAAATTGAGGTACAGGGGATACAAGACTGGACTACACGTCAGTTGAGCAGACTGTGTGTTGCACACGGTCTAGACATATACCCCTGTGCCTGCCCATGTAGATAAAAACAAGGCTATTTACCAAGCCTTTTTGCCACCCTTATTTGCACCAACCTATACAACATCAACCAAAACCAATCCAAGCATAACACATATAACCAAAAAAACCACAACCATAAGAAATTTGCATCAAATGCATTTAATAATAATCAATATTAGCCAACATTAATGGCCTATACAAAACGAATATCACATCCATCATATGAGGCAACTCTTGTGGCTAAACTAAAAAGACACTAAACAAAAGATTCAAGTCCCTATACATGCCAAAATCAAAATATTAAACTAGCTATACCAAAGCTTCAGATGATAGTGTGATCGATGCCTCCGACATCCCTTGATCCCCGATCCTAGCTTGATGGCACTATAAGAAAATGGAAAGGAGAGCTAGTAAACATAAAGCTTAGTAAGTTGCATATAAATAAGTAACAACATCAACCATGCATATTATAAATCAACACAACATTCTTGAGTGAACATGGGTAAATATCACTACATGCTTATATATATCACAAGTATTGTAACACCCTAAATTTTTGGCCTAAAAATAATGGGCCTTGAGTTTGGGATCGGTTACAAGGCGGCTTAAATAACTTAAATGTGTGTAAATATTTTATAATTGCAAGTTCAGTTTAATTGTTAAGTGATTTAAGAAGCATTGGTAGTGTGGAAAAAGTCCTGGGTTCGATCCAAGGCTTTAGCAAAATTAGGTGGAAGGCTTATTAATAAGGCCTGGTAAAATCTGACACAAAGAAACGCTTTGCCTAGTGGAAAAAGGCGTTGGTAGCAAGCAGGAAGTCTAGGGTTCAAGTCCTGGCCTTGGCGAAAATTTTTACTATGCATATGATTAGTAGGGAAGCTAGCGTTTAGGCCTTATAAATATGTTTGGTGGAAATTTGGCACAAGAGCATCGGGGGGCAGTGGCGAGAAGCATGCAATGAATCTAAGAGGTTGTAGGTTCGAATCCCAGGCCTGGCAAAGTTATAAACTTTTTATTCTTTAAGGAAACTGAGACTTAGGCATATAAGCCTTATAGTTAATTGTGATCAAATGGTAGCACAAGATAGGTGGCGGTACAGTGGCCAGCAACGTGTTTCGAAGTTGGAGGGCTGGAGTTCGAGTGGTTTCATGCGCGAAAGGGAATTCAATTTTTCTATGCAACACAAGGAAGGATTGCCATTCAGTGGAAGCAATTTGAATGCAATTGTTGGCTAAAATCAAGGTTACAATGGAGATAAGGATTAAGTGTGGATATGATGATGATAAAATTGGAGAAATTGAAGGGAATTTAACTTGACGACTTTAAGTCGATTGGGGAGTGTAGGCTTGTATTTTTTTTTAGTATATATACGTGTGTTATATGGGCAAGTAAGGGCATTTGTTGTTTTTGTGTGCTTCAGTAACATATTCTTGGGGGAATTTCTTCCAACCTCTTGACTCTTTTGTTTTGTTTTTTTGTTTTTTTTTTTGCAAATACCTGAGTAATCTCAAACCTTTTATCTCCTCTTTTCTTTAAGCCAAAATCTTGATCTTTTCTTCTATTTTAATGAAATCAAGCTCTTCCCTCATTAACTTAGCCAGTTGCTTCTTTTTCATTTAAGTGCCGATTCATACACTTTTGGGGTTGATTTCTTGTTGGCAAACGATCTCACGATTGGTAAGTGAATTAGATCTTCTTCGGCTTTTGTTAAATATTTCTAAGTTCTTTCATTTCTACACTCTTAAAAGCTAATTTCTCTTTATCATTTCCAATACCATTACTTTTTTTAACCTATGGTTTCTCCATTTATTTATCTTTCTCCCTCTCATTCAAGAGTGTAATCGCTGGCTACGTATTAGTTGATGGAAAAAGGGGGTTCTAGCAAAGAGGTTGGGATAGAGGCTCCCAAGTTTAAGCGACGTAAGGTGTCAGCCGTTGGGGACTTTTCGCCTGGATGCAGAAGGGAGGCTACGTCAAATTTCAAGTTACGTAGGCAGATCGCAGCCAATCAATCTAGTCAAGGCAAATATAGGTTGTTCTTCGATAAGTAGTGGATTTATTTTGAATTAATGGGATGTGAATAATGGAGTATAATGTTGAATATAGGTTCGGGCGATTATGAATACTTACTACTCCAGGTGATAAGGTGTGTACTTCTACCCTATGATAGCTTGATATAGAGCCGAAGGTGTGTACATATACTGCACACACGATAGATTGCCATATCCCGAAATGCTGAAAAGCCGAAAGTCTGGCTATGATAGTCTTACGAGTGCGCGAACACTCGTAAGGGGGAAATCGATACATTATTAGAGGCCCCATAAGCGATCTCATGGATCTGGGCCATTCTTAGGCCATCTAGGACGGAATAGGCTCAATGGGCCCAACGGGCCGTGGGCCCAAAATAAGCAAATTTGTTGATTTGGTAATAAGTGATGAAGTATTCATGTTGGTTTCATGGTTTGGAATTAATTCGAGCTAGATGGGCCATATGAATGAGATTGGGCCTAATGGGCTATATGCATATATGTAGACTTGTTTGGGCTTTGTAAGGGGTTTTAGGCCTAATATCTGATAAATACTTAAACAGACGTAAAACTTAATTAATTAATTAATGATGACTATGGACATGTCATAGGGTTAAAGTATGGCTATTGGTATATGCATGTCTAGGATTGGATCTAGGGAGAGCTTGGTACTTAAGCAGTCTTAATGACTCACCTCCTCTTCACTGGAATCCTACCTGGCGAATAGTATCTGTTCACTTTAGCCAATGGAGACTTGTTAATGAGCCGAGATTGGTAATAAACCCATAATAAAGAGAAATTACTGAAATGCCCCTAAAGGCATAAATGACTAAAATACCCCTATGTGTTGAATGGAAGATTTAGGGATGTTACATGTAAACCTACTGCATTCATATGATATTCTGTTTAGGTTGCATATGGGTTGGGAATTATGGAACGGAGGAAGTATATGAGGATCACATGGTTGCTTGACGACCATGGATCCACCGATGGCTATTAAGCCTAATATTTGATTAGCAGCTTGCTACAATGAAGATAGTACTGCAACCGGCCTACCATTGATGTGTATCGGATGGGTGGGTTGATATTTATATCCCCACATAATGTGTATCGGGGAACAAAGTCGGTGTGTAGTGGTTGGATTATTGGGGTGGGTTGCATAGCATTGCATGTATGATATTATTGCGATGTGGCCTTTGGCCCAACTGAGGCTAATATGGGCCAAGGCCCAAAGGCCACCGTTATTGAATTGGGCTTGGGCCCAAAATGACTGATGATTGCTTTATACTTATTGAGGGTTGTACACACTAAGTTTTCAAAACTCACCCCTTCCTTTTAAAATTTTCAGGTGATCCTCAGTACGCGGTCCGATGGATGGAGGGACTCGGAGGTGGCCAACTAGAAAAAAGTTTAGACTTAGTCTTTTATGTAATTTTTAATATTTTGATTTTAAATTTTTTTTATTTGGGGTGTAATAAGGCCTTTCCTCTGGTTATTATTTCAAATTAGGATTATTATTATTTTTATGCTTTATATTTCTTAGAAGTAGAACATGGTTTTCCTAAACCATAACTCTTTTTAAATACTACGTTTTCGTAACTCAATTTTTAAATGACAAGTTTTCATAGATCATCTGTTTTAAATAAAGCTTCTGCAACTGAAAAGAGATTTTACAAAGTAATTATCATACATGAAGAAATAGTTTTTTAAAAATACACCTTGCTTTGAAAGCAACAAATACAAGTTGGGATTTTACTCAAGGTTTTTATTTTAAAGAAGGGTTTTCAATGAAAACAAGGTTTTTGAAAAACCCTTCAATGTGACATGCTAGATTCGGTCATAATGTCTAGGTCGGGTATGGGGTGTTACATTTAGTGGTATCAGAGTCAAGTTCAAAACTCAGGCTGTGAAATGGGCTTTATTTTTAGGCTTTAGAAATTGTTTACAAATGATATTGAGGTGGTTTTAAAAGATCCTATTGTGTGGCACACCAGGTCTCCAACGTTGAGCCAAATAAGTTCTCTTACTACTGAATTATGTTGAACTGTTATACTGCAATATGTCTTAAGCTATTAATTGTTTATATTCAATAGGATTTCCTTAGATATCAGATTGTATTAACACACTTGAATCAAAATTTGATACTTATTTTGTGTGTGTTTGAGAATGTTTGCGATAGGTGGAAGTTTTGGATATATATTAAAACTATTAGGATCAGAGTGTGCAGCGATAGCGTAGTGGGTTAGTTGATACACGACTACCCTGTTATTTAGAAATTTTGAGGACGATTTTTTTTTAGGAAGGGTGAATTGTAACACCCTGAATTTTGGACCTAGAAATAATGGGCCTTGAGTTTGGGATCGGTTAGAAGGAAGCTTAAATAACTTAAATGTGTGTAAATATTTTATAATTTCATGTTTAGTTTAATTGTTAAGGGATTTAGGAAGGGTTGGTAGTGTGGAAAAAGTCTTGGGTTCGATCCAGGGCTTTAGCAAAATTAGGTAGAAGGCTTATAACTAAGGCCTGGTAAAATTGGACACAAGGAAACGCTTGGTCTAGTGGCAAAAGGCGTTGGTAGCAAGTAAGAAGTCTAGGGTTCAAGTCCTGGCCTTGGAAAAAACATTTATTTCGCATATGATTAGTAGGGAAGCTAGCATTTAGGCCTTATAAATATGTTTGGTGGAAATCTGGCACAAGAGCGCCTGGGGGCAGTGGCGAGAAGCATGCTATGGATTTGAGAGGTTGCAGGTTCGAATCCCAGGCCTGGAAAAGTTATAAATTTTTTATTCTTTAAGGAAACTGAGACTTAAGCATATAAGCCTTATAGTTAATTGTGATCAAATGGTGGTAGCACAAGATAGGTGGCGGTGCAGTAGCCAGCAGTGTGTTGGGAAGTTGGAAGCTGGAGTTTGAGTGGTTTCATGCGCCAAAGGGAATTCAATTTTGCTGTGCAACACAACGAAGGATTGCCATTCAGTGGAAGCAATTTGAATGCAACTGTTGGCTAAAATCAAGGTTACGGTGGAGATAAGGATTAAGTGTGGATATGATGGTGATAAAATTGGAGAAATTGAAAGGAATTTAACTTGATAAGTTTAAGTCGATTGGGGAGTGTAGGTTTGTATTTTTTTTTAGTATATATACGTGTGTTGTAGGGGCAAGTAAGGGCATTTGTTGTTTTTATGTGCTTCAGTCGCATATTCTTGGGGGAATTTCTTCCAACCTCTTGACTCTTTTGTTTTTTTTCTTTTTTTGCAAATACTTAAGTAATCTCAAACCTTTCATCTCCTCTTTTCTTTAAGCCAAACTCTTGATCTTTTCTTCTATTTTAACCAAATCAACCTCTTCCCTCTTTAACTTAGCTGGTTGCTTCTTTTTCATTTAAGAGCCGATTCATACACTTTGGGGGTTGATTTCTTGTTGGCAAGTGATCTCACAATCGGTAAGTGAATTAGATCTTCTTTGACTTATGTTAAATATTTCTAAGTTCTTCGGTAAGTAGTGGATTTATTTTGAATTAATGGGATGTGACTAATGGAGTATAATGTTGAATATAGGTTCGGGCGATTATCAATACTTAGTACTCCCGGTGATAAGGTGTGTACTTCCACCCTATGATAGCTTGATACAAAGCCAAAGGTGTGTACATACACTGCACACACGTTAGATCGGCAAAACTCGAAATGCCGAAAAGTCGAAAGTCTAGTTACGATAGTCTTATGAGTGCGCGAACACTCGTAAAAGGAAAATCGATACGTTATCAGAGGCCCCATAAACGATCTTATGGATCTGGGCCATACTTAGGCCATCTAGGCTGAAATGGGCTAAATGGGCCCAATGGGCCATGGGCCCAAAATAAGCGAATTTGTTGATTTGGTAATAAGTGATGAACTAGTCATGTTGGTTACATTGCTTGGAATTGATTCAAACCGGATGGGCCATATGAATGAGATTAGGCCTAGTGTGACAGATGCATGTATGTAGACTTGTTTGGGCTTTGTAAGGGGTTTTGGGCCTAGTATCTGATAACTTTTTAAACAGACATAAAACTTAATTAATTAATTAATTGTGACTGTGGACAAGTCATAGGGTTAAAGTGTGGCAATGGGTATATGCATGTCTAGGATTGGATCTAGGGAGAGCTTGGTACTTAAGCGGTCTTACTAAAGAGAAATTACCCAACGGGGACTTGTTACATGGTGCATAGTATCTGTTCACTTTAGCCCACAGGGACTTGTTAACGGGCCGAGATAGGTAATAAACCCATAATAAAGAGAAATTACCGAAATGCCCCTAAGGGCAAAAATAACTAACATACCCCTATGTGTTGAATGAAAGATTTAGGGATGTTACATGTAAACCTGTTGCATTCATATGATATTCTGTTTAGGTTGCATATGGGTTGGGAATTATGGAATGGAGGAAGTATATGAGGATCGTATGGTTGCGTGACAACCGTCGATCCACTCACGGCTATTAAGCCTAATATTTGATTAGCAGCTTGCTGTAATGAAGGTAGTACCGCAACTGGGATACCATTGATGTGTATCGGATGGGTGGGTCGATATTTATATCCCCACATGATGTGTACCACGGAACAGAGTTGGTGTGTAGCGGTTAGATTATTGGGGTCGGTTACACAGCATTGCATGTATGATATTATTGTGATATTATTGCGATGTGGGCTTTGGCCCAACTGAGGCTAATATTGGCCAAGGCCCAAAGGCCACTGTTATTGAATTGGGCTCGGGCCCAAAATGACTGATGATTGCTTTATACTCATTGAGGGTTCTACACATTGAGTTTTCGAAACTCACCCCCTCCTTTTAAAATTTTCAGGTGATCCTCAGTAGGCGGTTAGATGGATGGAGGGACTCGGAGGTGGCCAACTAGCAAAAAGTTTAGACTTAGTCTTTTATGTAAGTTTTAATATTTTGATTTTAAATTATTTTTTTGATTTAGGGTGTAATAAGGCCTTCCCTCTGGTTATTATTTCAAATTAGGATTATAATTATTTTTATGCTTTATATTTGTTAGAAGTAGAACATGGTTTTCCTAAACCATAACTATTTTTATATACTATGTTTCCTCAACTCAATTTTTAAATGACAAGTTTTCATATATCATATGTTTTAAATAAAGCTTCTGCATATGAAAAGAGATTTTACAAACTAATTATTATCTTACAAGAAGGAATAGTTTTTTTTTATAAAATACACCTCGCTTTGAAAGCAACAAATACAAGCTTGGATTTTACTCAAGGTTTTTATTTTTAAGAAGGGTTTTCAATGAAAACAAGGTTTTCGAAAAACCCTTCAATGTGACACGCCAGATTCGGCCATAACGTCTACGCCGATGCCATGTCTCAGACATGGTCTTACAGTAGCGCACATATCAATGCCGATGCCATGTCCCAGACATGGTCTTACACTAGCTCTCACAACATCGCCAATGCCATGTTCCAAACATGGTCTTACACTGGCTCTCATATGATGGCCGATGCCATGTCCCAGACGTGGTCTTACACTGGCACACATATCACCCAAATGTCATGTCATGGATATCCAATCTATTCCTCGGTTCAACCGGGAATTTGCTGCATTAATTTCATTATACATTATTCATAATCATATTATGAAAAATAAATCATTCAACACATAATAAGGATAAAGTTACCTTATTTACGTACCACTTACCTCGGTATACAAAAAGTGGACGACTAATTGGCTTTAGTCTACTAGCTTGGCCTTTCCCTGGTTCAGGTCTGAATTTTGTATTTCTTGATCTAAAATGATAAAAATTCACTAATTTAATCATTATATTAATTAATGCATTTCATAAATCATATTTTGGAAAAATGACCATTTTTCCCCTAGACTTTCACAAAATTAAGATTTTACCCCTAGGCTCGTAAATCGATTTTTATCAAATTTTCTCTCTAACCAAGCCTAGCATCATTTCACACATTTACCACATAATTTATAACTTATGCAAAATGGTCCTTAGTTAAGGTTTTCATGAAAACTACTTTACAAAAGTTGTTTGTTTAACAACCATGATTCATTTTCTTCCATAAAAATTTAGCAAACAACATGAACACTCTCATGGAAAAACCCTACACTTTCAACTATTTTGGAAAATAGTCCCCTCATTAGCTAGATTATGCTACAAGGGTCCCAAAAGTACAAAAATTATCAAGAAAGGCCATCAAAATCACTTACTTGTAAGGGTAAAGAGTGGCTGAAATTTTGAAGCTCCAAAACCCCTAAAATGGCTGAAATTTTCGGTGGTGATAGAAGGGATGAAAAAATGAGGTCTTTTGTTTTACTTAATCTTATTTTCTAGTCAAAATAGGCTACCAACTTCACCAAATTTGATTTTTTTATTCATCTTTGTCCCTATGGCTGGCGACCCCTATTGAAATGGGTCTATTTGCCCTTTAAAGACCCCTAATTATGATTCTCTAGCTATTTAACACCATTTGTGTAACACCCCAAACCCGGCCTAGACGTTATGACCGGATCTGATGCGCCACATCGAAGCGTTCAAAACATTCCGTAATACTTAGTTTGGAAAACTTAGTTGGTGTTGTAAAAGACACTTTTATTTTAGGTTAAAGTGAATGGAAGCTGTGCACCAGGTAGGAAACCAGGAAGAAGAGGAGGTGAGTCCGTCGGACTGCTTAAGTACCAAGCTCCCTTCGGATCCAATCCTAGACATGCACACCGCCATTGCCACACTCTAACATATCGTATAATTTTGAGAAAACCGTTTGGTTATGTCCATCTTAAGAAAATGATTAAGGTTGAAAACGTTTGCTTAGAGGAAGTCTTACTTGTATTCGTGTTATTTTGAAATCACTTAATGTTTTTGAAAACGCGTCCTAGAGCTAATCCATCTCGTTAGTTATCATAGTTCAGTTTTATCATAATAGAATTAAATAATAAATAAACAAACCAAACCATAAAAATAATTAAGCGGCCTTATTACATTTAAAAACCCAAAACCATAAACGAAAATATGGGAAAATCTAGTTCACCAGAAGAAAACGAATTTGCAGAAAACGTGTGGCCACTCTGAATCCCGCCCAGCTCCAAGTCCACCAACTAGGGCTCACCTACAAGGATGGAAGAAAAAGGGGTGAGTTTGTGAAAACTCAGTGTATACAGAAACCCATCCAAAGCCCAAATCAGCTCGAGCCCATTGGGCCTAAGCCCTATTCAGATCACAATACACAGTGGACCGAAGCCCTTTTCAGAATACAGTAGCAAGGCCTTAGCCCCTTTTTACATAACAGTGTGGCCCATAAGCCCAGTTCAGTAACATAGGTAACAATAGTAGCAATGCATGCAACCCCATCTGGGGAGAATACTCAACCCACCAACCGCTACACTGCCCCCGTACCAGCCCTACACTCCATGTGGGGAATATCTCAACCCACCCAGCTCTACACTCCACAGTTGCAGCAACGCTGCTCAAATATCAGTAAGTTGAGGCAAAGCCTCCAGTACGTGGATGAACCACTTTCAATACTTCCTCCATCAATACCCCAATCCCATGCAACAGATATTAATAAAAGCATATCCTGGAAAATACAGTATTAATCAATCATGTAGTTTAGCCAATTTAAACCCTAGGGGTATATCGATAATTTTACTCCTTAGGGGTAATTCTCGTAACTTAGCAACTACACAAGCTACTTCAGCAATTTTCAATAGTTTTATGCAGTTTGGTTCCACCATCTAACTAACAGGCTAATTTGCCCATCTCTTACCCATATTGGTCCGTAAGCCCATTGGGCCCAGTTTTGGCCTATCGAGGCCCTCTTTTTCCGAAGTACATTAAGACGTCACACAAACTTACTTACCACCTTGCGGTGCTAGATCTAACATTTACTCTACGTCTTAGAGCATTCGCATACTCACAAGCCCATGAAATGCCGAAAATTTCGGCATTTCGGCTTTTGTCGAATTGAACTAAGAAAGGGTGTTCGGTACACACCTGATTCGCGACGACTGCTACTGAGATCTCTTCCGATGTCCTACAATTGATTAGCATAGTTCTTATTTACAAACCATAATCACTAAACCCCAAAAC
This sequence comes from Gossypium hirsutum, assembly GCF_007990345.1. Classification (NCBI taxonomy): domain Eukaryota; kingdom Viridiplantae; phylum Streptophyta; class Magnoliopsida; order Malvales; family Malvaceae; genus Gossypium; species Gossypium hirsutum. The sequence continues at coordinate 51,179,340 of NC_053435.1, read as the reverse complement.
TTACTCATCCATGCTCAAACCATGTCCCTAAAAGCCTTTGAAACCTTACCTTTGTGCCAAAATCGATAGCTAGCTCCGAATCTGATTGCTCCAACAACCCACGCCTTCAATCCAACACTTAAGAAGACACTAATCATTGACAGAAAACGTCAGTTAAAAACCCTTAGAGCCACATGCCCAAATCGACAACCTCCCTAGATTTTAGGGACTTCGGCTTTTCCTAACTTTGTAAAATAGGACCAGATCTGAGATGATGAACACTTACCCCTTACTCCTTTTTGATCTCCACGCAATCTAGTGTAGATTTATCTTTCAAACAACGTTAGAACTCGACTCCCGGAGTTTTGAAGTTTCGGCTATAAGCCCCCAAATCTATGGTTTTTTGGCTTTTGGGTGATGAAAGAGATGACAATGTGGGGCTATAACCTTGATGTAGAATTGTCGACAGGTATCTAGGGTTTAGAAAAGATGATTTTCGTTTATTAGGCACAAAAATATCGAAGGATTTGGCTTGGAAGAAATCAGCACAACTAATGTATTTTTTGAGGTTTCAGCTTTTGTGGTTTCGGCACAAGTGTTGATGAACAGCAGGTTTGATGAACGGTTTTGAAGAAGAAAAATGAAGAAAGAAGAATAGAGAGAATGGTGGTTTCGGCTAGAGAAGAAAAAGAGAGAAAAGAACAACCCTAAGGTGTTTAAGCAGAAGAAAACGACACCGCTCAATACCCTAAGTGCCGAAATACTAACCTAATACCCCTCTGCCGAAATCCCCTTTCTAATTCCCCTAATTCGGCCAACTTTTAGCCTCTCTCCAAATCCCTTAAATCTCTCCCCTTATCACTCCTTAATCCAAGTGTTTGGACAGATTCAAACTCTCCTTTAGCAGACTTCACCTGGACTCCAACACTACCCCTCCTGCACTTAAAAATAAATGCATCTATTTGTCAACACAGGGAATCGATCCCATGCCTTCCCCAATGCTCCACATGCCACCTTTTTAGGAGCCTAATGGCGTCACCCTTTCGACTTTACTAAGGCTCTTTTTGTGATGCAATTTACCCATAACTCTATACAAGGGCCATCTAGCCAGAACCCCTAACTCCTAAGTCCAAAAATTCAAAAATTCAACCGGGTTTTGCCCAACACATGGGCCTTCTATAAGCCCATTTACCTACTCAAAATATTAATTTCACATCCAAATACAAAATTTTAAAATCTTTACAAAATATTGAAAACCGCAAATAAATCCGAAAATCAGGATGTTACAATTTGCTAGAAAAATAAAACTTTTGCTCTTTATGCAATTTAGTCATTTTTCGCAATTAAGCATGTGATTGCTAGAATTATTTCACTAAAATTTCCATGTACTCATATAAACATGCTATAACACATAAAATTATATAAAAAAATAATTTCTTCGACTCGGGTTAGTGGTTCTGAAACCACTATTCTGACTAGGCCCAAAAATTGGGCTGTTACAATTCTCCCCCTTTAGGATTTTCATCCACGAAAATCATACCGTTAAAAAGGTTTGGGTATTGGTCTCTCATAATTTCCTTGGGTTCCCATGTGGCTTCCTCAATCCCATGTCGATGCCACATTACTTTCACGAGTGCTATACTTTTATTTCTCAATTGCTTGACCTCTTGGACTAAGATCTTAACTGGCTCTTCGCCATAAGTCATGTCTGATCGAATCTCAACCTCTGTTGGTGAAAGAACATGCGAAGGGTCAAAACAGTAATGGCGCAACATCGACACATGGAAAACATTGTGGATCTTCTCTAACTCAGATGGCAAGGCTAGCCGATAAGCTACCGGTCCAATTTTCTCAGTCACCTCATAAGGTCCAATAAAAAGTGGACTTAATTTTCCTTACTTACTGAATCTAAAGACTTTCTTCCATGGAAATACTTTCAAAAACACCTTATCACCGACTTGAAAATCAAATTTTTTCGTTTCAAATCCATGTAGTATTTCTGTCTATCCAAAGCGGCCTTTAGACAGTCACAAATCACCTTCAGTTTCTCTTCAGTCTCTTTGACCAAGTCAACCCTCTGAATCTGATTCTTTCTGAGTTCAATCCAATATAAGGGCGTTCGACACTTATGCCCGTACAAAACCTCATAAGGTGCCATTTTCAAACTCGATTGGTAGCTATTGTTGTAGGCAAACTTTAACAACGGTAAATATTTTTCCCAACTACCTTGGAATTCTAGAACGCAACACCGCAACATGTCTTCAAGAATCTGAATTACTCTCTCTGACTAGCCGTCGGTTTGTGGATGGAAAATCGTGCTAAAATTAAACTTTCTCCCCAAAGCTTCTTATAATTTTTTTTAAAACCTCAAAGTAAACCTCGGATCTTTATCCGAAATAGTTGACAAAGGTACTCCATGATCTCACAGCATCAGAAATATATAACTCGGCTAACTTATTGAGTGAATAGTCGGTATGCATTGGAACAAAATAAGCTAATTTTGTTAGTCGATCAACTATGACCCAAACAGCATCTTTCTTTCAAGGTGACAACGGCAATCCCGTCAAAAAATCCATGGTAATTTGATCCCATTTCCATTCGGGAACCATCACAGGCTGAAGTAAACCCGAAGGTACTTGGTGCTCGGCTTTCACTTGCTGACAAATTAAACATTTCGACACAAACTCTGAGATGTCTCTTTTCATGCCCGGCCACCAATGCAATCTCTCCAAGTCATTATACATCTTAGTACTACCTGGATGGATTGACATACAACTACTATACGGCTCGTGAGGAATTTTCCCAATAAGCTCATCATCTCTTGGTACACAAGCCCTATCTCGGAACATCAAACAACCGTCGGTACTAATCCAAAAATCTGATTCATTAACTATCTCACACTGGGTCATCTTGGCTTGTAAATCTTTATCACTCTTCTAAGCTTAACAAATCTCTTGAAGAAACATAGGTCTAGCTCTCAACTCTACTAGAATCGTACCATCCTTAATTACAGACAACTGAGTATTCATATCTCTCAAGGCAAACAATGGCTTCCTACTTAATGCATCTGCGACCACGTTTGCATTTCCTGGATGATAGTCAATTACCAACTCGTAATCTTTTATCAACTCTAGCCATCTCCGTTAGTAAAGGTTCAATTCCTTTTGAGTCATCAAATAGTTTAGACTTTTATGGTCGGTGAATATTCGGCATCTCTCGCCATATAGATGGTGTCTCCAAATCTTCAGTGCGAACACTATGGCGGCTAACTCTAAGTTGTGAGTCAGATAGTTTTTCTTATGCGGCTTTAGTTGTCTCGAGACATACGCTATCACCTTGCCTTCTTGCATAAGCAAGCATCCTAATCCATTCAAGGATGCATCGCTATACACTATGAATTCTTTTCCCGATTCTGGTTGCACTAGGACCGGTGCTTCAGTCAATAGCGCTTTCAATTTTTCAAAACTCTGCTGACGCTTCTCTGTCCATTCAAACTCAACATCTTTATGTAGTAACCTCGTCAGCAATCACGAAGAATCCTCTAACAAATCCTTTGTAGTAACCCGCTAAGCTTAGAAAGTTTTAACCTCCAATACATTCTTTGACAGTTTCCACTCAACAATAGCCGAGATCTTACTCGGGTCAACTCTAATTCCATCGCTCGACACGATGTGTCCCAAGAATCCAACCTCTTAGAGCCAAAACTCACTTTTACTAAACTTGGCATATAACTGCTTATCTCTTAATGTCTTCAAAACGGTTCTTAAATGCTCCTTGTTCTCACTCTCATCACGAGAATAAATTAATATATTGTCAATAAAAACAATGATGAACTTATCCAAGTATGGCCAAAAAATACAATTCATCAAGTCCATAAACATGGAGGGCCGTTTGTTAAGCCAAAGGGCATGACAAGGAACTCATAGTGCCCGTATCTCATCCGAAACGTGATTTTTGGCACATCTTGCTCCTTAACTCTTAGCTGGTAATAGTTGGATCTCAAGTCTATCTTAGAAAACACCATGGCTTCCTTTAGTTGGTAAACAAATCATCTATCCTTGGCAAGGGATACTTGTTTTTCACCGTCACCTTGTCGAGTTGTCTATAGTCTATATATAACCTCATCGACCCGTCTTTTTTTTCACAAAAAGTATCGAAGCACCCTAAGGGGAATAGCTCTATCTCACAAAACCCTTGTCTGTTAATTCTTGTAACTGTACTTTTAACTCCTTTAACTCTATCAGAGCTATCCTATACGGAGCAATCGAGATAGGTGTCGTACCAAGGACTAACTAGTAATCTGGGTAATTCTTCCGGAAACACATCCGGGTACTCACATACCACTGGTACTGACTCAATCTTTACTTTCGACTCTTGGGTATTCAACAAAAATGCTATATAGGACTCACACGCTTTTCTCATATATTTCTCAGCAGTCATAGAAGAAATCAGAATTGGTAAACTATCTGATTCACCTATTCAACCCGAATAATATCCCCATTTTCACATCTAAATTCAATAAATTTACTACCATATTTTACTAACACGTTATGAACTGTGACAGTCCTAAATTGACCCTAGTCGGGAAGTGGTTTCAGGACCACAAAACCTAGTAAAAAATTTTGTAAAATATTAATTTTAGTGTTTTTGTTATGTGAATTACCTAATGTGAAAGTCGGGTGGTCTAATTTAGTTAATTGGATGCTAAATTATTTAGTTGGGATTTGATTGTATAAAGGAAAATTTTAGAAGTCTTTTTCTTAAAGTGGCCAATGTTAACATGGCTAAAATGTGGGGCTTGCATGTCAATTAGACCCCTTTTTTTTAGTGGACGGCAATGATGAAGGGAAATTTGTATCTTTGTGCTTTTTATATTAGTAAAATAATGATAATTGGTTTTATAATATGAAATGAATAAAACATAAAAAACTGGTCTCATCTTCCACTTTATTTATATTTTTCTTCACCGTTTGGAAAGAAAGGGGGAATGGAGTTTTAGTTTTCTTCCATATTTGTTCTGCTGGAAAAACCGATTGGAAGAAGGCTTGGTGTCGCATGCATGCAGGAAAAACTATGATTTTAGCTAGTTAGGTAGCTGAAATTTCAAGTAACTCGGTAATCCATCGAAGAAGAAGAAGAGGGCTGCAACAAAAAGAAAAATGGAGACAATAGAAGGTAGGAGAAGCGGGAAAATCTTGGTAAGCTTGTTGGTTCTTTAAATTTTTCTTTACAATATTAATTGTGAAAATTTTCAAGTTTGATTTGTTGTGGTTTTATTTAAGACTACTAATGTCCAAATTAGGACACTTGATATTGATTGAATTGATGAGGATTAAATTCGTTCTTTGATGTCTGAATGTTAAATAATGCTTGCTGTCCAGATTGAAATTATGCTAGAAGGTTGAACAATTGTTGTTCAAATGGAATTTTGGAGTGTTTAATGGACTCCATGTTGCTAAAATTTACATGAATAGAAATTTCTAAGCTTAAATTGTAAGAATTTGAGTTGTGTGGTTTAAATTGTCAAAGATGCATTTGGCAATTGATTATAATTTGTTAAAGGGTGTAAAGTATTGATAGTTCTAAATGGTACATAGTTAAATGAAGATGGAAGCTTGATAAAATTTTATTTAGAATGGAAGTAGGAGAAATGTGTATTCGGCCATGTTGTGATGAGTTGAATTTGAATGATTGATGCTTTAGTTTATAAATGGTCATTAGATGAGTTTTAAACTTGTTAAAGTTTGATAATTTGGGGGTGTTAAATTGGGGAAACGTGTAATAAAAAAATGGGTTGATAATGTTTGTTTGTTAATTGATGTTTGCACCATTGTCGAATGTGCTTAACATTAAGGCATGATTTAGTTAAATGCAAACTAATGGAAGAATGGAATTTAGCTTTGCCGTACCTGAGTTAAAATGATGGAATTAGTAGGAAATGGGTATGAGCTTGTCAAATTTTTGAAATTAGGACCTTGTGAACTAAATGATATTCGGCAATGGTACTTTTTACATGAGGAATTCGGTGTTAATTGTATTAAATAAGGTTGAGGTAGTTGCCGAATGTGTTTATAATTAAGTAAGGTTAATAATAGAGCAATGAGTGGCTAGTAGAATCTAGTTAGTCTTCTTGTTGTATACGGCCATGAGTTTGTATAGTTGGTTTGTAATAGATTAAATTTGTTTATTCAAGCTCAAGAGCTTAGGGAGTCTAATTCGGATAAGAGAAAAGCTACCTAACCGAATAGTCGATCTGTAATCGTTCGATAACTTCCGAGGTAAGTTCTTAAGTATTTGAGTTTGATTCCTTTGTAAGTTTTAAGTTTTTAAATGGGATGAATATGAATTAAGTATATACGTTAAGGTCAATAACTTTTCTAAATAATGGCATATATGATATTATGTTTTAAATATGTGAATGAGAACTTTACAGAGTAAATTTGTATAAATCTGCTCGAGACAGCAGCAGTAGCGTGTTTTAAAAAAATTACCATAAATTGTGGGAATTGAGTTAAAGGCTGAATAGATTATGTAATTAAAGCTTGATGCGTTTAGTTTCGTATAAAAAAATCGGGTAAGTAAAGGGGTTGTCTGTAACACCCCGAACCCGAGACCGACACCGGAGTCGAACACGAGGTGTTAACAGACTTTAAACCCCTTATAAAAAATATTTCCCAGACACTGCCAATCTGCGTACTAGTCGCTTTAAAAATCATATCTTGAGTTTCACAACTCGAAAATCAGTTTCGTGATTTTTCCCTGAAACTAGACTCATATGCCCATCTACATATTTTTTTCTAGAATTTTTGGTCGGGCCAATTAGTACAGTTTATTAGTCAAAGTCTCCCATGTTACAGGGATCGACTACCCTGACCTTTGCGCATTACGACTTGGATATCTCCTTGTACACGGCTCCAATACTGATGCCGTTTGTTTCTATAGAAACTAAACTCAGAGGGGAATCTATACATATATGGTATGACTCCTAATTATCTCTGGTTAATTTATAATGAATTTCCAAAGTCGGAACAGGGAATCCAGAAACCGTTCTGGCCCTGTCTCACGAGAACCTGAATATCTCTTAACATACTGTCCGTATGATTGTTTCGTTACTTTCCTATGAAATTAGATTCATCAAGGTTTGTTTACATAATTTATTCACTATTTAATTCCATTCCTACTATTTTTAGTGATTTTCCAAATCTACATCACTGCTGCTGTCAGCATCTGCCTTTAAGGTAGACTTTACCTATTTCATGGTTACCATGATTCAACTAGCCCTTTTTGCATAAATAGCACAATTTATGAAAGTGATTAACCATCCCCGTTGTGACAGCCCAAAATTGACCCTAGTCGGGAAGTGGTTTCGGGACCGCTAAACCGAGTCACCGAAAGGTTCGAATGTGATGTTTATTGTCTAGAATATGTAATCATGAATGTGTGAAAATTTCAAGCTTCGATTTAGTCGATTGCATGTGAATTTAGTCAATAGGACTTATATGAGAAAATTTTAAAATGTGATAGGTCAATGCATGAGGACCTATTAGTGCATGTGGAAGAAAAAGGGGACTTGCATGTCAAATTCCCCCTCCCTAATATGTAGTGGCCGGCCATGCTATGGGTGGAAACATGTCACCAACATGTTGTCTTAGTGATGTATGGTAAGGAAAATAAAATAATAAGCATGATAATTAAATAATGAAAGGAAGGGTGATGAAAAAAAAAAAGAAAAAAAAATAATAATGGTCTCATGCATACACCCCATTGCTGTGAGCTAAAGGAAGGAAAAGAAAGGTTTTGTTCATCCTTTTTCAAACTCTTTTGACCGAAAATCCTAAGGAAGAGGATTAGGAGGAAGTTTGGCCATGCATGTAACTAGATTGAGGTATGTTTAATGTTATTCTTTGAGATTCATGTATATTTTAAGTTGTAAGTTCAAAATCTACCTAGCCATGGTTCAAACTTTGTTAAATGATGGAGATGACATTCGGCCATGAATGTTACGTTCTTGGTTGGTATTTTGATGTCTTTGGTGATGAGGTAAGGAGATGGTTGACTTTGGGTGTTTAATAAAAGGGTTTGGATGTGAGAGTGTGTGAGAAGTAGAAATGAGGAGTCTTAGCAACTCCATGAAGGTTCGGCCATGGTAGTTTGAGGATTAGAGATTTTATTTCTTGTTAAAAATTTGATGAATCCTAGTGTGTGAAGTGTTTGAACCAACTAAGGATTAATAGATGCATGGGTACAAAGTAGGAAGAATCGGCTACTATGGTTGACACCAATGCCGAATGTAAAGATGTTATAGTAAATAATGTATGTGATTTGAGTTGATAATGTGAAAAAGGATAATTAGATGTGTTATAAATGATATAAAGATTTTAGAAATTATTTTGGTTAGATGTGTGTATGATTAAGTATATTCGGCAATATACTTAAAGTGAGTACTTGATATTATATGGGAGTATGTATATTCGGCCACATGAGTAAATATATATATGATGTTAAATTTGATTATGTATAATGGGCATTAAGATGTGGAACTTAAGAAATGTAGTCATATGTGGAATTACATGATGTTATACTTGACATTGTACACACATACATCCATTCGGCCATCAACATGAGTAATTAGTGAGGAGGGTTGCCGAATATACAAACATACATAAGCATGTGTAATTGAATTATGAATGTTTAACAAGATGGTTAAACTAGTGAATTATTGATTAAGCTCAAGGAGCTAAAGGAGGAGAATCAAGCAAAGGCAAAGAAAAGATCACTGAGTAGCCGAGTTGGAACCGTCTTACCCAACACAAGGTAAGTCATTAAGCATGTAGTTGGTATTATTTCAAATGGTCATAATGTTTATGTATTGATGCTGAATGGAATGAATAAATATACACATATATATATGCATGTACGTATGTGATGATGAAATTGTTGAATGAAAAAAAAGAGGTAAGATGTACTGAGTTGTTGATCTCGGCACTAAACGTGCGGGTATAACCATTTATGACCATGAGATTGGCGCTAAGTGCGCGGGATTAAATTGTACAGCACTAAGTGTGCGATTTGACTATGTTGCACTAAGTGTGCGAAATGAATATGATGCACTAAGTGTGCGAATTGACCATGCGGCACTAAGTGTGCGAGTTTGACTATGTAGCACTAAGTGTGCGATTTGATTACGTAGCACTAAGTGTGCGAGTTGATTATATAGCACTGAGTGTGCGGACTCAATATACATTCGTGAATCATTATGGACACTATGTGTGCGACACTATTGAGTCGATCGCGGACAGCGGATCGGGTAAGTGTCTTGAGTACATGGCTAATAGGTGCTATGCTTATACTTGGTGTTGAGCTCGGTAAGTTTGAACCTATGTGATAAATATACTTGAAGTCACGTACATAAAATTTATCGTAGGATGGGTGAAAGGCCGTTTAGTAGTTTGATTGTAATGAAAATAAATTGATTTATGAAAATGCTTCAATGTCCTATTGATGAGTATATGGAATGTGAATGCATGAATTGATATGAAACTGAATCGATAGGTTGGAGGAACTATGGTATGGTTCGGTATGGATGGAGTAAATTGTCTCGTTCCATTTTGTTTCCTCTTGTGATAATGTTATTGATGGATGGTAGTGCATTGCTTATGACTTACTGAGTTATAAACTCACTCGGTGTTTCCTTGTCACCCATTATAGGTTGCTTGGACTCATCTATTTTTGCGGGGTCAGGCCGTCATCGAAGTCATCACACCGGATAGCAAGTTTTGGTACTTTCTTCTTAGTTGGCTTAGAAGAACATTTTGGCATGTATAAGCTATTACGTTGTGTTTGAACTTTGGCATGTAAACTTTAAGCCATGCGAAAATGGCACGAATGTTCGATTGAGTTGGATCAAGGGTAGGCATGAAATGGACCTAGTTACTTTCGTAACAGATGCTGGCAGCAGCAGTGTCATGAGACTGAAAAATCACTAAAAATAGTAGGAATGGAATTAATTGACGAATAAATTATGGAATCGAAGCTCGATGAGTCTGTTTTCATGAGGAAGTAACGAAAAGATCATATGGGCAGTATATTAAGAGATAAACAGATTTTTGTGGGACAGGGCCAGAACGGTTTCTGGATTCCTTGCTCCAACTTTCGAAATTCATTATAAATTAACCAGAGATAATTAGGGGTCGTACCATATATGTACAGATTCCTCTCTGAGTCTAGTTTTCATAGAAACAAACGGCATCAGTATTGAATCCCCGTGCAGGGAGATATCCAAGTCGTAATGGGAAAAGGTCAGTGTAGTCGACCCCTGCAACATGGGAGAGTTTGACTAATAAACTGTACAAATTGGCCCGACCAAAAATTCTAGAAAAAAATACATAGATGGGCACATGAGTCTAGTTTCTCAGAAAAATTACAAAACTGATTTTCGAGTTACGAAACTCAAGATATGATTTTTAAAACGACTAGTACACAGATTGGGCAGTGTCTGGAAAATAAATTTTATAAGGGGTTAAAGTCAGTTAACACCTCGTGTTCGACTCCGGTGTCGGTTTCGGGTTCGGGGTGTTACACCCGTGGCCAATCCTTGTCAAGCATATCCACACCAAATGATTATAACATTATACTTAAACACATATAAGCCATTTTCGCATGGCTATCCAAAATTTATACAAGCCCAAAGGGTCCACGACCCACAACAAACGAGTAGTCCTATACATGCCATTTCGAAGTTCAACCAAAATTGTACCAAAAGGGGGGGCTTTGATAGTGTGGGCGACTTTGACTTCAAGATCCCGAGTCCGATAGCGGGAGAACCAAATCTATAAAATAGAGGAGCAATGAAACGGAGTAAGCAATTTATGCTTAGTAAGTTTTGAGCAAGGAATTCCAGCACAACAAAAGTATAGCATTCATATGGCTAAACGGATAATTTCATATGCACAAATTTACGATATCGTACTTGCTTCACATTATCAACCCTTATGTACATACACAAAAGATCAACTCAGCCAAAGGCCGGTAGCTCGTTTATCAACTGAGCGAATACTTATTTGTAAGGGCTCAACTAAATTCAAGCACATACGAAACATACCTCAATGTTGGGCTGTTTCGAGAGTATTAACTGGAATTTTACAGCAAGTTCATTCATTCCCAAATCACGTACCTTCGGAATTTAACCGGATATAGCTCCTCGTTCAAATGCCTTCGGGACATAGCCCGGTTATAGTAATTCGCACAAATGCCTTCGGGACTTAACCCGGATTTAGTAACTCGCACAAATGCCTTCGGGCTTAGCCCGGAATTAGTATCTCGCACAAATGCCTTCGGGCTTAGCCCGGAATTAGTATCTCGCACAAATGCCTTCGGATCTTAGTCCGGATATTGTCACTTAGCACAAGCCTTCGGGACTTAGCCCGGACATCATTCAAATAACCATGCACATTTAACAATAAATCATGGCCCATTCGTATTTCATTTTCGTTAGCAAAACTCAAACACAAGACATTTATCATTCTTGCAAATTCGGCTCAATAGCCACACAAAGAGCATGATTTTAATTTGCTTAAAACATGATCTAACCACATCATAATTTAAGCTCTCTTACTCAAGAACTTACCTCGGGTGTTGTCGAACGATTCCGATAGCTATTCGACCACTTTTTCCTTCCCTTTATCGGATTTAGTTCCCCTTTGCTCTTGAGCTTAATTAAACAAATAAATTGATTTAATCATTTGAGCATCGAAAAGAGGAACACAAGGCACTTAGCCCATATTTATACATTAGACATTAAAGTCACATATGTACGGAATCATGAATCAAACTCAACATTTTAGCTAATTTTTCCCCCTTGGCCGAATATGCATGTCTATTTTGGGGCCGATTTCAACACTTAATACATTCTACAAGTATGGTCACTTGTATTGACTAAACACCCTTTTGTTTCAAGTTCAAAACTTGGCTAATACACACATATACACACTAGTAAAGCATCCTCTCCCTTTCCATCAATTTAACACATGCATTGCTCATTAACATGCAAAAGTTATATTCGGCCTTAGCACACAACTTGCTAGCCGATTCTTCTCCATTTAGCAACCAATGCACATATGTGCTCACTCAAAAATGCTAAAAAGGAGGTTCAAGAATCATCAAGCCACCATCACATGCATCATTAACAAGCTTCATATTTAGCATGCAATGGCATTAACACAAACTCCACCTAGGCCGAATCTTAACTCATCCTCATGCCTCATCACCACAACATCAAACATCAACCAAGAATGATGCATCCATGGCCGAGTGTCATTTCCATCACATAGCAAGATTTAGACCATGGGCTAGGTAGAACTCAAGCTAACAACTAAAACATGCATGCATCTCATGGAACATCATCAAACATACCTTAGCCTAGCTACATGCATGGCCGAACCTCTTCAACCTTTCTTCTTCCTTCCTCCTTAAAATTTTTGGCCAAGGATGAACCAAAGGATGAGCATTTTTTTTTCTTTGTTTTTTTCTTTCTAGTTTCGGCTAAATGAAGATGAGAAAGGATGAACAAAAATTTTCTCCTTTCTTTTCTTTAGCTCACGGCAATGGGGGGAAACAACTACACACATTTTTTTTTTGTATTCATCATACTCCTTTTCATTATTTTATGCCCATGCCCCTTATTTTATTTTTTTCCTACATACCTCACTAGGCCAACATGTTCCCAACATGTTTCCACCCATAGCATGGCCAACCACTAGCTCAAATTTTGGGTAATTTGACATGCAAACCCATCATTTTCACAACATGCATTAATAGACCATTTTAAATTAGCCTATCATATTTTCACCATGTCTCATATCAATCCCTATTTAATAATTTCTCATGCAATTGGCAAAATTGGAGAATGAAACTTCCACATACTCATGTACACACATAATAAGCATAGAATATGGAAATCAATTATTTTTATGACTCGGTTTTGTGGTCCCGAAACCACTTCCCGACTAGGGTCAATTTTGGGCTGTCACAACTCTCCCCCACTTAAGAAATTTTCGTCCCCGAAAATCTTACCGGTAAATAGGTTTGGGTATCGTTCTTTCATCGAGCTCTCGGTTTCCCAAGTAGCTTCCTCGATCCCGTGTTTGAGCCATAACACCCTCACTAACGGAACCCTTTTGTTTCGCAACTCCTTCACTTCACGAGCTAGGATATGCATCGGCTCTTCTTCATAACTCATATCGGCTTGAATTTCAACCTCTGATGGGCTAATTATGTGCGATGGATCAGATCGATAGCGTCGAAGCATCGAAACATGAAAGACGTCGTGAATCTTTTCAAGCTCAGGGGGCACAATCAATCTATACGCAATCGGACCAACTCGTTCGGAGATTTCGTACGGCCCAATGAATCTCGGGCTCAACTTGCCCTTACGGCCAAACCTGAGTACCTTTTTCCAAGGCGAAACTTTAAGGAACACTTTATCTCCCACCTGATATTCAATGTCCTTTCGTTTCAAATCCGCATACGATTTTTGACGATCTGTGGCTGCTTTCAGACTTTCACGGATTACCTTTACTTTCTGTTCAGCATCCTTAATCAAATCAACTCCGAAAATTTTACTTTCACCGAGCTCAGTCCAAAACAACGGTGTACGGCATTTACGACCGTACAAAGCCTCGTAAGGTGCCATCTTAATACTTGATTGAAAACTATTACTGTAAGCGAATTCAATCAAAGGTAAATACCGTTCCATGAACCACTGAACTCGAGGATGCAACATCTCAACATATCCTCAAGTATCTGAATTATCCGCTCAGATTGACCATCGGTTTGGGGATGAAAAGCAGTGCTAAAATGCAGCTTGGTACCCAAAGCTTCTTGCAATTTCCTCCAAAATCGCGAGGTGAATCTCGGATCTCTATCCGACACGATAGAAATAGGTACCCCGTGTAATCTCACAATATGAGAAACGTACAATTCAACTAGTCTATCCAATGAAAAATCCATACACACGGGGATAAAGTGAGCCGACTTAGTCAGTCTATCAACAACAACCCAAATCGCATCCTTCTTACTTGTTGACAATGGCAGTCCGGACACAAAGTCCATTGTGACTCGATCCCATTTCCACTCGGGTATCATGATCGGCTGAAGTAATCCTGAAGGCACTTGATGTTCCACTTTCACTTGTTGACATATTAAACATCTCGAAACAAAGTCGGAGATGTCTCGTTTCATACCATGCCACCAAAACCAACGTTTCAAATCGTTGTACATTTTCGTACTCCCCGGGTGACTTGACATTCGGCTACAATGGGCTTCATTCAGAATCATCGAAATGAGTTCCGAACTCCTTGGAATACACAAACGACTTCTGAACCTTAAACAATCATCATCATCAATTTGAAACTCTGATTCCTTGTTCGGAGCACACTCAGCCCGTTTTGCAACCAATTCATCATCAACTTTCTGGGCTTCACGAATTTGATGAATCAATAATGGTTTGGCTTTTAATTCAGCTATTAACACATTGTCAGGTAGAACAGACAAGTGCACATTCATCGTTCGTAAAGCAAATAGTGATTTCCGGCTTAAGGCGTCCGCAACCATATTAGCCTTTCCTGGGTGGTAATCAATGACAAGCTCGTAATCTTTCAACAACTCAAGCCAACGTCTTTGTCGCAGATTTAAGTCTCTTTGAGTCATCAAATTTTTGAGACTTTTGTGATCCGAAAATACATGGCACTTCTCACCAAATAAGTAATGTCGCCATATTTTTAAAGCAAATACGATGGCAGCTAGTTCAAGATCATGGGTCGGATAATTTTTCTCATGTGGCTTTAATTGTCTCGACGCATAGGCCACCACTCGACCTTCTTGCATCAATACGCAACCCAACCCAAGTAGGGATGCGTCACTATAAATGACAAACTCTTTGCCTGATTCGGGTTGCACTAAAATTGGAGCTTCAGTCAAATAAGTTTTTAGTTGATCAAAACTTTTCTGACATTTCTCCGTCCATTCGAACTTAACATCCTTTTGAAGTAGCTTCGTCATTGGTGTGGCTATCATCGAGAAACCTTTGACAAATCGTCGGTAATAACCGGCGAGTCCCAGGAAGCTCCGAACTTCGGTAATATTTCTTGGAGGCTTCCAGTTAAGTATGGCTGAAATTTTGCTCGGGTCAGCTCGAATACCCGATGCGGATACCACATGACCCAAGAAGCTAACCTCTCTTAACCAGAACTCACACTTACTGAACTTAGCATATAACTGATTATCCCGCAAAATTTGCAACACTAGCCTCAGATGCTCAGCATGTTCGGTCTCATCTCTTGAATAGACCAAGATGTCATCAATGAACACAACTACGAACCGATCCAAATATGGTCTGAAGATCCGATTCATCAAATCCATAAATACCGCAGGGGCATTTGTGAGCCCAAACGGCATCACTAAGAACTCGTAGTGACCATATCCCGTTCTGAAAGCAGTTTTGGGTATGTCTGAATCTCGAATTCGCAACTGATAATAGCCCGATCTCAAATCTATTTTTGAGAACATTGAGGCTCCCTTCAGTTGGTCGAACAAATCATCGATACGCGGTAACGGATATTTGTTCTTTATCGTCACTTTATTCAGTTGACGATAGTCAATGCACAACCTCATGGTTCCGTCCTTCTTTTTCACGAACAATACTGGTGCACCCCAAGGTGAGAAACTTGGTCGAGCAAAACCTCTATCCGTCAATTCTTGCAACTGAGCTTTCAACTCTTTTAACTCGGTTGGTGCCATACGATACGGAGCTATCGAAATCGGCGTAGTCCTAGGTACAAGCTCAATACCAAACTCTACCTCCCGAACAGGTGGTAAACCCGGTAATCCTTCAGGAAAAACATCCGGGTATTCACAAACCACCGGCACAGATTCGGGTTTCTTGCCTAATTCTTTGTCATCCAGTACATACGCAAGGTATGCTTCGCACCCTTTTCTTACATATTTCTGGGCCAACATTGCTGATATTACAGCTGGCATCCCCTCCAAGTCCGTAGACTCAACTCGGATTACTTCGTTATTTGCGCACCTCAAATCAATAGTCTTGCTTTTGCAATTCACAACCGCATCATGCGCGGTCAACCAATCCAAACCAAGAATAACATCAAATTCATCAAACGGCAAAAGCATCAAGTCCGCCGAAAAACAGAAAACCTCGAATTTCTAGGGGACATTTCTTACACACTTTGTCGACAAGCATGTAACGACCCAAGGGATTTGACACCAGAATTACGAACTCAGTAGACTCAATAGGTAAAGTCTTACTGGATGCTAAGGTTTCACATATGTAAGAATGAGTAGAACCGGGGTCAATCAAAGCAATTACATTAGTATCAAAGAGAGTAAAAGTACCGGTAATAACATCAGGCGAAGAAGCATCCTCGCGGGCACGTATAGCATAAGCTCTAGCAGGCGCACGAGCCTCGGATCTGGTCATAGCATCTCTAGATCCTCTCTGACCACCACTAGCATTGCCCGTATTTCCAGATGGTCTACCTCGAGCAGTGGTAGCACCCGGTTTCCCACTCTGATTTTCATTCTGTTCAAACAACCTCGGGCAATCTTTAATGAAGTGGTCAACTGATCCGCACTTGTAACAGGAGCGGTCAGGGAATCTACAACTCCCCGAATGCCATTTACCGCAATATCGACATTTCGTTCTATCTCGACGTTCATTCCCAACACTGGCGACCGAAGTGCCTCGTGTACCCACAGGGGGTCGATCACGATCTCGTCTGAAAAGGCCCGAAGTGCCTCTAAACTGGCCCGCATCATCTCGAAATTTCTTCGATGCCTGTTGAAGAGACTTTCCCGAAGATCTTTTACGAAACTCTCCAGTTCCCACATCAACTTTTTGTTTTTCTTTTCTAAGCTCTTCGGCTTTACAAGCTCGCTCGACCAGTACTACGAACTCTCGTATTTAAGAACGCCAACGAACATTTTTATATCTTCATTCAGCCCATCCTCGAAGCGTTTACACATGATAGCCTCGGACGAAACACATTCCCGAGCGTATCTACTAAGTCTAACAAATTTTCGCTCGTAATCAGTAACTGACATGGAACCTTGCTTAAGCTCAAGAAATTCCTTCCGTTTTTGATCAACAAATCTCTGACTGATATACTTTTTCCGAAACTCAGTTTGGAAAAACTCCCAAGGTACTTGCTCTCGGGGCACAACAGAAGTCAGAGTACTCCACCAATAATAGGCAGAATCACGTAGCAAGGAGATAGTACACTTTAGGCATTCATCGGGTGTACAAGATAGCTCATCGAGTACCCGGATAGTGTTGTCCAACCAAAATTCAGCTTGCTCGGCATCGTCGCTATCCGTAGCTTTAAATTCAGTAGCCCCATGTTTTCGGATTCTGTCAACTGGGGGCTTATTTGACCTTATTTGGTCAGTTACCAGAGGTATTGTAGGAGCGGGGGTGGTATTAGTTGGGAATGGAGGTTGTGGGACAGCCGTATTAGTTCGAATGTATTGGTTGAACCAATCATTCATCACGCTATAGAAAGCTTGTCTAGCTTCATCATTCGGGTTACTAGCATTAGGTTGAGAGTCCGCCGGCGCTGTCCCTTGTGCGGGAGCAGGCGCTACACCCTCAAGATCATCAGCTACCTCTCGGTTGGGATCGGGATCCATTACTATAAATAAACACATTTACAATTGTCAGAAATCACCACACTATCAAGTAATCACATAAAATGGCATGTATAGCTAGACCCAACGCATTACGGTAGTCCTAGAATCGACTAAACCGTAGCTCTGATACCAATCAAATGTAACACCCCGAACCCGAGACCGACACCGGAGTCGAACACGAGGTGTTAACAGACTTTAAACCCCTTATAAAAAATATTTCCCAGACACTACCAATCTGCGTACTAGTCACTTTAAAAATCATATCTTGAGTTTCACAACTCGAAAATCAGTTTCGTGATTTTTCCCTGAAACTAGACTCATATGCTCATCTACATATTTTTTTCTAGAATTTTTGGTCGGGCCAATTAGTACAGTTTATTAGTCAAAGCTCCCATGTTACAGGGATCGACTACCCTGACCTTTGCGCATTACAACTTGGATATCTCCTTGTACAGGGCTCCAATACTGATGTCGTTTGTTTCTATAGAAACTAGACTCAGAGAGGAATCTATACATATATGGTATGACTCCAAATTATCTCTGGTTAATTTATAATGAATTTCCAAAGTCGGAACAGGGAATCCCGAAACCGTTCTGGGCCTGTCTCACGAGAACCTGAATATCTCTTAACATACTGTCCGTATGATTGTTTCGTTACTTTCCTATGAAAGTAGATTCATCAAGGTTTGTTTAAATAATTTATTCACTATTTAATTCCATTTGTACTATTTTTAGTGATTTTCCAAATCTACATCACTGCTGCTGTCAGCATCTGCCTTTAAGGTAGACTTTACCTATTTCATGGTTTCCATGATTCAACTAGCCCTTTTTGCATAAATAGCACAATTTATGAAAGTGATTAACCATCCCCGTGGCCAATCCTTGTCAAGCATATCCACACCAAATGATTATAACATTATACTCAAACACATATAAGCCATTTTCGCATGGCTATCCAAAATTTATACAAGTCCAAAGGGTCCACGACCCACAACAAACGGGTAGTCCTATACATGCCATTTCGAAGTTCAACCAAAATTGTACCAAAAGGGGGGCTTTGATAGTGTGGGCGACTTTGACTTCAAGATCCCGAGTCCGATAGCTGGAGAACCAAATCTATAAAACAGAGGAGCAATGAAACGGAGTAAGCAATTTATGCTTAGTAAGTTTTGAGCAAGGAATTCCAGCACAACAAAAGTATAGCATTCATATGGCTAAACGGATAATTTCATATGCACAAATTTACGATATCGTACTTGCTTCACATTATCAACCCTTATGTACATACACAAAAGATCAACTCAGCCAAAGGCCGGTAGCTCGTTTATCAACTGAGCGAATACTTATTTGTAAGGGCTCAACTAAATTCAAGCACATATGAAACATACCTCAATGTTGGGATGTTTCGAGAGTATTAACTGGAATTTTACAGCAAGTTCATTCATTCCCAAATCACGTACCTTCGGAATTTAACCGGATATAGCTCCTCGTTCAAATGCCTTCGGGACATAGCCCGGTTATAGTAATTCGCACAAATGCCTTCGGGACTTAACCCGGATTTAGTAACTCGCACAAATGCCTTCGGGCTTAGCCCGGAATTAGTATCTCGCACAAATGCCTTCGGGCTTAGCCCGGAATTAGTATCTCACACAAATGCCTTCGGATCTTAGTCCGGATATTGTCACTTAGCACAAGCCTTCGGGACTTAGCCCGGACATCATTCAAATAACCATGCACATTTAACAATAAATCATGGCCCATTCGTATTTCATTTTCGTTAGCAAAACTCAAACACAAGACATTTATCATTCTTGCAAATTCGGCTCAATAGCCACACAAAGAGCATGATTTTAATTTGCTTAAAACATGATCTAATCACATCACAATTTATGCTCTCTTACTCAAGAACTTACCTCGGGTGTTGTCGAACGATTCCGATAGCTATTCGACCACTTTTTCCTTCCCTTTATCGGATTTAGTTCCCCTTTGCTCTTGAGCTTAATTAAATAAATAAATTGATTTAATCATTTGAGCATCGAAAAGAGGAACACAAGGCACTTAGCCCATATTTATGCATTAGACATTAAAGTCACATATGTACGGAATCATGAATCAAACTCAACATTTTAGCTAATTTTTCCCCCTTGGCCGAATATGCATGTCTATTTTGGGGCTGATTTCAACACTTAATACATTCTACAAGTATGGTCACTTGTATTGACTAAACACCCTTTTGTTTCAAATTCAAAACTTGGCTAATACACACATATACACACTAGTAAAGCATCCTCTCCCTTTCCATCAATTTAACACATGCATTGCTCATTAACATGCAAAAGTTATATTCGGCCTTAGCACACAACTTGCTAGCCGATTCTTCTCCATTTAGCAACCAATGCACATATGTGCTCACTCAAAAATGCTAAAAAGGAGGTTCAAGAATCATCAAGCCACCATCACATGCATCATTAACAAGCTTCATATTTAGCATGCAATGGCATTAACACAAACTCCACCTAGGTCGAATCTTAACTCATCCTCATGCCTCATCACCACAACATCAAACATCAACCAAGAATGATGCATCCATGGCCGAGTGTCATTTCCATCACATAGCAAGATTTAGACCATGGGCTAGGTAGAACTCAAGCTAACAACTAAAACATGCATGCATCTCATGGAACATCATCAAACATACCTTAGCCTAGCTACATGCATGGCCGAACCTCTTCAACCTTTCTTCTTCCTTCCTCCTTAAAATTTTTGGCCAAGGATGAACCAAAGGATGAGCATTTTTTTTTCTTTGTTTTTTTCTTTCTAGTTTCGGCTAAATGAAGATGAGAAAGGATGAACAAAAATTTTCTCCTTTCTTTTCTTTAGCTCACGGCAATGGGGGGGGGAAACAACTACACACATTTTTTTTGTATTCATCATACTCCTTTTCATTATTTTATGCCCATGCCTCTTATTTTATTTTTTTCCTACATACCTCACTAGGCCAACATGTTCCCAACATGTTTCCACCCATAGCATGGCCAACCACTAGCTCAAATTTTGGGTAATTTGACATGCAAACCCATCATTTTCACAACATGCATTAATAGACCATTTTAAATTAGCCTATCATATTTTCACCATGTCTCATATCAATCCCTATTTAATAATTTCTCATGCAATTGGCAAAATTGGAGAATGAAACTTCCACATACTCATGTACACACATAATAAGCATAGAATATGGAAATCAATTATTTTTATGACTCGGTTTTGTGGTCCCGAAACCACTTCCTGACTAGGGTCAATTTTGGGCTGTCACATTGTCGATAATGAGATTTTTTTTAAAGTTGTGTGAGACAAAGTCAGAATGGCTCCGAAATCCCCTGTTCAGAATTTGGAAAATCATTTTAAATCGTAACAAAATGATTATAAGATAAGATTTATATGCTTGGACTCCTTAATGAGTCTAGTTTCAAACAAAATAAACGAAAACATATTTTGAATTCTGTACAATGAGAAATTCAGTTCTTAGTGAAGAGTAGTCAGGATAGTCAAGCTGTAAAATACGGGAAACTTTAAGAAAAATCTGGTATTGATTAGCCAAACCAAAAATTCTAAAAATTTTGTGGATAGAAGATATACGAGTCTATTTTCGTGGAAAGTTAACGGCACATCATTTGGAGTTTCGTAGCTCCAGTTACAAATAATTTAACGACTGTTGCTCAGGAAAATAGCTTGTAGAGAATTTGTGATTATGTTGTAAACATTGATAAAACTTGTTTTAGTTGCTCATAAGTTATTGATTAAACACATATGTGAATTCTAATTTGTGACTTTATAAAATGATATATGAGTGTTAGATGGATCTTTGATATTAAAAATTGTGAAATTGTAAGTTTATAAGTATTCGAATATGAAATGATAGTATGGCCTGAAATTGAATTATTCATTGGAAAATGATAGATGTAGATTCAGCCAAGACAAAGTGTATACATGAAAGTATATGTGGGATATGAAGTATATTTGGATAATTGTGATGTGAATATATGAAATTTATATTTTGATTCAGGATTTTATGTGATGAATGTGAATGTGTATATATGAGATAAGGCTGAATGGCCAATGTGATGAACGTGAAAGTGTATATATATATTGTGGCCAAATGACAAACTGTGGAAGGTGTGTTTTATTAGATATTTGATGAGGCAAATGAATTACAAATATGATAGTCGATGTGAATGCTGTAACATGTGAATAAATATGCATGAAACTCTGTGATGTAAATCTGGGATTTAAGACCCGATGACTATATGTGGTAACTATGTCCGGGTTAAGACCCGCTGACTTCGTGTGGAGATTTCATCTAAGCTAAAGGTCTCGCCGATAATCCGAGTAGAGTTTAAAGCTATAAGACTTCGCAATAAGAATTGCTTATAAATATATTCAATGCGAAAGCTTAAACAGGTATGTACTCCGAGTCTATATGTGAGCTTGATTTGATCTAAATCATAAGGTAGTTATGTGACGCATACGTGAGCAATCTATGAGACTATTCCTATGATTATGTGGCATCGGATCAGTGTGAAAGGTTATGTGAAATTATACAATATATCTATGTTACATGAGCTCACTTTTAGGTGAAAGTTTATCTGCCTATTGTATATGATGAGATGTGCATATTCGGTAAAGGGATGATATACCCAAAGGAAGAGTGAAATAAAAAAAATACGAACAACCATATTATAATTTGATTGTTATCTGTTGGCACTGCTTAAAACTTACTAAGCATTGTAATGCTTACTCCGTTTACTTTGTTTCCGCTGTTTTATAGATCTCATTTGGAAGCTACAGACTCGGGGATCGTCAGCAACTTGTTACGCTATAACTATCCACTGCTTGGTACTGTTATGTTTTGGGTTATTTTATGGCATGTATAGAATAGACTAGTGGCAGAAGAATATTTTGGTTAATGTATATAAGCCATGCGAAAATGGCATCTTTTGAATGTGTACTTATAAAAGTTTAAATTGTATCCCTGGCTATCTTTAGTATTTATCTAAAGGAATGTTCTTTATTTCTAAAAAAAAAATTCAAAATTTTTACTGTTCTGATATGAGTTTCAAGTTCGGTAATGCCTCTTTACCTATTCCGGCGATGGATACGGGATAGGGGTGTTACATTTTATTGGTATCAGAGCCAGGTTTAGTCGATCTAGGACTAACGTAGCAGGCGTGAGTCTATTTATACATGCCATAAAGTGATAAAATGATAGTGTGATGATTTTTTACTATTAAAATGTGTTTGTTGTATTGTAATGAATCTTGATCCCGATCGAGCTGTAGCAAGCTTCTGACTATGAGAATTTGCGATATAACTTCACTTGGATATGCCTAATTTATTAAGTTGATCAGGTATGTATCATGTACTCGTATTTGAATTTTGATTTGGATTGAATTATAAGGGTATAACTGATGCAATTTTGAAAGAGTGTTATGACTATAAATGTGATTTTTGTATTTGGCTATGGAACTGGAAGTTGAATGGTCGATAAGCATGTTGTGTTTGTATTCAAGTAATGTAAATGATATACTAATGTGTATTGTTATATATGTATATGTACATGAGAATTGAGAGTTATATATCTGGGCTAAGTCCCGAAGAGCATTCGTGCTGGTGTTATATCCGGGCTAAGTCCCGAAGAGCATTCGTGCTGGTGTTATATCCGGGTTAAGTCCCGAAGAGCATTCGTGCTGGTGTTATATCCGGGCTAAGTCCCGAAGAGCATTCGTGCTAGTGATATATCCGAGCTAAACCTCGAAGGCATTCGTGCTGGAATTATGAGGCACTGTGTGTGCGAGATTGGTAATTGAGGCACTATGTGTGCGAGATTGGTAATTGAGGCACTATGTGTGCGAGTTCTTTAATCGAGCACTATGTGTGCGAAATCAGTCAGTGGGCACTGTGTATGCGAAGTGTGTTTCATGTATGACCTCGTGTGAGACGATGGCATTGATTTGTAATAGTAAGTAAGACTTAAAGAGAAAATTCGTTAAACGGACTAAACACTGGTGAACTAATTAGAGTCAGAGATTATACAACATTGTGCTAAATTGGTAATGAAATAAGTTCGAGACATTAAATTGGCAAGGTATGTGATATATATATACATTATAAATATGAGATTCTCGGTATATGCAGTTATATGTGCTATTGTGAATAAACACTATTTTGTTAATCATGTTCAAGAAATTATTTCGATTAAGTTTCGACATTTGAAAGTTGGTAAGAATTTCTGATGAATGGTGATAATTTTGGATATATGAGTTATGTGCTAGAATAAATCTCATGCCAGTATATTATATTAGGCTTTATGCTTATTCGACTGTGTACGAGTAGCGTTAACTATGAAAGAATGTGCTAAATGAAATAAATGTTCTGGTACGTGGAAGTTGATTTAAAACCTTCAGCTACTGTATCAGTGGTTACTTGAAATAGCCGAAGATAAATGATAGTATTAAATTCTTATTGATAGTGTTTTATTGATGAATGGGTGTGTGAAAGATTATCTAAGTTATATGTATATATAAAAAAAATTAGATGTTAAATGAGTGTTGTCATGAACCAAATGAATATATATATTTGAGTTATCCAGGCCTTGTGCCTAGTAGGTTTGGGACCGATGAATTGTATACTAGGCTAATAGCCAAATTAGTTTATGGCTGTCAAGTTTATTCAGACTTTGGGTTAAGTAGGCTTAGAACCTGTGTGTGGGGTTCGAGCCTATACCTAGTAGATTCAGACCGGTGGGTTAAATTGTGTTATACCTATGTGCGTTATTACCGAAATGAAAAGTAAGTGAGTAAATGTCAATTCTGTGGATCTCTTTGATTTATTATGATCAAACGAAGAAAGTTTTGTTAGTTAAAGCATTGAAGCGTAAGTTCGGAGTTGAGGAAACTAGGTGGGATTTAGAGAACTCAATGAGAGAAAGTTACCCTATCCTATTTGCCGGTAAGATTTTCGGGGACGAAAATCCCTAAAGGGAGTGAGAGTTGTGACAGTCCTAAATTGACCCTAGTCGGGAAGTGGTTTCGGGACCACAAAACCTAGTCAAAAATTTTGTAAAATATTAATTTCGGTGTTTTTGTTATGTGAATTACCTAATGTGAAAGTCGGGTGGTCTAATTTAGTTAATTGGATGCTAAATTATTTAGTTGGGATTTGATTGTATACAGGAAAATTTTAGAAGTCTTTTTCTTAAAGTGGCCAATTGTTAACATGGCTAAAATGTGGGGCTTGCATGTCAATTAGACCCCTTTTTTTTTAGTGGACGGCAATGATGAAGGGAAATTTGTATCTTTGTGCTTTTTATATTAGTAAAATAATGATAATTGGTTTTATAATATGAAATGAATAAAACATAAAAAACTGGTCTCATCTTCCACTTTCTTTATATTTTTCTTCACCGTTTGGAAAGAAAGGGGGAATGGAGTTTTAGTTTTCTTCCATATTTGTTCTGCTGGAAAAACCGGTTGGAAGAAGGCTTGGTGTCGCATGCATGTAGGAAAAACTATGATTTTAGCTAGTTAGGTAGATGAAATTTCAAGTAACTCAGCAATCCATCGAAAAAGAAGAAGAGGGCTGCAACAAAAAGAAAAATGGAGACGGTAGAAGGTAGGAGAAGCGGGAAAATCTTGGTAAGCTTGTTGGTTCTTTAAATTTTTCTTTACAATATTAACTATGAAAATTTTCAAGTTTGATTTGTTGTGGTTTTATTTAAGACTACTAAGGTCCAAATTAGGACACTTGATATTGATTGAATTGATGAGGATTAAATTCATTCTTTGATGTCTGAATGTTAAATAATGCTTACTGTCCAGATTGAAATTATGCTAGAAGGTTGAACAATTGTCAAATGGAATTTTGGAGTGTTTAATGGACTCCATGTTGCTAAAATTTACATGAATAGAAATTTCTAAGCTTAAATTGTAAGAATTTGAGTTGTGTGGTTTAAATTGTCAAAGATGCATTTGGCAATTGATTATAATTTGTTAAAGGGTGTAAAGTATTGATAGTTCTAAATGGTACATAGTTAAATGAAGATGGAAGCTTGATAAAATTTTATTTAGAATGGAAGTAGGAGAAATGTGTATTCGGCCATGTTGTGATGAGTTGAATTTGAATGATTGATGCTTTAGTTTATAAATGGTCATTAGATGAGTTTTAAACTTGTTAAAGTTTGATAATTTGGGGGTGTTAAATTGGGGAAAACGTGTAATAAAAAAATGGGTTGATAATGTTTGTTTGTTAATTGATGTTTGCACCATTGTCGAATGTGCTTAACATTAAGGCATGATTTAGTTAAATGCAAACTAATGGAAGAATGGAATTTAGCTTCGCCGTACCTGAGTTAAAATGATGGAATTAGTAGGAAATGGGTATGAGCTTGTCAAATTTTTGAAATTAGGACCTTGTGAACTAAATGATATTCGGCAATGGTACTTTTTACATGAGGAATTCGGTGTTAATTGTATTAAATAAGGTTAAGTTAGTTGCCGAATGTGTTTATAATTAAGTAAGGTTAATAATAGAGCAATGAGTGGCTAGTAGAATCTAGTTAGTCTTCTTGTTGTATTCGGCCATGAGTTGGTATAATTGGTTTGTAATAGATTAAATTTGTTTATTCAAGCTCAAGAGCTTAGGGAGTCTAATTCGGATAAGAGAAAAAGCTACCTAACCGAATAGTCGATCTGTAATCGTTCGACAACTTCCGAGGTAAGTTCTTAAGTATTTGAATTTGATTCCTTTCTAAGTTTTAAGTTTTTAAATGGGATGAATATGAATTAAGTATATACGTTAAGGTCAATAACTTTTCTAAATAATGGCATATATGATATTATGTTTTATGTGACAGTCCTAAATTGACCCTAGTCGGGAAGTGGTTTCGGGACCACAAAACCTAGTCAAAAATTTTGTAAAATATTAATTTCAGTGTTTTTGTTATGTGAATTACCTATTGTGAAAGTTGGGTGGTCTAATTTAGTTAATTGGATGCTAAATTATTTAGTTGGGATTTGATTGTATAAGGGAAAATTTTAGAAGTCTTTTTCTTAAAGTGGCCAATTGTTAACATGGCTAAAATGTGGGGCTTGCATGTCAAATTGCCCACTTTATTATTGGTGGCCGGCCATGTTGCTAGTTAATAAATAACATATAAATTTTATATTATCAATATGTTAACTAAATGGCTTTTATTTATTTAATAGTAATAATATAATAAAGAGAACATGGGTGATAAAAAAAAATTATTCATCTTTGTTTCTTGAAGAACCGAATGTGAAAGAAGTTTAGGGCAGAACATCATTCGGTCATCCTAGTCCTAATTAAGGTAAGAAGTTTTGGTTAATTTTTGAAATATTAGTTAAATCCTAGTAAATTTCTAAGTTCCTTATTGGACCCATGTTAAATTTTTGATATTTGGTGAATGAATATGGGTTTCGGTCATGGTAGATAATAAGGAATGTGGTTGTTGTTCTTGTTAATTTGGATGAATTTTTGGTGGATAGGTGTTTGAATCAAACAACTGATCATGTGTGTACACTAGGTGCTAGTTGAGAAGAATCGGTCACTATATTAGAGGCCATTATCGAATATGAATTTACTTATTGTGAGTGATAATGTGTTTTGAGTTGATGGAATAAAAGAATGCTTAAAGATGTGTTACAACAAATTACATGTTAAGCTAAGGTTGTTAAATTATCAATCTTTCTTCCTAGCCGAATATGTGTTTATAAGGTTGAGTTGTGTTGAATGTTTTAAATAATTTAAATGCAAACTAATGGAAGAATGGAATTTAGCTTTGCCGTACCTGTTTTAAAATGATGGAATTAGTAGGAAATGGGTATGAGCTTGTCAAATTTTTTGAAATTAGGACCTTGTGAACTAAATGATATTCGGCAATGGTACTTTTTACATGAGGAATTCGGTGTTAATTGTATTAAATAAGGTTGAGGTAGTTGCCGAATGTGTTTATAATTAAGTAAGGTTAATAATAGAGCAATGAGTGGCTAGTAGAATCTAGTTAGTCTTCTTGTTGTATTCGGCCATGAGTTTGTATAATTGGTTTGTAATAGATTAAATTTGTTTATTCAAGCTCAAGAGCTTAGGGAGTTTAATTCGGATAAGAGAAAAAGCTACCTAACCGAATAGTCGATCTGTAATCGTTCGACAACTTCCGAGGTAAGTTCTTAAGCATTTGAGTTTGATTCCTTTGTAAGTTTTAAGTTTTTAAATGGGATGAATATGAATTAAGTATATACGTTAAGGTCAATAACTTTTCTAAATGATGGCATATATGATATTATGTTTTAAATATGTGAATGAGAACTTTACAGAGTAAATTTGTATAAATCTGCTCGGGACAGCAGCAGTAGCGTGTTTTGGAAAAATTACCATAAATTGTGGGAATTGAGTTAAAGGCTGAATAGATTATGTAATTAAAGCTTGATGCGTCTAGTTTCGTATAAAAGAAATCGTCTAAGTAAAGGGGTTGCCGATAATGAGATTTTTTTTGTTGTGTGAGACAGAGTCAAAATGGTTCCGAAATCCCCTGTTTAGTATTTGGAAAATCATTATAAATCCTACAAAAATGATTATAAGATAATATTTATATTTTCAGACTCCTTAATAAGTCTAGTTTCAAAAAAAATAAACGAAAACATATTTTGAATTCTGTACAATGAGAAATTCAGTTCTTAGTGAAGAGTAGTCAGAATAGTCAAGCAGTAAAATAGGGAAACTTTAAGAAAAATATGGTATTGATTAGCCAAACCAAAAATTATGAAACTTTTGTGCATAAAAGATATACGAGTCTATTTTCATGGAAAATTAACGGCACATCATTTGGAGTTTCGTAGCTCCAGTTACAAATAATTTAACGACTGTTGCTCAGGAAAACAGCTTGTAGAGAATTTGTGATTATGTTGTAAACATTGATAAAACTTGTTTTAGTTGCTTATAAGCTATTGATTAAACCCATACGTGAATTCTAATTTGTGACATTATAAAATGATATATGAGTGTTAGATGGATCTTTGATATTAAAAATTGTGAAATTGTAAGTTTATAAATATTTGAATATGAAATGATAGTATGGCTTGAAATTGAATTATTCATTGGAAAATGATAGATGTAGATTCAGCCAAGACAAAGTGTACACATGAAAGTATATGTGGGATATGAAGTATATTTGGATAATTGTGATGTGAATATATGAAAATTTTTATATTGATTCAGGATTTTATGTGATGAATGTGAATGTGTATATATGAGATAAGGCCGAATGGCCAATGTGATGAACGTGAAAGTGTACATATATATTGTGGCCAAATGACAAATTGTGGAAGGTGTGTTTTATTAGATATTTGATAAGGCAAATGAATTACAAATATGATGGTCGATGTGAATGCTGTAACATGTGAATTAAATATGCATGAAACTCTGTGATGTAAATTCGGGATTTAACACCCGATGACTATATGTAGTGACTATGTCCGGGTTAAGACCCGCTAACTTCGTGTGGAGATTTCATCTAAGCTAAAGGTCTCGCCGATAATCCAAGTAGAGTTTAAAGCTATAAGACTTCGCAATAAGAATTTCTTATAAATATATTCAATGCGAAAGGTTAAACAGGTATGTACTCCGAGTCTATGTGTGAGCTTGATTTGATCTAAATCATAAGGTAGTTATGTGACACATACGTGAGCAATCTATGAGACTATTCCTATGATTATGTGGCATCGGATCAGTGTGAAAGGTTATGTGAAATTATACAATATATCTATGTTACATGAGCTCACTTTTAGGTGAAAGTTTATCTGCCTATTGTATATGATGAGATGTGCATATTCGGTAAAAGGATGATATACCCAAAGGAAGAGTGACATAAAAAAAATATATGAACAACCATATTATAATTTGATTGTTATCTATTGACACTACTTAAAACTTACTAAGCATTGTAATCCTTACTCCGTTTACTTTGTTTCCTCTGTTTTATAGATCTCATTTGGAAGCTATAGACTCGGGGATCGTCAGCAACTTGTTACACTATCACTATCCACTGCTTGGTACTGTTATGTTTTGGGTTATTTTATGCCATGTGTAGAATAGACTAGTGGCAGAAGAATATTTTGGTTAATGTATATAAGCCATGCGAAAATGGAATCTTTTGAATGTGTACTTATAGAAGTTTAAATTGTATCCCTGGCTGTCTTTAGTATTTATCTAAAGGAATGTTCTTTATTTCTAAAAAAAAAATTCAAAATTTTTACTGTTCTGATATGAGTTTCAAGTTCGGTAATTCCCCTTTACCTATTCCAGCGATGGATACAGGATAGGGGTGTTACATGAACAGTCAGCCAATCCATGCCAAGAATTAGGTCAAATTCATCAAACGGTAGTAGCATGAGGTTAGCCGGAAAACAGTGACCCCTAACCATTAAAGGATAGTTTCTACACACATTGTTAACTATTACATGTTTGCCTAACGGGTTGGACACTTTTACCACAAATTCAGTAAACTCCACTAGCATATTCATACTAGGTACCAAGTATCATGCAAATATAAAAGTGGGTAGACCCCGGGTCGATCAAAGCAACTACAGATATATCATAGATAGAAAAGGTACCTGTAATCACATCGGGAGACGCGACATCTTCGCGAGGGCGAAAGGCGTAAATCCTTGCAGGTGCTCTGCCCTTGGACCTCACAGTATAATTTCTAGGCATACCTCTGCTGCTAGCCCCACTCCCAGGGTTGTTTTGTGGTCTACCCCTTGAGGGAGCATTACTCACTCTCACATATTCCCTTTTGTCTTTCTCCTCCATCTCAGGACAGTTTCGAATAAAGTGTTCTAGTGAACCACACTTGAAACAACCCCTATCATTACTCGACACTCACTGAAGTGTCATCTACCACAATGCGAACACTCTGATTGTAACACCCCTAACCCGTATCCCTTGCCGGACTAGGGTTAAAAGCATTACCAGATGAATCAAAACATTTATCTTTCCTTTCATAATCATCAAGAATTAGAGATTAACATCAATATAGAGTCTCTTATATAAGTCATCGAGACCTTAAACATGCTTTAAAAAGGGGTCAGGACTAAATCGAACACATACAGAATTTTTCCAAAACATAAACATTTATCAAACAAGTATTGGTCACATGCCTGTGTAAACAGGCCGTGTGCCTTAAATGACATTAGACACGCCCGTGTGTCTAGGCCGTGTCAAAACAGGACATACATACTGACTTGCTCAGATGGCCACAAGACACGTCTGTGTGCCTTAACCGTGGTCGAATCTAACTTGGGCCACACGGCTAGCCATACACCCATCTGCCTTGGCCGTGCTCGAGCCTAACTTACAATTGTAGGGTACCCCAAGGGACACACGGCCGTACAACATAGCCGTGTGTAGCATATGGCTGAGACACACGCCTGTGTCTCTACACCTATGGACAAAAATAGGCCATTTGAATAGCCAACTTGCCACTCCAATTGAGTCAAACCTACAAGCACTAAACCAAGCATATATATACAACAACTTCAGCCAATTTCTATACGAAACCACACATCATTCATGCCATAACAATATCATCCATTTACATGCTTATATACTCAACTCAATTGTGCCAAAACATAAGACTAAATCATATCAAGTCTTGCCAAACTTGCCATTTCCCTTAGCCATTCATGAACACATCAAATACATCAAATAGATCATCTTGCATCACATTTCATATACCAAGATAAAAAACATAAACACAACCATATCAAGCCATAACACATATCTAAATATAAAAATTACAAATCCTATCTAAAGTACTTCTAGCCTATACATGCCATACTTTACTATATACAATTTCAAAAGGTACCAAAATGAGATTTGATAGTGTGGTGAAGATCCTCGATGATCCCCGAGCTCACAATAGTTTCGATATCTATAAAACAATACCAACAGACACAAAGTAAGCTTTCATAAGGTTACTAAGCTCGTACTAAATATCATCAACAACTTACAAAATATAAAACATCAACACATAAACACTTATTAGTTCTTGATTCATATATCAATTCTATGCCAACATAATTCATATGTTTATATCAATCCACGAACTTCATATACACAATATCATCTACCACATAGGTATTGTACATACCTGAACCTTCCTGTATTTATTCATTTTCATTCTCATCTCTCATCTAGATATTTTAAAACTTTCGAAGATTATTCATGCTTTAAACATCCGCACACTTTGTTCTTTAAGGTTTAGCCGAAGCTAGAATAATTTCCGTACACTTAGTGTCATCTCAATTAACTGAAGCTATCTCGATATCGCACACTTAGTGCCTCATACAGCTGAAGCTATGCCATTTCGCAAACTTACTGCTATTTATAGCCGAAGCTATTTTGAATCGCACACTTAGTGCCAAATGTAGTTGATTTATCATCTTATGTAATCCATAATCAAATATATACACAATTTATGTATAACTAAAGCATCAAAATAAACTTGTAACATCATTTAACACGTACGAACTTACCAAGTACTCGAAATTGTCGACTCGGACTGTTTACTCTATAATCTTTGACTTCCCTCGGTCTAAGTCCAAATTCCTCTTTTCTTGATCTCAATCAAGTAATCAAAGTGTCGAACCCTAGAAAGCTTATTTCTTTTCTTTTCCTTTGAATTTTCGGCAAAAATGAGTGAAAAATGGATGAACAAAATGTTTTTATTTTATTTAATAAACATTAATGCACATTTTACCATTCTACCCCTTTAATAAACCATTTAAAACCATCATTTTAATGCCCATTTATGTCGATTCCAACTATTAATGGACTAATTACAACTTAAGGACCTTTCTTGTAATAAGAAAAATCAAATAGGCACTCTTAACATATAGCATGCAACTTTTACATTTTACGCGATTAGGCCCTTTTATCAAATTGAACACACAAACAATTAAATTTTCATACGAAATTTTCACACATACTAATTCACGTATAATAAACACAAAAAATAATATTAAAATATTTTTTACACGTGGATATGTGGTCCTGAAACCCCTGTTCTGACTAGGGTCTAAATCGGACTGTTACAATTCTCCCCTTAGGGATTTTCGTCCCTGAAAATCTTACCATTAAACAAATTCAGATATTGCTATCTCATAGCATCTTTAGGCTCCCACGTGGCCTCTTCAAGACTATCAATGCCACATCACTTTTACTAACAGAATTTTCTTATTTCACAGTTCTTTAATCTCTAGGCTAAGATTCGGATTGGCTTTTCTTCGTAAGTCATATCAGACTGAATTTCAATCTTAGATGGAGAAATCACATGGGAAGGGTCCGATCTGTATCGTCGAAGCATTGATATGTGAAACACATCATGAATCTTTTCTAACTCTGGTGGCAACAATAATCTATATGCTATCGGCCCAATATGCTCAGTAGTCTCATACGGTCTAATGAACCTCAGACTCAATTTACCTTTTCTACCGAACCAAAGCACTTTCTTCCACAGAGATAACTTTAAAAAGATTTTGTCGCTGATCTTAAATTCAATGTCTTTTCTTTTCAAATCTGATATGATTTCTGACGATCAGAAGCTATTTTTAGACTATCTCGGATCACTTTCACTTTCTGTTTAGTTTCTTTTATCAAATCAACCTCATGTATCTTATTTTCACTGAGCTCAGTCCAATACAAAATTTTACGTCATTTGCAACCATATAAAGCCTTGTAATGTGCCATTTTAATGCTCAATTGAAAACTATTATTATAAGTGAATTCAATCAAGGGCAAATATTGTTCCCACGTACCTTCAAACTCAAGAATGCAACATCTTAACATATCCTCGAGTATCTGAATAATCCGCTCAAATTGACCATCCGTTTGTGGGTGAAAAGCAGTACTAAAGTGCAATTTAGTACCTAGAGCATCTTGCAATTTCTTCAAGAATCGTGATGTGAATCTCGGATCTCTGTCTGACACTATAGACAATGGCACACCATGCAACCTCACAATTTCGGAAATGTATAACTCAGCCAACTTATCTAGCGAGTAATCAGATCGAACAGGAATAAAATGAGCTGATTTTGTCAATCGATCTACTACGACCCAAATAGCATCTTTTTTTCTCAGAGATAGGGGCAAATCTAAAACAAAATCCATTATTACTCGATCCCATTTCCACTCTGGAACCATAATCAGTTGTAATAAACCAGATGGCACCTGATGTTCAGCTTTAACTTGCAGACAGATCAAACATTTAGAAACAAAGTCAGAGATATCTCTTTTCATTCCAAACCACCAATAATGCTATTTCAAATCGTTATACTTTTTCGTACTTCCCCGATACATAGATAACCAACCATTATGAACTTCACTCAAAATCATCTGAATTAACTCTGGATTTCTCGGAACACAAATTCTATCTTGGAATCTCAGACAATCATCTTTATCAACTCTAAATTCTGAATCTGACCCTACATCACACTGAGCTCGTTTAGCTAAAATCTCATTATCAATCTTCTGAGCTTCGATAATCTACTGTAAGAACAAAGGTCTTGCTTTTAATTCAGCTAAAACTGAACCATCATCGGACAGAACCAAATGAGCATTCATCGCATACAAAGCAAACAACGATTTTTGACTTAAGACATTAGCAACAATATTTGCTTTTCCCAAATGATAATCAATCA
Organism: Gossypium hirsutum; assembly: GCF_007990345.1. Taxonomy (NCBI): domain Eukaryota; kingdom Viridiplantae; phylum Streptophyta; class Magnoliopsida; order Malvales; family Malvaceae; genus Gossypium; species Gossypium hirsutum. The sequence goes on along the minus strand of NC_053435.1, from coordinate 51,144,889 downwards.
CAAGTTCATAGTCTTTTAATAATTCTAACCATCTTCTTTGTCGCAAATTTAGATCTTTCTGAGTCATCAAATACTTCAAACTCTTATGATCAGAATATACATAACATTTCTCACCGAACAGGTAGTGACACCAAATCTTTAGAGCAAACACAATCGCAGCTAACTCAAGATCATGTGTCGGATAGTTCTTTTCGTGTGGCTTCAACTGTCTCGAAGTATAAGCAATGACTTTGCCTTCTTGCATCAAAACACATCCCAGTCCGATCAACGAAGCATCACTATAGATTACAAATTCTTTACTCGATTCAGATTGTACCAATACTAGAGCTTCAGTTAACAAAGTTTTCAACTGATCAAAGCTATTCTGACACTTTTTAGACCATTCAAACTTCACATCTTTCTGAAGTAACTTCGTTAACGGAGTTGCAATGAAGCTCTATCACAGATGCCAAACGCAATAAAAATTTTAAAGGAGCATTTAGCAAATAAGCGAAAGATGGACGAGGCATCGCATGTGGAGTTAAATGCAATTTGCTCAGCTATTCTCTAGAATAAACTACCCAACAGACGTAAAGATCCAAGGAGTTTTACAATTCCTTGCTTAATTGGTAGTTTAGATGTTACTAATGCATTAGCTGATTTGGGGGCTAGTATTAACGTCATGCCTTACAAAATGTTCAAACAATTAGGTCTCGGGAAACCCAAACAGACTACGATAAGCATTCAATTAGCAGATAAAACTAAAAGATTTCCTAGGGGTATTATTGAAGATATGCTAGCTAAAATAAATAAATGTATATTTCCCGTTGACTTCATTGTTCTAGACATAGAGGAGGATAGCAACACTCATTTAATTCTAAGAAGGCCCTTTTTAGCAACTGCTAAAACAATTATTGATGTTGGCATAGGTGAACTCACACTCCGTGTGGGAGACAAAATAATCGCCCTTCAAGCTCGCAATTCTAGCAACACAATGGAAATTGAAGGTGATCGTCTAAACCATTCTACTAAAATTAACAATATGGTGCAACCTTCTTTGCAGGAAATGAGTTCTCAAGCAATAGTAAAGGACCCATTCATGAAGATCGAAGGCTACAAATCGAGGAGCTAGACACATAAACCGAGAACACCTGACAAACTGAATCTACGATAGAACAAGCTCAATCCCTTTCTAAATCAACTTAAGGTTGGAGATAGAGTCTTATTAGATTCCCCAAATCCCCACATTATCGTTACACATCGAATGAAGAAATCCCTCTTATGGTACTCAGTATTTTCCCATTCGGTACGGTCGAGGTGACTCATCCCAAGTTTTGCACTTTTAAGTTAAACAATACCTATTTAAAACCTTATTTTGATGAGATTAATAGCAAGAATGAGGAATATAAACTACTCAAACCACCATGATCATTCAACAGAGAGGTAAGTCGAGCTTAGACTATAAATAAGCGCTTCACTGGAGGCAACCCGAGCACTAACTGTATTAACTTCTTTAAAATTTAGTTTTCAACATCTAACTTACTAATAGAGCGCTTGAATACAGGTTTTCCATAGGGACACGGCCAAGAGCACGGGCGTTCTTAGGGCCGTGTAAAAATAGGACAACAATTTTTCCCAAACACGGGCTATGATAAAATGCCACGGCCATGCGACATAGCCGTGGTCGAACCTGCCAAAACAACATGAGGGTGAGACACGCCCGTGTGGAACAACCGTGTGTGAACCTGTTAAAACAGCATGAGCGTGAGACACGCCCGTGTCTAGCACCCGTGGTCGAACTTGTTAGATTGACACGGGCATGGCAAAAGCGAACATTTAGTACTAAATGTCAGACACGCCCAAATTCAAAATTCACAAATCACACGGGCTAAAATTGTGGAACACGAGCATGTTACCTGGTCGTGTGCCCCAAAATCTATAAATACCCTGCACTATTCATTGTCTTCCCCACTCAAAAACCCTAACCCTAGCCGCTGTAATTCCTCACGGCCTCCTTGCCAAGCTCGTGCGCCGCCTCCAACTCTATTTTTTGACGCCCATTGTCCTCTTTCTAACATTTGTTCACTCTTTTCTCATTTATTCTTACTAATTTCTAGGGCTATTTATCATAATAATATGAAATTTTTCATGCTCCTTTCTTATTTTTATCATACAAATGTTTTATCTAGTATAGTTATTATCTTTCTCATGTTAAAATTCTTATTCATTATACGATTTCTCTACTTTATTTGATTAGTTAGAAGTAAATATTCATGATTAGAACAATATATATACTCATGCCTTTAGTGTTAACATTTTTCATCCATCACACATGTTGCATTCCATCAAATTCGTTGCCATTTTTATGCCATACAATTGATTGTTTTGATTAAATTGTTAGTCTTAATAGTTGTTGAAATTATGATTGTTATTTACAAATTATCTTCATTTTACTTTAATCATTCCTAAAAATGAATTACTGGTTTTTGATCGCAGGTACCATGTCGTCTTCACGAGGAAAGAAAACCTCCGTGCCTGCTTTGAAGAAGAGGAAGGGAGCGCCATCTTCCGCGGGTCCAACCACGAAAATTTGTCACCCTCTCCTGTAGTTCCCCCGAGGGCCTCAAGAAGAGCTTTTCCAAATACTTCGGGCCCGACCTTTAATTGCGAGCCACTGCATCGACTGGGCTGCCATAGAATAAGTTCAGTTGGCTGATGCGATTTGGGCCCTCCTAACCACCAACCCTTGGGTGCTGTTCTTTAAGATCATCGGACCAACATCTCACGATGGAACTATGTTCAACTTTCCATCTTCAGACTGTAATGACAAATTACGATGATCCCGGCAAGTTCCAGTTTTGCCTAGTCAGGTTAGTCCGCCAGCTAAGCATCCTAGAGTTCGGTGCTATACTAGGCTTATATACGGAGGAGTTCAAGGAGGAGAATGAACTACATGCTCTCACTCGCCACATACATTTCTCTCCCTCGAAGTGCTGGCACACTTTGGCCCCTGGCGCAGCCTCCTACAATCCTAGCCACTCCAAGGCATCAGTTCTCACACCATCCCTGAGGTACCTACACGCCATTTTTTCTCACACGATTACAGGGAGGCAAGAGAGCACTGGCATCGTCAATACTCATGATGCCTACTTCTTATGGTGTATGTCGCACGGGCACGTCATCGACCTTGCCTATTTCATCGCCCTCGCGATTCAACACCAGACGGAGCGACATAGGAAGGGGGTCATATCCATTGGCCCCTATGTTACTCGGTTGGCTCGACACTTCGGCCTTCTCAGCACCGCGGCCCAAGAATCATCCCTTACCCTCATCGGCCAGATGTCTCCACAAGGCATCTCGAGCATGCTTAGCATTTCGATGATCGAGAGGCGCCGAGGAACCTACCCTCTCCAATATCGTCTCGCCCAATCTACCGAAGAGGAGGCCTACGAGGACATTCCTGATGATGTCCCTCCACAGCACGAGGACCGACCGACTCAGCCACCACCACCCTCTCATCCAGTTCATGCGGCGGCTTCATATGCTGATATCTCTGAGCGCCTCACTAGATTCGAGCAACAGTGTTTTCAACGATTTGACAACACTGATGCTACTCTACAGCAGATTTGTCAGCACCTCCACATCTCACCGCCAGACCCACCTCGCGAACCATCCAACGATGAAGATATTTAAAAACGTTTATTTATTATTTTATGTTTTTAATTTTTATTAAAATACTTTTTATTTTTATTAGATTTTAGAATTTTATTTTTAATTATCAATTTCGATTATTTCTTTATGAGTAATTATTCTTCCTAATATCCCCTAAAAAGTTCCTAATTTTATCACAGTTATATAGAGCTTTTAAGCTCATCATCGCACAGGAACTAACAACTCCACCGGGAAAGGTTCTTCACGACTGCCATGTCCTGATCGACCACGACTATAGCTACCACTAGATATAATATTCTTTTGGCACAGGACTTATGGACTAATGAACCTCTACGACCGTCGGAGTATCCTCCTCCACTCTCGAACCGATCACTCTTCAAAACTCCAGTTTGAGGAATTCATCATACAGGAAGTTTGACTTCTCTCCCTAACTTATTTTTATACTCTAATACTATCTTTGTACATTGAGGGCAATGTACATCTTAAGTGTGGGGGGTATTTATTTCATTATTAGAAAAATCCCTGAATGAATACCTTGTTCTCTTGAAAAGCTCGCATATCACATTTAGGATAAATTTTGATTGATTTATGATTTTTGTTGATATATCTTGAATTAAAACATAGGGATTTATGCATTGATTGTTTAAACCTCAAGAAATTAGAGAATCAAGCATGATAAGTTGATTTTTAAGAATTTAAAATCTTAGGTTGTTTCCCCAAAGTTTAGGTATTACTTTGAGTTGGAATTCACAAGTTTTAAACATCAAAAAGCCATAATTTTATGAGATTTTTGAGCCTTTTGAGCATCTATTAATTCTTTCATGCTCATTTTTATTATTGCTTTGAGTGCGTCAGTATTGAACTGTTATTCTAGAACTTGCTTGATTATGCATGTCGAGACCACACCATTCGATTTGATATGTCAAAATGATTAAGGCACTTAAGATTAACCCACTCATGCAATGAAAAGCCTACCTCCACGATTAACTCCTAGTAAACCCCTTTGAGCCTAACAAGCCATTTCTTGTATTACCCTTAATATTAACCCTTAACCCATTATTGTTGAAATCCCCTAAATTAATCCCTATTTTTGTCGAGATTTGAGTTGAATAAATTGCTTAGCTATGTCTTGTTCTTAATAGTTAGTCTACGTTATTTAACTTGTTCTTAATTAAAAAAAAAACTATGTATACACATTAGTAATTCCATATTCTGAAAAGAAGCTCTATTGTACGCAAGTGATGATTAACTCTTTTTCTAGTTAGGCAATTTTTCAATTCAATCTCGATTCTAACCCTTTCTTTCAGCTTGTGACCACACCCTCTAACCAAGCCTCATTACAACCCTCTAAAAACCTTTTAATTGATGTTTCATCTCAATTTATCAGTGGTGGAGATTTGATTTTCATGCAAGCCTATGGTAATGACTTTTCATTATTGACTATTGAGTGCTTCATTTATTGTCCTTAAAACACCTCGAGTGATTTGAGTGAATCTTTAGTAAGGATGTGAAACTCTGTGATATTTCGAATCAAAGGTAATTACTTAAATGAGGAGAGAGACCTATACTTTCAGGAGAAAATGCTCAACTTGGAATGTTTGAAACTTTTATGTTCTTTTAGTTATTCTCAATGTATGATTACCTATGAATTATTTTAAGATATTATCGATAGAAATTATAAGTTGAGAAGAATTTATTTTGATTATGAGTTGAGAATTTTGCTTGAGGACAAGCAAATGCTTAAGTGTGGGGGTATTTGATAAACCGTAATTTATACATATTTTTACCCCATGTTTAACACATTCTATAGATGATTTCCTATTAGAATTGGAGAATTTAATGCTCCTAATGCTTTAATTTCATGTTTTATACTTAGGAGAGCATAAGAGAGCGAAAGTAATGAGAAACAGGCCAAAACCAGAGAAAATGGGCCAAAGTACGAAATCAACAAGCCTGGACCTCCTCACACGGGTAGACCACATGGCCATGTCAATTTCGCAGGCTCGAGCACGGCCTGAAGTAATCACACACGGGAGTGTTACACAGGCGTGTCCCTGCAGAGCCCAAGTTGATTCCAATTCGGAAAAGGCTAATTTTTAGGGCTCTTAGGCATTCTAAAGCCTATAAATACACCCTAGAGGAGGAAGAAAAGTGGGGGCAGAGAATAGGGAGTAAGGAATTACTCCAAGGAAGCTAATTGATCCATCTCAGAAGCTGGATTCACCAGCAAGACTGAATATCTCTCTTCAATTTCCCCTTCAAGAGTTTTGGGCTTTCTTTATGTTTTGTATTCGTTATTCTTCTGAGATGTTTTCCTTTTTAGTTATAAACTAAATCCCCTAAATACCTAAGGGGAATGAAACCCAAGACGAATCTTGTTATTATTTTCTGAACTGTATGATAAATATTTAACTTGTTCTTAATTATGTGTTCTTAATTATTGTTTTAATATCCCAGGATACTAATTCAAGATAAGATCTTATTCAGAGGAGGAATAGACCCTATCTAAGAGTACATTTGTCATAATTAAGCGGAGTTGTTTGCGCGCCTAGACATAGGGTGACAAGATTTTGCCGGATTAGGGTGAAACCTAATAAGGGGATCCATAGATCGAGTTAATGCAACCCTAGGGTGTTAATTAGAGAAAAGTCTCAATTATTTAATCTAGGGATTAGACAGTATTAGTCTTGAATAGGGATAATAACATAACTTAGGGATCTCTATAGAACAAGTTAAATGAATAAATCGTCTGATTCGTAGTCAGAATAACAAGTACAGTCTAGGTGGATTTTTCCTTAGGTATTGTCTTAATTCAATCGATTTTCCCAAAAGTAATTCCCCAATTCCATTATCTGTGAATTCTTAGTTTAGATAATTAGTTAGTTAACCTTTTTATTCTCTGGCTAGATAATAAAAAGACAATCATTACTAGTACTTTTAGTTCCCTTAGGTTCGACAATCCGATCTTGCTAAAACTATACTACTGTTCGATAGGTACACTAGCCTACATCGTGATAATAGTTAGTTTCAAGAACGATTAATTATAAATATTTAAAACCTATCATAAAATCACGCGATCAATGGCCATGGCACACGAGCGTGTCTGTTGGCCGTGGGAATAAGTCAGTATATAAGCTCTGTTTTGGCACGGTCGGTTCACATGGGCGTGTCTGATGCTCGTGTGGGGCACATAGCCTAGTCACACGGGCGTGTGACCTCTATAGAATTGAAAATTTTTAAAAGTTCTGAACTTTATGAATGTGTTCGGTTTAGTCCCGAATGTCTCTTAAAAGCATATTTTAGGTCTCGTAGACCATCTTAGGAGATGATTGCTTATGAAATGATGTTATATGATATCTGTGATTATGAATTGGTTTGAAATGTTCTGTCTGTCTGGTAATACGTCGTAACCCTAATCCAATGTCGGTTACGGGTTAGGGATTTTACAACTTTCTATCTCGTAGAATCTGTAGCACTAATCTCAAATGCTTGGCATGTTCAGATTCATCATGTGAATAAATCAATATATCATCAATGAATACAACAACCAATAAATCTAAATACGGTTTGAAAATTCTATTCATCAAATCCATAAAAATAGCAGGTGCGTTAGTCCATCCGAAAGGCATAACTAAGAATTCATAGTGGCCATGCCTTGTCCTGAAAGTAGTTTTTGGAATGTCTGAGTCTTTCACTCGTAATTGATAATAGCCTGATCTCAAATCTATTTTCGAAAACATAGCAGCTCCTTTCAACTAATCAAACAAATCATCAATTCGAGGCAGAGGATATTTATTCTTGATAGTCACTTTGTTCAACTGACGATAATCGATATACATTCTCATTGTACCACCTTTCTTTTTCACGAATAGAACAAGAGCACCCCAAGGTGAGAAACTCGGTCTAGCAAACCCTCTATCTATTAGCTCTTGCAACTGAGACTTTAATTCCTTTAATTTGGCTGGAGCCATTCTATACGGAGCTATCAAAATCGGAGTAGTACCAGGTACCAATTCAATGCCAAATTCAACTTCTCTAACCAGAGGTAATCCCGGAAGTTCTTCAGGAAATACATCAAGAAACTCACATACAACCGGCACTAATTCAACTTTCTTTTCTGACACTTTCGAATCAATCACATAAGCAAAGTAGGCTTCACAACCTTGTCTGACAATACTCAAAGCTTTCATTGAAGATATCACAGCAGGCAATCCATTCAAATCACTAGATTCAATTCTAACTATTTCATCATTTTTGCATCTCAAATCAATAGTATTCCATTTGCAGTTCACAACAGCATCATGTAAAGTTAACCAATCCATACCCAGAATTATATCAAATTCATCAAAAGGTAATAGCATAAAATCAGTCAGAGAACAAATGTCTCGAAACATTAACAGACAATTCTTGTAGACTTTATCAACCAAAACACATCTGCCTAGAGGGTTCGAAACTCTAATTACAAATTCAGTAGACTCTACAAGCAAAGTCTTACTGTTCACTAAGTTTATGCATATATACGAATGTGTCGATCTAGGATCTATTAAAGCAATCACAGAAGTATCATAAAGAATAAATGTACCCGTAATCACATCTGGCGATGAAGCTTCCTCGCTAGCTCGAATAGCATAGGCTCTGGCAGGTGCACTAGCCCCAGATCTAATAGCTATATCTTTTGTTCCTCTTTGACTACCGCTTACATTTTTCGTATTTCTAGAAGGTTTACCACGAGAAGCATTGCCACATGGCCTTGGATTCTGAACATTATCTTTTTCAACTAAATCTAGACAATCTTTTATAAAATGATTTCGTGAACCACAAATGTAACAAGCTCGATTATTACTCTTTCCCCAGCACTCTCCAAAATGTCGTCTTCCATATTGATCATATTCAGGTTTTTCATTCTTTGCATTACCAACACTGGCAATAGACGTAGTTGGAGTTTTAAAGCTCGATTGCAATCTAGCACAATCTCTATTCGAATGTCCCACAATAGCCTTTGAACGGCTATTATCATCTCTGAATTTCTTTATTGCAGACTGAAATGACTTGCCCGATAATCTCTTTTGTACCTCTCTAGCTTCAAAATCAGCTTTTCTTTTCTCTTTCCCATGATCTTCAGCTTTACATGTTTGTTCAACAAGCACAATGAATTCTTTGATTTCAAGAATCCCAACTAGCAAATGAATATCTTCGTTTAAGCTATCATCAAATCTTTTGCACATTATTGCCTCAGAAGATACACATTTACTAGCATACTAACTTAATCTTACGAATTTTCATTCGTATTCTGTGATAGACATACGGCCTTGTTTGAGCTCAAGAAACTCTTTACGTTTCTGATCGATGAATCTTTGGCTGATATATTTCTTCTAGAATTCAGCTTGGAAGAAATCCCAAGTAACCCGTTCACTCGAAACTAAAGATATCAAAGTCTTCCACTAATGGTACGTCGTATCTCTCAAAAGGGAAACAACACATTTTATGCATTCTTTAGGATTTAATGATAATTCATCAAACACTCTTATAGTGTTCTTTAATCAAAACTCGGACTTTTCAACATCATCATTTGTTGTAGCTCAAAACTCTTCAGCCCTATATTTTCTAATCTTATCGACTGGCGGTCTACTTAATTGAACTGGATTCACTGGTGGCATAAATGGAGCTTGGGGCAAATTAACCGGGGGTAGAGGTTGTTGTACAGCTAGATCGGTTCTAATATATTGGCTAAACCAATCGTTCATCATTTGACAAAAGTCTTGTCTAGCCTCACCATCACGACTACTCGTAGCTGGTCTAGAATTGAATGGCACCGTCCCTTGCACGGGAGCAGTTGCATTGCTTTCGACATCATCCGCTACGGCTCGATCAGGATCCATTTGCTCCATAAAAGCACATTTCAATGCCATGATTCATCACACTATCGTAGTTCATAAATATGGCATGTATAGCTAGACTAACATACGCTACGTTAGTCCTAGAACAGACTAAATCGTAGCTCTGATACCAATCAAATGTAACACCCCTAACCCATATCCGTCGTCAGACTAGGGTTAAAGGCATTACCAGATGAATCGAAACATTTAGCTTACCTTTTATAATCATCAAGAACCAAAGATCAACATCAATATAGAGTCCCTTATATAGGTCATCGAAACCTTAAATATGCTTTAGAAAGGGGTTGGGACTAAACCGAACACATACAGAATTTTTCCAAAACTTAAACATTTATCAAACAAGTACTGGTCACACGCTTGTGTTGTAACACCCCGTACCCGAGACCGTTGCTGGATTCGAACACGAGGTATTTACGGACTTATTTCGTTGATTTTCACAGTCCATTTTAAAAATTTCCAGACAAGCTGACTAACTGCGTCACTGTTACCTTAAAAATCATATCTTGAGTTCCAGAACTCGAAAACTAGTTTCGTAAATTTTCCCTGAAACTAGACTCATATATCCTTCTACAAATTTTTTTCTAGAATTTTTGGTCAAGCGAATTAGTACATTTTATTAGTTAAAGGCTCTCCTGTTTCAGGGTTTGAATGCTCTAACCTTCATGTGTTACGACTTATTTATCTTCCAGTACAGGGCTTCATTACTTATTCCGTTTATTGCTAACAAAACTAGACTCGAAAAGGAATCTATACATATATGGCATGATCTCTAATTATCTCTGGTTAATTTATAGTGAATTTCCAAAGTCAGATCAGGGGATCCAGAAATCGCTCTGGCCCTGTTCCATGAAAACTTAAATATCTCTTAAAATACGACTCATATGTTCGTTTTGTTCCTTCCATATGAAAGTAGATTCATCAAGGTTCGATTACATAATTTATTCACTATTTAATTGCATTCCTACTATTTTTAGTGATTTTTCAAATCCACACCACTATTGCTGTCAACATCTGTTTTTAAGGTAAACTTTACCTATTTCATGGTTTTCCATGAATGAACTAGAATTTGTCATACAAAACACTAAAATGATCATGATTAACCATTCCAATGGCTAATCGTTACTAAACATTTCCATGCCTCTCAATGAACCACATACAAAACGATTATAATGCTATGCTCAAAGAGTATATAAGCCATTTTCGCATGGCTATCCAAATTTATACAAAACCGAGGGTACATGACCAACAACAAAAAGGGTAGTCCTATACATGCCACTTTCAGAGTTCAACCAAAAATGTACCAAAAAAGCTTTGATAGTGTGGACGACTTCGACTTCAACAATCCCAAGCCCGATAGCTGACGGACCAAAATCTATAAAACAGAGAATCAAAGAAACGGAGTAAGCATTTAATGCTTAGTATGTTTTGAGCAATGAAATCGTGCACAACTGAAGAATAGCATTCATACGACTAAACGAATAATTTCATATACACATATTCTCACAATCACACCTACTTCACATTTCCAACCCTTATATTCATACATAAGGAATCGACCTGACTAAAAGCCAGAAGCTTGTTAATCGATTGAGCAAATACTATTTAGAAGGAATCAATTATCTCAATGCACATACGAAACATACCTCATCGTTGGGATTTTACAAGCGTATTAATTGAAATCATTACAGCAAGATCGCTCATTCCCAAACCCAAGTATCTTCAGGATTTAGCCGGATATAACCACTCACACAAGGCCTTCGGGTCTTAGTCCGGATATGGTCACTAGCACAAATGCCTTCGGGACTTAGCCCGGATATAATAACTTGCACAAATGCCTTCAGGACTTAGCCCGGATATAATAACTTGCACAAATACCTTTGGGGCTTAGCCCGGAATTTGTAACTCGCACAAAAGCCTTCGGGACTTAGCCCAGAATTAGTAACTCGCACAAATGCCTTCGGGACTTAGCCCGGAATTAATCACTAGCACAAATGTCTTCGAGACTTAACCCCGTTAGCATCCGAATATTCATGCACATATCAGTAAATCATGACACATCCGTATTTCATTTTCATAACTAGAATTCAAACACAAATCAATTATTAAGCATTCCCATTTTCGGCTCAATAGCAACATACGAACAGCATGATTCGGCTTGCTTCATGACGTGATTTCTATGCACATACGGCTACCCATCATAAGTATAGACTAATTAACTCAACACATAATTCAAGTAGAATCATTATATCACCGTATATTTGTTATGATTATACGTCATGACTTAATCAAATCGTAAACTAAGTTTCATTACTCTAAAACTTACCTCGGATGTTGTCGAACGATTTCGGCGGCTATTCGATCACTTTTTCATTTCCCTTATCCAACTTTGGTCCTCTAAGCTCTTGAGCTAATTCAAACAAATTCAACTTATTAAAGTCTCATTATTCTAGCTTATGGCCGAATATGACAAGGAGTTTGATAGGTCATATGGCCACCTTTAGCTCAAATACAAAATGATCATATGCATTTTTAATCACGCTGAGCAATTTAATACAATTAATCTAACATTTCCTCATGTGCACCTTGATGACCGAATACACACATCATTAACCTAATATCAATTGACTAAACATTTTAACAAATTCTCCTTGAGCCGATTATCTAAGTCAAGATAAAAGCATCAATGTGCTTGCCTCTAACCGAATACATACAACACAAATCTACCTCATGTGGCCGAATTTGCATGTCTATGTTGAGGCCAATTATATGCTTAATACTTCCTACAAATATGGTTACTTGTATTGACTACATACCATTTGTTTCAAGTTCAAAACTCGGCTAATACACATAATTCATACATATCACATTCCAAGCATTCACTCAATTCTATCATACATATCACATTCCAAGCATTCACTCAATTCTATCACTTAAAACACACACATTACTCAATAACTTCCTAGTTTAAAATTCGGCCACTACACCAATTCACTAGATGATTTGTTATTATTATTGTTCATTTATTCAAACTACTTACAATTTCCTTAAACCTTCACAATTTACAACCATCTATCACTTCCATTTTCTACCATGGCCGAATGTTATAACCCAAGCCACGCATATTGTCCCTCAAGGCCCTTCAATGACCACATTCGGCACCTCCTTAAGAACAACCCAAATTTCAACCTTCAAGAAAGAAGAAAAATATATGTACTAAGAGCTTCCAACTACTTGGCCGAATATCAAACCTCCTAACAATCAAAACTTAAGCCATGGAATGATTAGAACTTGAACTAACCACCTTCTTTATACAAAATTTTCCAAGAATTTCAAGGTACTTACCTCTTCCTAATCCTCATCCAAACCGAACATGAAGCAAGAGAACTCCTTTCTTCTTCTTTTGATTTTTCGGTCAAGAAGAACAAAGAGGATGAAGCCCTTTTTTTTTCTTTTTCTTCTTCTAGGTACGGCAAAATGGGGGGGCATGGATGAGACAACTTTTTTTCATCACCCCTCCCTTTTCATTACTTAATTACTAACCCTTTATTTTATTCTTTCTAACATAACACACTAACACAACATGTTCACAACATGTTTCACCCCATAGCATGGCCGGCCACTAGCTCAAATTTTGGGTAATTTGACATGCAAACCCATCATTTTCATAACATGCATTAATAGGCCACTTCACATTTGCCTAGCACATTTCTAAATTTTCTCACATAAGTCCTATTTAATAAAATTCACTTACAATTAACAAAATTCAAACATGAAATTTCCACACATGCATATATACATATAATAAGCATCAACTATGACTGTTAATTATTTTTATGACTCGGTTTAGTGGTCCCGAAACCACTTTCCGACTAGGGTCAATTTAGGGCTGTCACAACTCTCCCCCACTTTAAGAAATTTTCATCCCCGAAAATCTTACCGGTAAATAGGTTTGGGTATCGTTCTTTCATAGAGTTCTCGGTCTCCCAAGTAGCTTCTTCCATCCCGTGTTTGAGCCATAACACTTTTACTAAAGGAACCTTTTTGTTTCGTAACTCCTTCACTTCACGAGCCAGGATACGAATCGGTTCTTCTTCATAACTCATATCGGGTTGAATTTCAACCTCTGATGGACTAATTATGTGCGAAGGATCTGATCTGTAACGTCGAAGCATCGAAACATGAAAAACGTTGTGAATCCTTTCAAGTTCAGGGGGTAACAGCAACCTATATACAACTGGACCAACTCGTTCGGAGATTTCATATGGCCCAATGAATCTCGGACTGAATTTGCCCTTACGGCCAAATCTGAGTATCTTTTTCCAAGGTGAAACTTTAAGAAACACTTTGTCCCCCACCTGATACTTAATGTCTTTTCGTTTCAAATCCGCGTACGACTTCTGATGATCTGTGGCTGCCTTCAGACTTTCACGAATTATTCTTACTTTCTGCTCAGCATCCTTAATCAAATCAACTCCAAAAATCTTATTTTCACAGAGCTCAGTCCAAAACAATGGTGTACGGCATTTACGACTGTACAAAGCCTCGTAAGGTGTCATCTTAATACTTGATTGAAAACTATTGTTGTAAGCGAATTCAATCAAAGGTAGATACCGTTCCCATGAACCACTAAACTCAAGGATGCAGCATCTCAACATATCCTCGAGTATCTGAATTATCCGCTCGGATTGACCATCGGTTTGGGGATGAAAAGCGGTGCTAAAATGCAGCTTGGTACCCAAAGCTTCTTGCAATTTCTTCCAAAATCGTGAGGTGAATCTCGGATCTCTATCCGACACAATAGAAATAGGTACCCCGTGTAATCTCACAATCTGAGAAACATACAATTCAGCTAATTTATCCAATGAAACATCCGTGCGTACGGGGATAAAGTGAGCCGATTTAGTCAGTCTATCAACAACAACCCAAATCGCATCTTTCTTACTTGCCGACACTGGCAACCCAGATACAAAATCCATCGTGACTCGATCCCATTTCCAATCAGGTATCATGATCGGCTGAAGTAAACCCGTAGGCACTTGATGTTCCGCATTCACTTGCTGACATACTAAGCACTTCGAAACAAAATCGGAAATGTCTCGTTTCATACCATGCCACCAAAACTGACGTCTCAGATCGTTGTACATTTTCGTACTCCCCGGGTGAATTGACATTCGGCTACAATGAGCTTCGTTCAGAATCATCGAAATAAGTTCTAAACTTCTTGGAACACACAAACGATTTCTGAACCTCAAACAATCGTCCTCATCAATTTGAAACTCTGATTCCATATTCGAAACACATTCAGCCCGTTTTGCAACCAGTTCATCATCGACTTTCTGAGCTTCACGAATTTGATGAATCAACAATGGTTTGGTCTTTAATTCTGCCACTAACACATTGTCGGATAGAACAGACAAGTGTACATTCATCGCTCGTAAAGAAAACAGTGATTTACGACTTAAGGCATCCGCAACCACATTAGCCTTTCCCGGGTGATAGTCAATGACAAGCTCATAATCTTTCAACAACTCGAGCCAACGTCTTTGTCGCAGATTCAAGTCTCTTTGAGTCATCAAATATTTGAGACTTTTGTGATCCGAATATACATGGCACTTCTCACCAAATAAGTAATGTCGCCATATTTTCAAAGCGAACACGATGGCAGCTAGTTCAAGATCATGGGTCGGATAATTTTTCTCATGTGGCTTCAGTTGTCTCGATGCATAAGCTACAACTCGACCCTCTTGCATCAATACACAACCCAACCCAAGTAGGGATGCATCACTATAAATGACAAACTATTTGCCTGATTCGGGCTGCACTAGTACTGGAGCTTCAGTCAAACAAGTTTTCAGTTGATCGAAACTTTTCTGACACTTTTCTGTCCATTCAAACTTAACATCTTTCTGAAGTAGTTTCGTCATTGGTGTGGCTATCATCGAGAAACCTTTTACAAACCGTCAGTAGTAACCGGTAAGTCCCAAAAAGCTCCGAACCTCAGTAATATTTCTCGGAGGCTTCTAGTTAAGTATGGCTAAAATTTTGTTCGGATCAACTCGAATACCCGATGCAGACACCACATGACCCAAGAAGCTAACCTCTCTTAACCAGAACTCACACTTACTGAACTTAGCATATAATTGCTTATCCCGTAAAGTTTGCAACACCAATCCCAGGTGTTCAGCATGATCAGTTTTATTTCTTGAATAGACCAAAATATCGTCGATAAACACAACTACAAATCGATCCAAATACGGTCTGAAGATCCGATTCATCAAATCCATAAATACCGCGGGGGCATTAGTGAGCCCAAACGGCATCACTAAAAATTCGTAGTGACCGTATCTCGTTCTGAAAGCAGTTTTGGGTATATCCGGATCTCGAATTCGCAACTGATAATAACCCGATCTCAAGTCTATCTTTGAAAACACCGAGGCTCCCTTTAGTTGATCAAACAAATCGTCAATGCGCGGTATCGGATATTTATTCTTTATTGTCACCTTATTCAGCTGACGATAGTCGATGCACAACCTCATGGTTCCGTCCTTCTTTTTCACAAACAATACTGGTGCACCCCAAGGTGAGGAACTTGGTCGAGCGAAACCCCTATCCGTCAACTCTTACAACTGAGCTTTCAACTCTTTTAACTCGGTTGGTTCCATACGATACGGAGCTATCAAAATCGATGTAGTCCCAGGTACAAGCTCGATACCAAACTCTACCTCCCGAACAGGTGGTAAACCCGGTAATTCTTCAGGAAAAACATCCGGGTATTCACAAACCACTGGCACAGATTCAGGCTTCCTATCTAACTCTTTGTCATTAAGTACATCGCAAGGTATGCTTCACACCCCTTTCTTACATATTTCTGAGCCAACATCGATGATATTACAGCTGGCAACCTATTCAAGTCAGTAGACTCAACTCAGATTATCTCGTTATTTACACACCTTAAATCGATGGTTTTTCTTTTGCAATTTACAATTGCATCATGTACGGTCAACCAATCCATACCGAGGATAACATCAAATTCGTCAAACGGTAAAAGCATCAAATCGGCTGGAAAACAGGAACCTCGGATTACTAGGGGACATTTCTTGCACACTTTGTCGACAAGCATGTAACGACCCAAAGGATTTGACACCTGAATTACAAACTCAGTAGACTCAACAGGTAGAGTCTTACTGGATGCTAAGGTTTCACATATATAAGAATGAGTAGAACCAGGGTCAATCAAAGCAATCACATTAGTATCAAAGAGAGTAAAAGTACCGGTAATAACATCTGGCGAAGAAGCATCCTCGCGTGCGCGTATGGCATAAGCTCTCGCAGGAGCACGAGCCTCAGATCTGGTTGTAGCATCTCTAGATCCTCTCTGACCGCCACTAGTATTGCCCGTATTTCTAGACGGTCTACCCCGAGCAGTAGTAGCACCTGGTTTCCCACTCTGATTCATATTTTGTTCAGACAGTCTCGGGCAATCCTTGATAAAATGGTCAACTGATCCGCATTTATAACAGGAGCGGTCATGGAATCTACAACTCCCCGAATGCCATTTACCACAATACTGGCACTCCGTTCTGTCTCGACGATCGTTTCCAACACTGGCGACCGAAGTGACTCGTGTACTCACAGTGGGTCGGCCACGATCTCGTCTAGAAAAACCCGAAGTGTCTCTAGACCGGCCTAAGTCATCTCTAAATTTCTTCGATGACTGTTGGAAGGGCTTCCCCGAAGACCTCTTACGAAACTCCTTTACTCCCACCTCAGCTTTTCTTTTCTCCATACTGAGCTCCTCGGCTTTGCAAGCTCGCTCGACAAGTACCACAAATTCTCGAATTTCCAAAATGCTAACATACAGCTTTATATCATCATTCAGCCCATCCTCGAAACGTTTACACATCACGGCTTCTGAAGAAATACATTCTCGAGCGTACCGGCTAAGCCTTACAAACTTTTGTTCATAGTCGGTAACCGACATGGAACCTTGTTTAAGTTCAAGAAATTCCTTCCGTTTTTGATCCATGAATCTCTGATTGATATACTTTTTCCGAAACTCGGTTTGGAAAAACTCCCAAGTTACTTGCTCTCGGGGCACAACAGAAGTCAACGTATTCCACCAATAGTAGGCAGAATCACGTAGCAAGGAGATAGTACACTTTAGGCACTCATCGGGTGTGCAAGATAGCTTATCGAGTACCCGAATAGTGTTGTCCAACCAAAATTCAGCTTGCTCGGCATCATTGCTATCCGTAGCTTTAAATTCAGTAGCCCCGTGTTTTCAGATTCTGTCAACTAGGGGCTTATTTGACCTTATTTGGTCAGTTGCCGGAGGTATTGTAGGTGCGGGGGTGGTATTAGTCGGGAATGGAGGTTGTGGAACAGCCGTATTAGTTCGAATGTATTGGTTGAACCAATCATTCATCACGCTATAAAAAGCTTGTCTAGCCTCATCATTCGGATTACTAGCAATAGGTTGAGAGTCCGCCGACGCTGTCCCTTGTGCGGGAGCAGGCGCTACACTCTCAAGATCATCAGCTACCGCTCGGTTGGGATCGGGATCCATTACTATAAATAAACACATTTTCAATTGTCAGAAATCACCACACTATCAAATAATCACATAATGGCATGTATAGCTAGACCCAAACGTATTACGGTAGTCCTAGAATCGGCTAAACTATAGCTCTGATACCAATAAAATTGTAACACCCCGTACCCGAGACCGTTGCTGGAGTCGAACACGAGGTATTTACGGACTTATTTCGTTGATTTTCACAGTCCATTTTAAAAATTTCCAGACAAACTGACTAACTGCGTCACTGTTACCTTAAAAATCATATCTTGAGTTCCAGAACTTGAAAACCAGTTTCGTAAATTTTTCCTGAAACTAGACTCATATATCCTTCTACAAATTTTTTTCTAGAATTTTTGGTCAAGCAAATTAGTACAGTTTATTAGTTAAAGTCTCCCCTATTTCAGGGTTCGACTGCTCTGACTTTCATCCGTTACGACTTATATATCTTCCAGTACAGGGCTTCATTACTTATGCCGTTTGTTTCTAACGAAACTAGACTCGAAAAGGAATCTATAAATATATGGCATGACCTCTAATTATCTCTGGTTAATTTATAGTGAATTTCCAAATTCAGATCAGGGGATCCAGAAATCGCTCTGGCCCTGTTCCATGAAAACTTAAATATCTCTTAAAATAAGACTCATATGTTCGTTTTGTTTCTTCCATATGAAAGTAGATTCATCAAGGTTCGATTACATAATTTATTCACTATTTAATTCCATTCATATTATTTTTAGTGATTTTTCAAATTCACACCACTGCTACTGTCAGCATCTGTTTTTAAGGTAAACTTTACCTATTTCATGGTTTTCCAGGAATCAACTAGAATTTGTCATACAAAACACCAAAATGATCATGATTAACCATTCCAATGGCTAATCGTTACTAAACATTTCCATGCCTCTCAATGAACCACATACAAAACGATTATAATGCTATGCTCAAAGAGTATATAAGCCATTTTCGCATGGCTATCCAAATTTATACAAAACCGAGGGTACATGACCAACAACAAAAAAGGTAGTCCTATACATGCCATTTTCAGAGTTCAACCAAAAATGTACCAAAAGGGCTTTGATAGTGTGGACGACTTCGACTTCGACCATCCCGAGCCCGATAGCTGACGGACCAAAATCTATAAAACAGAGAATCAAAGAAACGGAGTAAGCATTTAATGCTTAGTAGGTTTTGAGCAATGAAATCGTGCACAACTGAAGTATAGCATTCATACGACTAAACGAATAATTTCATATACACATATTCTCACAATCATACCTACTTCACATTTCCAACCCTTATATTCATACATAAGGAATCGACCTGACTAAAAGCCGGAAGCTTGTTAATCGATTGAGCAAATACTATTTAGAAGGAATCAATTATCTCAATGCACATACGAAACATACCTCATCGTTGGGATTTTACGAGCGTATTAATTGAAATCATTACAGCGAGATCGCTCATTCCCAAACCCAAGTATCTTCGGGATTTAGCCTGATATAACCACTCGCACAAGGCCTTCGGGTCTTAGTCCGGATATGGTCACTAGCACAAATGCCTTCGGGACTTAGCCCGGATATAATAACTTGCACAAATGCCTTCAGGACTTAGCCCGGATATAATAACTTGCACAAATGCCTTCGGGGCCTAGCCCGGAATTTGTAACTCGCACAAAAGCCTTCGAAACTTAGCCCGGAATTAGTAACTCGGACAAATGCCTTCGGGACTTAACCCGGAATTAATCACTAGCACAAATGTCTTCGGGACTTAACCCCGTTAGCATCCGAATATTCATGCACATATCAGTAAATCATGACACATCCTTATTTCATTTTCATAACTAGAATTCAAACACAAATCAATTATTAAGCATTCCCATTTTCGGCTCAATAGCCACATACGAACAGCATGATTCGGCTTACTTCATGACGTGATTTCTATGCACATACGGCTACCCATCATACGTATAGACTAATTAACTCAACACATAATTCAAGTAGAATCATTATATCACCGTATATTTGTTATGATTATACGTCATGACTTAATCAAATCGTAAACTAAGTTTCATTACTCGAAAACTTACCTCAGATGTTGTCGAACGATTTCGGCGGCTATTCGATCACTTTTTCCTTTCCCTTATCCAACTTTGGTCCTCTAAGCTCTTGAGCTAATTCAAACAAATTCAACTTATTAAAGTCTCATTATGCTAGCTTATGGCCGAATATGACAAGGAGTTTGATAGGTCATATGGCCACCTTTAGCTCAAATACAAAATGGTCATACACATTTTTAATCACACTGAGCAATTTAATACAATTAATCTAACATTTCCTCATGTGCACCTTGATGACCGAATACACACATCATTAACCTAATATCAATTGACTAAACATTTTAACAAATTCTCCTTGAGCCGATTATCTAAGTCAAGATAAAAGCATCAATGTGCTTGCCTCTAACCGAATACATACAACACAAATCTACCTCATGTGGCCGAATTTGCATGTCTATGTTGAGGCCAATTATATGCTTAATACTTCCTACAAATATGGTTACTTATATTGACTACATACCATTTGTTTCAAGTTCAAAACTCGGCTAATACACATAATTCATACATATCACATTCCAAGCATTCACTCAATTCTATCTCTTAAAACACACACATTACTCAATAACTTCCTAGTTTAAAATTCGGCCACTACACCAATTCACTAGATGATTTGTTATTATTATTGTTCATTTATTCAAACTACTTACAATCTCCTTAAACCATCACAATTTACAACCATCTATCACTTCCATTTTCTACCATGGCCGAATGTTATAACCCAAGCCACACATATTGTCCCTCAAGGCCCTTCAATGACCACATTCGGCACCTCCTTAAGAACAACCCAAATTTCAACCTTCAAGAAAGAAGAAAAATATATGTACTAAGAGCTTCCAACTACTTGGCCGAATATCAAACCTCCTAACAATCAAAACTTAAGCCATGGAATGATTAGAACTTGAACTAACCACCTTCTTTATACAAAATTTTCCAAGAATTTCAAGGTACTTACCTCTTCCTAATCCTCATCCAAACCGAACATGAAGCAAGAGAACTCCTTTCTTCTTTCTTTGATTTTTCGGTCAAGAAGAACAAAGAGGATGAAGCCCTTTTTTTTTCTTTTTCTTCTTCTAGGTACGGTAAAATGGGGGGGCATGGATGAGACAACTTTGTTTTCATCACCCCTCCCTTTTCATTACTTAATTACTAACCCTTTATTTTATTCTTTCTAACATAACACACTAACACAACATGTTCATAACATGTTTCACCCCATAGCATGGCCGGCCACTAGCTCAAATTTTTGGGTAATTTGACATGCAAACCCATCATTTTCATAACATGCATTAATAGGCCACTTCACATTTGCCTAGCACATTTCTAAATTTTCTCACATAAGTCCTATTTAATAAAATTCACTTACAATTAACAAAATTCAAACATGAAATTTTCACACATGCATATATACATATAATAAGCATCAACTATGACGGTTAATTATTTTTATGACTCGGTTTAGTGGTCCCGAAACCACTTTTCGACTAGGGTCAATTTAGGGCTGTCGCACGTGTAAACAGGCCGTGTCAAAATAGGGCATACAAACTGACTTGCTCACACAGCCACAAGACATGCCTGTGTACCATGGTCGAATCTGACTTGGGCCACACAGCTAGCCACACGCCATGTGCCTTGGCCCTACTCGAGCCTGACTTACAGTTATAGGGTACCCCAAGGGACACACGGCCGTGCAACATAGCTGTGTGTTGCACACAGCCGAAACACACATCCGTGTCTCTACCTGTGGGGACAAAAATAGGTCATTTGAATAGCCAACTTGCCACCCCAATTGGGTCAAACCTACAAGCACTAAACCAAGCATGTATGCAAAACAACTTCAGCCAATTTCTATACCAAACCATACATCATTCATGCCATAACAATATCATCCATTTTCATGCTCATAAACTCAACTCAATTGTGCCAAAACATAAGTCCAAATCATATCAAATCTTGCCAAACTTAGCATTTCTCTTGGCCATTCATGAACACATCAAATACATCAAATAGATCATATTGCATCACATTTCATATACCAAAATAAAAAACATAAACACAACTACATCAAGCCATAACACATATCTAAATATAGACATTACAAATCCTATCTAAATTATTTCTAGCCTTTTCATGCCATACTTTACTATATACAATTTCAAAAGGTACCAAAATGAGATTCAATAGTGTGGTGAAGATCCTCGACAATCCCCGAGCTCACAGTAGTTTCGATATCTATAAAACAATACAAACAGACACAAAGTAAGCTTTCATAAGCTTAGTAAGCTTTCATAAGCTTAGTAAGCTCGTACTAAATATCATCAACAACTTCTAAAATATAAAACATCAACACATAAACACTTATTAGTTCTCGATTCATATATCAATTCTATGCCAACATAATTGATATGTTTATATCAATCCACGAACTTCATATACATAATATCATCTACCACATAGGTATTGTACATACCTGAATCTTCCTATATTTATTCATTTTCATTCTCATCTCTCGTCCAGATATTTTAAAACTTTCCGAAGATTATTCATGCTGTAAGCATCCACACACTTAGTACTTTAAGGTTTAGCCAAAGCTAGAATGATTTTTGCACACTTAGTGCCATCTCAATTAACCGAAGCTATCTCGGTATCGCACACTTAGTGCCTCATACAGTTGAAGCTATACCATTTCTCACACTTAGTGTTATTTATAGCCGAAGCTATTTTGAATCGCACACTTAGTGCCAAATGCAGTTGATTTATCATCATATTCAATCCATAATCAAATATATACACAATTTATGTATAACTAAAGCATCAAAATATACTTGTAACATCACGTAACACTTACGAACTTACCTCGTACTCGGAATTTTCGACTTGGACTGTTTACTCTATAATCTTCGACTTCCCTCGGTCTAAGTCCAAACTCCTATTTTCTTGATCTCAATCAAGTAATCAAAGTGTCAAACCCTAGCAAGCTTATTTCTTTTCTTTTCCTTTGAATTTTTGGCAAACATGAGTGAAAAATGGATGAACAAAATGTTTTTATTTTATTTAATAAACATTAATGCACATTTTACCATTCTACCCCTTTAATAAACCATTTAAAACCATCATTTTAATGCCCATTTATGTCCATTCCCACTATCAATGGACTAATTACAACTTAATGACCTTTCTTTTAATAAGACAAATCAAATAGGCACTCTTAACATATAGCATGCAACTTTTACATTTTATGGATTAGGTCTTTTTATCAAATTGAGCACACAAACAATTAAATTTTCATACGAAATTTTCACACATATTAATTCACGTATAATAAAAATGGAAAATAATATTAAAATACCTTTTTGATGCGGATATGTGCTCCCGAAACCACTGTTTTGACTAGAGTCTAAACTGAACTATTACACCGGTCTATTCGGTTAAGCACTACCAACGCTTGCAATGGAAGTGGTATGAGCTTTAGACGCCGTATACTGCTTATTCTTGTTTTTACTCAGGAATCCTGTCGACGCATTTGTTCGAGTAGGAAACTCCTCAATTTCTTAGATGAGGTCTGAAATGATCTTCCCATTTGTCTTTTCTTTGAGTCGCGTGACTCAATATCAGCTCTCCTCTTCTCTTTGGCCAATTCTTCGGCCTTACACGCTCTCTTAACAAGTACTACAAATTCTTTTAACTCCAAAATACCAACCAACAATCTGATGTCTTCATTCAAACTACCCTAAAACCTCTTGCACATAGTGGCTTCGGTAGATACGCACTCCCTAGCGTATTTGCTGAGTCTTATGAACTCACGCTCATACTCTGTTACTGTCATTCGGCCTTACTTCAATTTTAGAAATTCTTTCCTCTTCTAGTCTATAAACCTCTGACTAATAGACATCTTTCAAATTTCTTCCTAGAAAAACTCTCATGTAATCCTTTTCTTGGTACAACTAACACAAGGGTGTTTCACCATTAGTAGGCTGAGTCTCGCAAGAGTGACACAAGACACTTCATGCACTCCTCAGGGGTGCAAGACAATTCATAGAATACCCTAATGGTATTTTCCAACTAGAACTCTGCTCTCTTTGGGTCATCATCAATTTTAGCCCAAAATTCCTCGGCCCCATGCTTATGAATTCTATCTACTGGAGGTTTTTCTCTCCTAACCCTTTCTACTCCTTAGGGAGCCATATGGGCAAGCTGAGGAATCAGAAGAGGTGAGGTAGATGGAGTGTTCAGATTTGCACAAACGAACTCCGAGTACCAAGCATCCTTCACATGGAGGTAGGCTTCTCTAGCCCCTTTGTGCTGACTCAATGTCACGGGCCCACTTTCAACTGACGCGGTCCCTTCAGTGGGAGCCGGCGCATTACTTTCCACATCATCCACCATAGCTCCGTCAGGATCCATTTACTATAAGAAAACACAATTTAAATTTGTCAGGAGTCGTCACACTATCACAATATATTTATGTGATGTATAGCTAGACTCGTACTTATGCCAGGTTAGTTTGAGAATCGACTAAACCACAGCTTTAATACCACTAAATGTAACACCCCTTACTTGAGTTCAATACCGGAACAGGATACAAGGTGTTACCGTACTTAAAAACATGCTTACAAACAGTTTCATGCCATAAATTTTCGTCCAAATCAAAACTTTTTGAAAACTGAACATAAAGTCCCTAATACAAGCCTACGAGGCCCAAAACACGCTCCAAAAAAGATTCGGGACTTAACTGAGTACTTTAGAAAACTTTAAAAAAAATTCAAGGTAAGCAGGGCACACGCCCATGTGGAAAAGTGACACGCCTGTGTATCGTCCTAACATGATCGTGCTGAAGGCTGGTGTAGTTTACACGACCTGTGCATATCTGGATGCCTGTGTCCCTAACCTGTGTGGATTTATTTTTTGACTTGAACCTACAAGGGTTTTCACACAGCCTGGCACACGCCCGTGTCCATGTCTGTGTCCCTCACATGGCCATGACACGCCCGTGTCTCAGCTTATGTACAAAAACCTTGACATTCTGTTTCTGACGCCATCAACCAATTAAGGGCATATAGCCAAGGCACACACCCTTGTGTTAGGCCGTGTCCTCCACACGGCTGAGACACGCGGCCGTGTCTTTGCCCGTGTGTTTACTACCATGCATACTAACTTGAAACATTGAGGTGAAGGGGACACACAACCAGACTACACGCTCGTGGGGCAGACCGTGTGTCATATACGGTCTAGACACATGCCTATGTATTTGCCTGTATGGACAAAAACAAGGCTTACCAAGCCTTTCTGCCACCCTTATTTGCACCAACCTACACAACATCAACCAAAACCAATCCAAGCATAACATATATAACCAAAACAACCACAACCATAAGAAATTTGCATCAAATGCATTTAATAATAATCAATGTTAGCCAACATTAATGGCCTATAAAAAATGAATATCACATCCATCATATGAGCCAACTCTTGTGGCTAAACTAACAAGACACTAAACAAAAGATTCAAGTCCCTATACATGCCAAAATCAAAATATTAAACTAGTTATACCAAAGCTTCAGATGATAGTGTGATCGACGCCTCCGACGTCCCTTGATCCCTGATTCTAGCTTGGTGGCACTATAAGAAAATGGAAAGGATAGGGAGTAAGCATAAAGCTTAGTAAGTTGCATAAATAAGTAACAACACCAACCATGTATATTATAAATCAACACAACATTCTTGAGTGAACATGGGTAAATATCACTACATGCTTATATATATCACAAGTATAAACCAAAGATCTCAATATCGTCCCAAGCTCATTTTCATAGCTAGAACTTACTCATGTCATTCTTACCATCAAGGAAACATAACTAGACTCATATCTCATGAGTTTCGAATAAGAACCTGTACCACTCATAACATGATTATATCATACCATATCATTGTCATAAGCTTTTAAAATAACCAGTGAAACCATTTGGAATACTAAACATGGTCTTACACTGGCCCACATGTCGAGGCCAATGCCATGTCCCAAACATGGTCTCAGACTAGCTCTCATCTCAATGCCGATGCCATGTCCCAGACATGGTCTTACACTGGCTCTCATAATGTGATCGATGTCATGTCCTAGACATGGTCTTACACTGGCTCTCACAATATCACCGATGCCATGTTCCAAACATGGTCCTACACTAGCTCTCATATCGTGGCCAATGCCATGTCCCAGACATGGTCTTACACTGGCACACATATCACCCAAATTTCATGTCATGGATATCCAATCTATTCTTAGGTTCAATCGGGAATTTACAGTATTAATTTCATCATACATTAAAAAATAAATCATTCAACACATAATAACGATAAATTTACCTTACTTACATGCCACTTACCTCGGCATACAAAAAGTGGACGACTAATTGGCTTTAGTCTACTTGCTTGGCATTTCCCCGGTCTAGGTCCGGATTTCGTATTTCTTGATCTAAAATGATTAAAATTCACTAATTTAATCATAATATTAATTAATGCATTTCATAAACCATATTTTGGTAAAATGACCATTTTGCCCCTAAACTTTCACAAAATTATGATTTTACCCCTAGGCTCGTAAATTAATTTTTATCAAATTTTCTCACTAACCAAGCCTAGCTAAATTCTTTTTATACTAGAAGCAGCCCACAATTCCCACCATTTCACACATTTACCACATAATTTATAACTTATACAAAATGGTCCTTAGTTAGGGTTTTCATGAAAACTACTTCACAAAAGTTGTTTGTTTAACAATCATGATTCGTTTTATTCCATAAAAATTCAGAAAAAAAAACATGAACACTCTCATGGAAAAACCCTAGACTTTCAACCATTTTTCAAAATAGTCCCCACATTAGCTAGATTATGCTACAAGGGTCCCAAAAGTACAAAAATTATCAAGAAAGGCCATCAAAATCACTTACTTGTAAAGGTAAAGAGTGGTTGAAATTTTGAAGCTTCAAAACCCCTAAAACGTTTGAAATTTTTGGTGGTGAAAGAAGGGATGAAAAAGATGAAGTCTTTTGTTTTATTTAATCTTATTTTCTAGTCAAAATAGGCTACCAACTTCACCAAATTTGACTTTTTGTTCATCTTTGTCCCTATGGCTGACCACCCCTATTGAAATGGGCTATTTTCCCTTTAAAGATCCTAATTATGATTCTCTATCTATTTAAAACCACTTGCTAGAAAAACAAAACTTTTGCTCTTTATGCGATTTAGTCTTTTTTTGCAATTAAGCATGCGATCGCTAGAATTATTTCACCAAAGTTTTCATGTACTCATATAAACATGCTATAACACATAAAATTATGTAAAAAAATAATTTCTCCAACCTCAGGTTAGTGGTTCCAAAACCACTATTTCGACTAAGCCCAAAACTAGGTTGTTACATACCTCGACGAGTATACATAGATACGGAGGCGATTAATCTGAGACTTTCTCTTTGCCCCGATCTAACTCCGTACAAGGTCTAACTGGATCTAATTGAGCAAATTAAACTTGCCAAAAATTTAAGCTCCCATGGCTAGATTTTCTCTTCAAATTCGGTGGAAGATGATGATAATGGATGATAATAGTTTTTTTTATTTAAGTAATTATGACTTTATTTACTAATTTCTAAAATTAACCTTAATAATGCATTCAAATTTCAATAATGTCAAACCATTGAAATTCACTATCAACTCTAATGGTCTAATTACCATATAAGGACCTTCACTTTATAGTTCTATAACTATTTAATACATTTAGCTATTAGAACTCAACCTTTTCACTTTACGGGATTTAATCATTTTTATCAATTAAAAAAAGTAAACAATAAAATTTCTTAACAAAATTTTTATATAGCATTTCTATCACGCTGTAGGTAATAAAATAATAATAAAATAAATTTTCTGACTTTAGATTTGTGGTCCCAAAACCACTGTTCCAATTTCACTGAAAACGGGCTGTTACAACTTCACATATAATTGTATCCAATACATTGATCATCCAATAAGCCTCTTTGATATAGGAATTGGCAGCACAATAGAAATCCCAGTGTGTGTGCCACTCCTAGCCCTAAGTCTCATAAGGACTCTGGTTTTCTATTAAAATAACTTTCCACTTTTTTTGCTCTAATAAAACTTTTGTGATTTTTCCCTATATATAGAAATTGTGAGGTAGCCAAATACACATTAAAGTCATACATAGCTACTCTACCTAAATTTAGGAAACTTTATTTAGATACAAAGATAAATTCTATTTTTCGTGAGTATTGTGACAATAAATTTTGGTTTTGGTTCCCTATAGAGAAAATAAACTTTCCTCAGTAGAAAGTTGCAGTTTTCATTCTATGCTCGATTTGTGATAAGAGTCCACTCTCTTAGCAATGAAGAGACTTAGGATAGTAAAGAAAATCGTTTGGTAAAAAGTCAAGATTTAGCCAATCTCGCTAGTCCTGAAACACAAGTACTAAGTTTGATAAAATTTATTATCATACGCAACAAAGGTTCAAGTTTTATAAAAAAGAATTTGAAATTTCATTGTGCAACAAAACTGTTTCATAAACAATTTTTTCTAGCAAGACAGTCCCAGGTTCCCCTCATCTATACACCTATATATTAAAGTAATATCCATCATGTTTTCCTTCTGCTATGTGTCCCCTTTTGTTCCCTCTCTTTCTATCTTTTTTTTTACATTTTAGAGAAATGATTAAATTTTAATTTTGGTCCCTCTATTATGTTTAAATTTGATATTTAATCTCTATATGTTAATTTATATCATAATTTGGTCATTATATTTTTATAATGTTATTAATTAGTCCAAATAATTAATATTTTAACTTTTTGATTAAAAGAATACATGGTTATATATAATTTGAATGTCATAAGAGTCTTAGATATTGACACATGACTTGCCATTTCTTTTAAGCTTGCAGTACATTTTTTACATTATAAGACAATGGTCAAATTTCAATTTTAGCCACTAGATTATATTGAAACTAGATATTTAATCTATATACTTTACCTTTTGACATAATTTTACCCTTCTATTTTTATAATGTCATTAGTTAGTCTAAATAGTTACTATTGTTAATTACTTCAATCAAAAAAGTGATGTTAAATTTTCTTAAAAACACTATTCCAACAAAAAAGTTATTTTAGCGTTATGAGTTTGAATGTGATTTTAAGAACAAAAAAATCTTAATCAATATTTTCAACATTACTTTTGTTGTTACATGACTATCAAATGTATTTTTTTTTAATTTCAAAATGTAACATCAGATAATTTAATAGAAAACTTTTAACAGTGGTAATAATTAGACTTGAATTTTTTTAATCTAAAAACTAAAGGCATTAAATTTCAGAATATAAATGTAGGGAAATAAATTCCAAATATACAAAATGTATAGGGACTTATATCATAGTTAAAACTTCCAATTTTTACTTTATAATTTGACATAAACAAAAAATCAACCTAATATGAAGTGTTATCTAGAAACTATACTAGTTTTATACTTATTTAATATAGGTGTTGGTTCAAACCCGAATAATACAATGAACATGAACGAAAATCAAGATAGATAAAAAATAACGGGTAAATAAAACTTCACTAAAATGGAAAAAATCGAAAAAGGAAGTACAAGATGGAGAAACAAATAAAATTTGAACCTAAAATTCCCTCAAACTCTCTCTTATTTTTGTTGTTGTGATTCTAAACTATCTAGGATTGCTAAGAGGCCTATTTATAGGATGAGTTTCATGTACAAATATTACTAAAAGTTCCTAGAATAGTTAGAGTGAGATTGGGAAAATATAACAGAGTTTAATTGGGAGCAAAAACTGGTTTAAGTTGAATACATGTCACCATGTCAGGACGAGGCATATCACCACGTCAGGATGAGGTATATCATCTCATCAAGACATCGTTTGTCATGTTGTAGCAATGTCGTGCTCCTCCTCATCATGATTTCAATTGTGTTTCTTCTCTAGTTTGCCAAAAAAATACAAGGCACACTCTAAAAATCTCCACCTTAACTCATATTTCCAAAACACATTCTTTGTCGATGCCCGTCATGGGCCTCATTTCATCTTGGTAGGATATTCACGGAATCTAAGTAGTGCTTAAACTTTGAAACTAGAAGGCCTTTAGTTTTCTAAGTCTCTAAATCGAAGTTGACTTATGTCTGCTTCCCATAAACACAGTGTTCTATCTTTCTAACTTCTACACCTAAAAGAGAACCTCTTTTATTCAAAATAGTCATACCTTTTCATTTTTATGACTACATCACTTCTGCTTCAAATGAGTCGACTGATACTCCTTAACAGATAAGGAAATTGTTGCATTACTGGTCACTATTGAACCCTGCAAAACATAAAGACTGTCGGTCTTTCGACCTCTTATCAAAATGAGAGCTCCACTAGGTACCTTAATGTCGCTTGACTCGATGGAAATTTTACAACCCTTCGAGTCTAAATTACCTAAGGAGATGATATTCTTCTTTAAATCAGGCACATGCCTGAATTTGATAATGTCCTAATGATTCAGTCATGCATCCTAATCTGAATGGTACCAACATTGGTTATCTTACAGGGTGAATTGTTCCTAATAAGCACAACTCCAACTTCAACCGGACTGTATGTGGAGAACAAGTCATTGTTTTTACACATATTGAAAGAGCCCTGAATCTAGAATCAATTTGAACTTAAGTTTAGACCTTTTGATCATAGACACCAACAACCAATCACCACCATTGTCCTTGAGCACACTAGTATCTACTACCTCAACATTTTGTTCCTTGTCACTTTTAGTATCACATTTTTTTTTCATCTTATAACATTTGGTCTTAATGTGATATAGCTTCTTACACTAGTAACATGTTTTGTCATGATTCCACGACTTCGATCTTGACCTAGATATGTTCTGAATTGAATCCTTAAATTGTTGCCTTCCTCTAACAAACAAAAGCAAGAGTTGACTACCAGACTTGTTTTTTGAACCTAAATCATTATCGAGATTTTCCTTTCTCAACAAGTTACCTTTCATATCTTCAAATGAGAGTTTATCTCTATCATAAATTAGGATCTCCCTGAAAGTTTTGTATGAAAGAGGCAAAAAACAAAGTAATAACATAGCCTGTTCTTCATCATTTATTTAACATTGACATTTTTCATATCATTAAGGAGAGTGATAAATTCACTGATGTGAGCCCTAATAGACTTACCTTTTTCCAAACGAAATGTATATAATCATTGTTTTAATACCAAGCGATTTGCAAGGGGCTTTGTCATATACAGAGCTTCCAATTTCTCCCATTGGTCTATTGTCGTCTTATTTGAAAATACCTATTGCAATACATTTTTAGTAAGGCACAACTAAATTGTTGATAGTGCCTTCTCATCAAGTTCCTTACACTCTAACTGATTCACATTCGTGGGCTTTTTCTCTATAACGACCTTTTTCAAACCGTTCTGAACTAGAATTGTCTCATCCAAACTTGCCACATGCTAAAATTTGTAATCCCACCGAACTTCTCGATACCGTATCTCATTTCCATCTCTGAAAGGGTTGAATGCGAAAATTCAACCAAGTTCTAATACCAGTTTGTTAGGTCGAACCTAAATAATGTAACAAATAAGAACGAAAATCAAGAAAAATGAACACAAATATTTACGTGGAAAAACCCCTCCAAAGAGGATAAAAAATCATGGACAAAGAAAACTTCACTAAAACGACAATAACTGAAAAAGAGAGTACAAGATGGAGAAACAAGTAAACCTTGAACCAAAATACAACGTTTCGCGAAATTCCAACAAACTCTCTCTTATTTTTGTTGTTTTTCTAAACTATCTATGGTTGCTAGGAGGCCTATTTTCATGTACAAATATTGTTAAAACATCCCTAGAATAATCAAAGTTAGACTGGGAAAATATAATAGAGTTTGACAGGGAGAAGAAACCTAGTTTAAGTAGAATACATGTTGCCACGTTGTGACAAGGCATATCACCTCGTCAGGACGTTGTTCGTCGCGACATCATGCTCCTCCTCGTAGTGACATTGACTCTGTTTCTTCTTTGGTTTGCCCGAAAATATGAGGCACACCCGACAATATGTTTAAAGCTTTGAACTCCAAATTATGGCTTATTGATCAGGTGTTCACATTCACCAAGAATAGGTTCGGTTCAAATCATCGTTGTACCAAAAAAACAGAATTAAACTTAACATCATCAATCTCTTTTCTTATCTTTGTATTAAAAATTAATAATAATTAAATTAAGATATCATTAAAAAAAGGAGTATTGAAGAATAGGGTAAACTACAATCGATGCCACCAAACCTTGGTTATTTTTTATTTTTACCACCAAAATTTGGTTAATTTTTTATTTTTACCACCGAAATTTTGAAACTTAGAAAGATATCATTATTTTTTTGTTATTACAAAAATACCACTTAATCATTTATTGGTAACGAGAATATGACGTGGATTCCCCTCTCTATTTTTTAATACAAAAAAATTATATCATTTCTTTTTTTTAATATTATTATATCCTTCCTTCTTTTCTTTTCTTTTCATCTTATTTCCTTTCCCTAGAAAATCTTAGTTGTTCACCACCGTTGGTGGCTTTCCCTAGACACACCACCATTGGAGCAATTCACCCCATAGGATCAACTCCAACACAACTATCTAAAGCAATTCTCCTCATTTAGAAACCCTATCACCATGGGTCAAGAGGTAATTAATGGCTCAATCATGCACACAAGTAAATAACACAAGGAATGCATTTCGCTTGGCAAATGGATCCTGCATCATTGAAATGATCTTGTCAATTATTTTAGGTGCATCAACCAAGAGTTGCTTACCTTGTGGAAGCTTGTATATCGACATGACAACTAATATAGCATTTATCCTAATAAATGGGTGTCGATGCTCTAGGTTTTGCAAAATTGGGCTTTTTTATAAAATTAACACAAAAATTTAATCAATTACGTAATTGACCCATTTTATGATAAAATACATAAATGACCTAAAATCTACAGTGCAAGTTTGTGGAGCCAAAGTGTTTGGCGCCACCAACATGCCATGTCAGCAACCGGGATAAAAAAATTAATTTTTTGGTGGAGCTATGTAAAATGGCACCACCTGTAACAAGGGAAATACTGCAATTTCTGAAAATATGAGGGGTTTTAAACAAATTTTCCTTTTTTTGATGGAGCTAAATAATTTGGCACCACCAATTTCCAATGTTTCTGCCACCTTTTTGCCATTTTTCTATTTTCTATTTTTTATTTATTATTTGTTTATAATATTTTAAATTTATATTTTTTGGTGGAGCCATTCTAAATGGCGCCACTAGTTCATTTAAACCCTTTTTTTTTTAAATTTGTTTCACATATTTAAAATTTTAAAAAATATATTTTATTTGGTGGACCCGTTCTCTTTGGCATAACCAAATTGGTATATATAAGCCTCAGTAACACATCAATTTGAGTTGAAGGAAAAAAATTTACTTATGCTTTGTTAAAGGATGAATGGGGGAGATATGAGAAGTGTTTTTTTTTTAATTTAAAGGTATGTTTTGTTTAAGGATAATCTGGTAGAGCTTTGACACCAATAAATTTAATGGTTATTTTTGAACCACGGGTATGTTTGAAGGTTATGCAACCAATTTGGTTCAAATTGGTTGTGCAACCAACGGGTGGATTATTTGGGATTCCCTAAGTCAATAAGGTGTTTGAAGGTTATAAGGAATCCCAAATTGAATCGCAAGGGTGAGATCATCAATATTGGTAGCATTCAAGCTATAATTTAATAGCACCGAGAAAGTCACTTTTGTTGCGGTTAAGCAAATTATTTTTCAATTTGTAAGATAGAATAATGTTAGTTTTGAACAAAATCATTTAATTATGTTTTGTTTGAAAGACACAATTTTGTCGGTCTTGAAAAATTCGTTTATTATTTTTTTTTTAGTATTGAGAAAGTTCTTCGTGTTGTAAATTCACATATTATAAGTTAAACGAAACTATTTAGAAAGTTTGAAATGTAAAATTATATTTTGTAAAAAAATATATCATTTGAATAATGTAAACTGATAGTTATTTTGTAAAATATAATTTTCATGGAAATAATTTATGTAATATGAAATCAAGAAAATTAAAGGGACATTTTTAAAGAAAGAATTATAAAGGACATTTTTAATAAAAATCAAAAAACGGATGACCAAAAAATAAAGAAAGTTAGAAAAAAAATGAGAAAAAAAAATAAAGTGAAGGTTGAATTGATTGGAAAAGAAAAAAGAGAAAGGATTTATTTATAAAAAAACTATGGCTTTTTAATAATAATAATAATAGTAATAATAATAAGGATTAAAAGTAAATATACTGGTTGGTCACATCGCATCAGCCGCATTAGCGACGTCAGCGATGTACCTGATCAACAGGTTAATTAATGTTAGTTTAAAGAAAAAAAAAGAAATAGGAGGGAAGAGATGAGACCAACGTCTCTTTAAAAATGAATGAATGTGGGACTTTGGTCCCCTTTCAGCTTTTTTGTATAGAATAAGAGGAAAAAGAGAAGAAAAGAGAGAAAAAATTTGTATTTGTTTTAAAGTTGATAAATATAAGAAAGGTATGTATAATTTTTTTATGTGAATTGTATTATATTAGAAGTAGTTATTTTAATATAATAATTAATTATATTTAATTTATGTATTTTTTTAAAAATTATGCAGATATCAAAATATCTTCTCGAGTAAACAAGGATCACACTTCATCAAGGATCAACGAAATAGTAAAATTAATTATAAATTAAATAAAAAAAATTTGTATTAGTTTCTCGTTTTTCCTTGCTTAATGCTACTTTGCTCTACATGTTTTAGTTGCATGATGCAATTCTCAATTTTGTTGTTATCTGCCCTTTTTAACCCCTTTTTGCATGAAATTGATTTCTACATGTTAATAATATTTTTTTTAATTTATGGAATTGAACTCGTATGTAAAATAAACTTTTGAGTTTGAATAAGTCTAGCTTTCAAGTTTGAATATGTCTTCTACTTTATATTATATGTAAAACTCTACGTATTATTATAATACCAATTCAATAAAAACATGTCTTTTATATTTTTATATCTACCCATATCAACTATGCTTTTTAGAATATTATTGCTTTTTTCTATTTGATGTACTTTTTTGTAGTTATATGGTTGTCTTTTGTTTTAATGCTTAACTATGATTAGAACATAATAATGAAAGAGAATTAACGGTACTTATGCTTCAAAGAGATTTGGAAATCACATTCATAATATGTATTTATGAAACATTCATAAAATATAATTTATGAAACATTCATAATGCTTAACTATGAGTAGGATGACAAATCTTCGTTCTATTATTATATTTGTTAAAATATTATTTGGTCTCTACGTGTTATTCAATATTATTTTTTAAAATTCTTTTTATTTTTTCATTTTAATAATAATTTATTAATATTTTATTACCCATTTAATTTAACTTAAATAAAAAAATACTTAGAATGGCTAGGTTGGTATAATATAAACAATTAATTTATCATATTTTTATAAAAAAATTACAATATAGGATGGGTACCAGGTTTTGAGGTCACGGTTTCATTTTCTCAAGTATGATCCGGATGAGCAGGTCATGCCATACTTATAGTTGGCGGGATTTGGGGACGTCGCATTGATCTATAGGTTTGACCTGAGGACTAACCTAATATCCACCTTGGTTGAGTGGTGGTCTGGAGACCCACACCTTCATTATGCCATGCAGGGAGTGCACTATCACATTGGAAGACATTGCTAAGCAACTTGGGTTACAAGTTGATGGTGTTGTGGTCACAGGCCGAAGCAAAGTGTTGGAACCTTCAGTAGTATGCCACAGATTGCTTGGACAGTCCTCTTTCGTCCTTGACATTAGCATGTTTGAAAGAAAATTTTAAGGAGTTATCGATCACCGCCACTGAGCACGAGGTGATGTGCGTTGCTCGATCCTATATTATGCAGCTGATTGAGGGTACTTATACCAGAAAAAAGGTCTAATGGGGTCCATTTAAAGTACTTGCCTCTATTGGAGGATTTCCATCATGCTAGTACTTACAACTAAGGATCAGTAGTGTTGGTTATTTTGTACCGTGAGCTTTGTCAAGGAACAAAACACAGGGTAAGTAACATGGTCAGCTGTGTGGGGCTACTATAGTCCTACGCACTGTACAGGATGCCATTTCTAGTAGCTATTTGGCACCAACCATATTCGTGGCCACTTGTAAATAGGTAAAAAAAAATTTTACTTAACATTTAACAATTTATAAGTGTGGATAATATTTTTCCAAGTTTAAACGTTATTGTGTTTGTTTCAATTTCAGATGGACCACGTGTTTGAGAATTGGTGTGAGCCAAACATTAATCATTTACCGCCAAATGATAGAGGCGTCTGCTAGAGAGAAAGTACTATATATTGATTGTATGTAAATAACGTCGATTTAACTTATCCACTTGCAGTATCTGATGTGACTTGACTCATTATGTTATATTGTGCAGTTCTTTTGCATGTCATATTCTACACTGAACATTGCAACCCTTATTCCTTAATGGGTTCATGCCGAAGCCCATGTATGGTGCATTAACAGGCCGATGCTTAACTTCTCAACCATTGAGTGATATAACATTGATCAGGTTGTGCAATAGTTTGGGTGTAGAAAATTTGTGTTGGTCTATCCACAACAATTTGCTGATGTCCACAGTAAGACCATGTGGGGAAAAGATAGAGCACATTGGATTGTAGAGCACCAGCATTATATAACACTATGGAATGCCCGGTATGACAAGCAGCCTCAGATGCACTCCTGCATGTTTGACTTTAGTCCTTCGACTGAATACATGCAGTGGTTCATGACCCGAAGGCATTTTTATTTATATGGTGGATAATTTATGATAGTACCGGATCATGGCTACAGGCGTGGAAGTCAACCTATGGTGGAGCTCAACTCAAATGATAAACATTTGGTGGAACCTGACCGGGAGGACCAACATATGGCAGAGCTCAACCCAAAGGACCAACGTCTGAACACACGCACTTTATCGGACCAGTGTGTTCAGGCTTTTTGTGAGGGGTCTAAAGCAGTTCATATCACCCGGAGATGGGCAATTCGAGTTCATATCACCCAAAGCAACCATCGATATCATTTAATTGTTTGGTGATAACATGTACTCTACCCCGGCTCAAGCCACATTCGGTCCAGCTATCGATCCTCTTGATGTGTACAGTACACCCTAATGTCCACCCCGTCAAAAGAGGCCCACAAACCTATAACACCCCTAACCTGTATTCATCATCAGAATAGGGTTACGGAGCATTACCGGAGTTTACAATTCAAACAAATAGAAAAATTCAAACATTTCATAACATATGAATAAGCATATTAAAACCAAGTCAAGTTATACATATTGTCCCTTATACGAGCCTTCGAGGCCCTAAATATGCATTAGAAATAAGTCGGGACTAAATTAGAAACTTAGGAAATTTTTCAAAAAATAGTAAAAATTTTCAACATTACAAGGGTCACCATATGACTCACATGGCCATGTGGCTAGGCTGTGTGACTCACACGGTCAAGAGTCAAGCCCATGTCTCAAGCTGTGTGGGCATTCAAAATAAGACACAAGGCCGTATCCCAGCCCATGTCTGTATCAGTGTAACTCACTGACTTGGGTCACATGGCCAAGTCACATGCCCGTGTGCCAGGCCGCGTACACTTCAAAGTAACTCCACATGCCCGTGTGCTAGACCGTGTAACATCCTGACTTGCAACCCTTTGAAAGCTATAGGGGACACATTGCCGTGTCACCTAGCCACGTGTGACACATAGCTGAGACACGCGCCCGTGTCTCTGCTCGTGTGGACAAAGATAGGCCATTTTACAAGCCATTTTTCTTACCAAATTTTTCATGTACCTATAACCAACCTTGCATATATATAACAAATCCATAATAAGGCATCCAAATCAATCATAAACAAGATATATACATATGGTCTAACTTTATACAACCAATATGCCCTTAAGACCTCAATGACAATATCAAAACATATACAAATGTGAACATGCATTGATAAATTGTTCAACAAAGGCTTGACCAAGTTTATATCATATTATGTCACTTGTTTTACCTTTCAAAAACATACCAAAAAGGTACCAATTATATCATACAAGAATTAGCCCCAAATAGTCACATAATTCATATATGTCTAGTGCACCAAAACACCATATTCATCTACATCATATTGACACTTATCATTTACATATTTGAACTATAATACCATCATTCATAATAAAGCTATTCACATACATGTCAAACTAAACCATTAGCTTATCAAAATACCAAAACTCAATCAAGTCAAATGGCCATATTCACAACAAAAAATATAGACCAACATAAGATGAAATAACTATACATGCCATTATAACCAAAATTTAACAATAAAAAATACCAAAAGAGCCAGTGGATAGTGTGATATAGCTTTGACAAGCTTCCTATAACATCCCGAATTAGGCCATAGTCAGAACAGTGGTTTCGAGACCATAAATTTGAAGTAGAAATAATTATTTTATGATTATTATAAGGTCTATGATATGTTTACATGCTTGTGTGAAAATTTCATGAAGAAATTTTATGTGAAAAGTGTCCAATTTGACTTCAGGGACTAAATTGAATAAATTGAAAAATATTAGTTCTAGAAGTTTTTAGTATGAAATTGAATTGGATTTTTAATTAGAGGGTCTTAAATAGAAATTTGGCCAAGTTCTAAAATTTTGGACAAAAATGGGCTTGGATGGATAAAATTTCAAAGAAAGGCTAAAAGGGCATTTTGGTCATTTGGCCATTAAATGGACTAAAAGACAAAATAAAAACCAAATTTCTTGTCTATCTTCTACCTATGGCCAAATATTGCATGGAAGAAGACATGGTTAGGGTTTTCAAGCTTTCAAGCTCAAAAATCAAGGAAAACAAGATTTGGGCTTAGAACAAGGTTGAACAAGGTTAAGCACAAACTCGAAATAAATAGTCGTACTCGAAACCGAGGTAAGTTCATATGTCAATGACAATGCAATGATATTATTGTTCATACTTGAATTTAAATTGATGTGTTAGTATTGTGTGATGGATATTTATTTAGTTGATATGAAAATTTTATATTGTAACAAATGCCTAAATATAATTATATGCAATACCATGTTTATTTCATGGACTAATGTCTAAATAAACATGGAAATGTGTTGAATTGGATGTACATTGCATGATCAGCTATGCATAATGAGATACTTAATGAAAAGAAAAAAATCCCGGTTGAATAAAAAGGGAAATCCAATGGATAAACCATGGCTTACATGACTTGAGATCCTGCATGTTTTGCAGAAAAGGATTTAGTCTGAATGGGTAATTCGTTGATCTCAAATATGGAAACGATCTAGCCCGGACGGGTGTTCCTTGAGTGATCGAGCCTCCTGAAGAATATGTGTGCATTAAGGATTTAGCTCGGACGGGTAATCCAATTAGGGTCTGAATTTAGCCTGGACTGGTAATTCAGATCTGAGCTCATTAAGAGCGTTTGTCACTACAAGGGATTTAGCCTAGACTGGTAATTCCGACATCACTCCATGAGTTTATAGTACGGGGGATTTAGCCTGGACTGGTAATCCCACCGTAAGATGTGAGATTCGTGGGAGTGCGTACTTGAGATGATCACTTGCATGACTTGACGGTAAATGGATTATCCATCGAGATTTTTGAGAAATTCAACGGGTATTATAAAGAATAATGCGATGAAAGTCTCGAGATGGATGAGGTGATAAAGGTAAAGTTAATTGATATGCTATGGATATGTAAAGGTACGTACATTATACTCATAAGTGATGCCTTATTGAAATGTGATAAATAATGAGTAAGCGAATTCATGCATATGTATGTGTATACATGATGAACAAGTGAAAAGATTTGAAACATGAACCATCCTTATGCTTATGATTATGAATTGTGTTGCAATATCATGTTAACTTACATTGTGTAAGAATATGGGATTTATGAAATAATGAGTCCATGATCAATGTGACAATGAATTTATGATAGCTATTGTGATTTTGCACCGAAACAGTGTTGAATAGTAGCAGTAGCCCGAATTTGAAAAATCACCATAAATGGTGGAAGTCGAATTAGAGACTGAATAATATATGAAATTAAATTTTAATGAGTCTAGTTTCACATAAAGGAAACAGTGTAAACAAAAGAATTTTGTACTACGAGATATTTGAATTCTTGTGAGACAGAATCGGAGTGATTCCAAACTCCCCTCTCTTAATTTTGGAAAATCACTAGAAATTTTAAAAAAATAATTATGAGTTAGGAATCATATGAATGAAATCCTTAATGAGTTTACTTTAAGGAGAAAGAGATGAGAACATTATCCAAGTCTCGTACTATGAGATAAATAAATTTTAGTGAAGAAAGGTCGAAGTTGTCGAATAGCAAAATAGGGGAAACTTTGAATAATAAACTATACTTATTTGCTTGACCAAAAATTCTGAAAATTTTATTGTAAGAATATAAATGAGTCTAGTTTTAGGGAAAATTAACGGATCTTAATCTAGAGTCCTGTAGCTCAAGATATAAATAATTTATCAACTATGAATCGAGTAGATAGCTTGACCAGAATATGAATAAAAGTATAATTATAGTTGTTTTACCTAAGGAAACATGTTGTTATAATGCTTATTATTTTCATATGGACTTACTAAGCATAAAGCTTACTCCCCCTTCCATTTCTTCTAGTATCCTCAGGTCAGCTCGGGGTTGGAGATCGTTGGAGGCAACCTCACACTATCAAGATACCATCTTTAGAGTATTGTTGAAACTTAATTTCTTCAAGTGAGTGGCATGTATAGGGACTTAATTATTGATATGTGTTTTTATGTTTTGGCCAAGATGTTGGCTTATATTAATTCATTGTATATAGCCATGAGATGTGGCTTATAATGATTTTGGCTTGTAAGCCTATCTGTACATGGTATGTGTTAATGTCTTGTGATGTGGTTATGTGTTTATGCTTATTCACTATGTATGAGAAGTATATGCCACATGTACATGATGAATGCCCCAGGACCATTCGAGATGGTCGTGGCCATGGAGTGAATGTGTGGCATGGTAGTAAGATGATAATGATTGAACATGGACAATTGTTGAATGTGTAGAGATTAAGTGTTGGGTAATAAACACATGTATGACAACGTGCAAATTATTTAATTGAATTTCACCAAAGGTTGATTAAACATTAAATTGATGTTATAATTTGTGCCTATGATGTGTAAAAGTATGGGCGAAAAATAAGGTCAACATAAGGCTTGGAAAATAGCCTAACTGTTAGCTACACGGGAAGAGACAAGGCCATGTGTCTCAACCGTGTAGAGGACACGACCGAGTATACGAGTGTGTGGCCTGGCCGTGTGGTATAAATTATTTTACTAATGTCATAAACAGAGAGTTACACGACCTGAGGATACGGCCATGTTCCAAGCCACACGAGCGTGTGTGACCACACGGCCACACCCACACGGGCGTGTGACTCTTCAAAGCAAGAAAACTTATTAATTTTCCCAAAGTTTATCCATGGTGCGATTTTTTCCCGAACCACCCACAATGCAGATAAAAAGACAATGATATTTGAAATATTTTACATATAAAAATAATAATGATATTTGAAATAATTATTTGATTTTATAATATTAGAAATCACCTTACCTACAATATATGTGGAGAAAATAAATATTTGACATATAAATATTATATATAAAGAAAAATATATGAAAATAATTAGTTGATGTTTTTAAAAAATAAAATATATTTGACATAATATCAATTTTATTAAAAATATATTTTTTATTATATAATTTGTAATAATTTTTTGTTTTATAAATAAAAGATTTATTAATTAAAAAGATGAATTAAAAATAAAAAAATTTGAAAACAATATATTATTAATTAAAAACATAAATTAAAAAAAACTTTAAACAACATAAAATAAAAAAAATAAGATACTATATTTATCCATTGGACCAAAACTGCGTCCTACAAAGTTTACTCATTCCCCTAAATATAAGAGAAACTAGTTCATTTCCCTAATTTTTCTTTAAAATGGGCCTTTTCATCAAATTTGGCCATTTCCTTCAGGTGCTTCTTTAATCGCATTAGCAATTGCAAGTGTGCCTTTGTCAAAGTGAATAAGAAGATTACAGGACTTCTCCATTTCTAGCTAATTTTCTGGTAATATAAATGAAAATAAAAAATTCAATTAATCAACCAAAATAAAGTAGAACATGAGGATTCTCTAAGCTGGGGTCAAATAAAGACATTTTGGGGCAAAACATTCATCTATGAAATGACAATTTTAAAATTGTGCTTACGAATCATTCAAAATGTCTTAAATTAGGTAGCTTTGAAAGAGAACCATTTTGAACAATGAGGAACGATTACTTCAAAATTCTCAAGGTTGTTTGAAAATTGAATTGATTAATCAACTCTATGATCATCCCGAAGTGAATGTTAATGGAAATGTTATATCATTACTAGAAAATTTGAAAAACAATTACTAAAGAATTTGCAGATAGATCTTTTATAAACAATAACAGTCACTAATTAATGGGCATTTTAGGGGAAAATCACACACGAAAAGCTTTACAACAAACTTACTTTTTAATCGCTTGTTCATGCTAAACGGACTATCAATCCAAGGCATTCCTACTTCACATAAAAGCATCGTATCTACAACTCTAGGCAAATCCACCTTATGCTGGAACCGAAGTAGATCTAAATAAAGAATATTGGTTATCTCGGCTTAATTATTAACAAAGAACCATTGTTGCTGATCCGATGGGGTGAATTGCTCCAGTTCCAGTGTTAGGGGAAAGCTATCGGCGGCGATGAACGGCTAAGATTTGCTGCAGAAGGGAAATAAGATGAAAAGAAGGAGAAGAAGAAAGGGAAAAGAGAAAAAAAACGATTTAATATTAAAAAACAAAGGAAATAAGTTTTTGTATTTAAAAAAGAGAGGGGAAGAAGATTTCCTTTGCCCCATTTACCTGCTTCTATATGTGCTCCATGGATTTTAGGTGCAAATTCATATATTTTTATATAAAATTTTGTATCTAGTTTTAACCTCGTTCCTTCTTCCTTATTTGTCTCAAACTTTTTTTTTATTGTTTAACAGAAGTTAAAAGTAGACTCAAAATTTTATTTAAAAATAAATGAGTTTACACGTGGCCCAATAAAATCTATGGGGCACCATAGAAGCAGGTCAATGGTAGAAGAAATTTGTTGGAGAGGAGAAAGCCCAGTACTATTCATATTCATGTACAATAAATGGTTAAGTGATGTTTTTGTAATAAATATTAATGACAGTATTATAAGTTTTAAAAATTAATGGAAAAAATGAAATTTTAACTAAAATTCAGTCACATTTAGTGTAATTTATCCTTGAAAATTATTAAGTGATAAAAAAAGTGATGCGTATATTTTTGATTTGGCGTTGCTAGAATTGACTACTAAAAAAAGTCAAATGATTCGTCATTTAGCTAGAACGAAGACCCAATGAAGTACTTCACTGAGCTTACCATATCATAAGCATGCCCGAAGGAGTCGAAAATGGCTACAAAAACTAGCGCAGATTATTGATCCAAGGATGAGCCCATCAGCATTTGATTTCAAGGAAATTGAGAAAGTTTTGAATGTGGCTCTTACATCTACTTCCTCCTTTCCCACTGACAGACCTTACATGAGGAAGGTAATTGAATTGCTAAAGGACCAAAGGTATGTGCGATTTGTAGAGTTGTTAATTGGCTGCGTCTCTTGCCTAGCTCTGAAAATTGATCCCAAAAAAGGAGAGGATTTAAAAAAAATACAAGGCCAAAAAATATCTTATGTAATGTTTTTTTTTTAATTCGGCCTGAATATATTATATTATAAAAATATTAATTATATATATTAAAATATAATAATATATTTATACTTAACCAATCACTAACTCAAAAAAAAATTAAACTCAATTCTTCAAAATCCAAACAAGCCTATCCAACTTAAGTAAATAACCTTACCCAACATTTAAAATAATCTTTACTCAAAGGGGCAACTGTCTGATTTTTTAAGTTCATTTTTTTATTGATTCGATTCTGAATTTTCGAACTTCATCCATGTTAACAGTGTTTATTGTTGGTTGTGTTTTGGAACTTCATCCATGTTAACTGAGGGATGATCTAGTGCTTTAGCTACATCAGTCAAATGGCAAAACCATACGTTTACATTATCTAATCAACGCATTTTTTTTTAAATTTTGTTTTAATATAAAAATTAAGTTAATATGGATGGTTCGGACTAAGTCCGTGCCTAAATTTATATTTTTATATTTAAATTAGGTTTGAATAAAATTTTAAATTTATTTTATAATTAAATTTAAACTTAAAAATTACTATAAATATCAATATAAACTCAACTCAAACGTGATTCCGCTCACTCAAAATCTACCATTTATGTTTTTTACACGACATTTTGTGGCTCAAGCAATTGTGGCAAAGTAGTTTGCGAATATGGCGACTTTTTGTTTGCATTTAAATTATTATTTAATCTA
The DNA here is from genome assembly GCF_007990345.1 of Gossypium hirsutum. Classification (NCBI taxonomy): domain Eukaryota; kingdom Viridiplantae; phylum Streptophyta; class Magnoliopsida; order Malvales; family Malvaceae; genus Gossypium; species Gossypium hirsutum. Next base: position 51,099,969 of record NC_053435.1, on the reverse strand, counting down.
TTTGATTCATATAGTTTTATTAAAAAATCATTTAATAACCCTTTTTTTCCAAATTTCAGCAATTTATTTTCCTCCTTTTTTATTTACAAGAAAATTCATCGGCAGTGGTAAATTATCATTTCTTAACAAATCTAAACATTTGATAACATAACCAAATTTAAAAAGACAGAAAGAAAAAGAAAAAAATAAACCCATCAAACTATATTAAAAAGTGCTTAAAACAAAAAGAAAATTGAGATATGTCAGCTTAGCTAATTTCTTTCGATTTAATCAGAGTTTTGGTTAATGCTTCTTTAATTGAAATTGGGTCCAAAAAGAGATCAATTTCAAGTTGCACAAATAGAAATCTGCTATTCATATATTTAATGGAGATGGCAGGTATCTATTTTTTTTTTTTTTGGATCAGATCATGAATGCTTGGCTTACAAGCTAAGAGTGTAAATTATCAACCACATGACAACAACATTTGATCCGTCGATGTAAATGGCCTTACTTTTCAGTTTTTTAATTGAAAATACAACATGAGAGCTTTTCTAAACTTTTGATTTTATACTCCTGTACCCTTTTTTTCTTTTGGCTAGAAATTGAGTAGATGGAAGGTTTGAGTTACGTTTATATAAAGATTTGGTCTCTATTTAAGTATTTAAAGTTTTAACTATGTTTTTTTACATAAATTACTACAATTATTTTTTTTAAATTTAACCAATTATTTTAAAGTAAACTATAAAAATAGTCATTTTTTTGCCTAAGATTACATTTTAGTCACTTATGTTTGAAATATTACGTTTTAGTCACTTACGTTATCGTTTTGTTACGAAGTGGTCACTTTACCATTAAATTATATTACCTCCCTAACAACAGTCCTGTTTAAATGCCAACTTGGACGTCCAGTTGCTTGAACAAAAATTGGTTTTTTATTAAATAAATTTAATTTGGATTGCCACATAGAATATCCAAGTTGGCATTTAAAACTTATTTGGACATCACGTAGGACCATCATTAGGGAGGTAACGGAGCTTAACGGTAGAATAATCACTTCATAACAAAATAATAACGTAAATGAATAAAATGTAACATTTCAAATATAAGTAATTAAAATGTAATCTAAAGTAAATAAAAGTGGCTATTTTTATAGTTTACCCATGATTCTTAACATTTTTTAATTAAAATAAAAAAAAACTTAATATTAAATAAAAGTAAAATAACGTATTTAGCATTATATTTATAGATTATCTATCTCTTTCTCGTTTTCATCGTCTTCTTTAATATTTAAACTCAATAACCGTACCAACCACAGCCTTTTACATTTAGTTTAAAATCCTCCCACCATTTTGATAGCTTATCTCTTCGCTTCAACTTAAGTTTTGCCCCGAAATAAATTGTTGTTTTCTATTGAGGCTAATTATAAGAGAAGTGACAAGAGCAGCATCAACTACACTTGTCACTGTACAAGTTTCATAATTTAACTTAGCATGTTTGAACATAATATTGTGGTTATTTGTTTTCATTTTTTTTAAATTTTGTACAGCTAATCTCGTTGTTATAATTAGAGAAGAAATTAGATCGAGAAAGATTACATTTCAAATATTTTAATGAGATTTACTTACTTTATATATAGAGATATACAATTCAAGAAGATGTGGGTTGAATTCATGAAGACTTGGCCTGATCTTTTATATCTTTATATTAAGGGTAATTGGTTTAATGAGATTTAAGCAAACCAAGATGGATTAATGGTTACTTTTTGAAGATGAATTCGTGCTCTAACTATGGAAGTTTTATTCAATCTTGAAATAGATAATTATTGATGTTGTTGGAAAAAATACGGTTTAAAAATAGTTTTTTGTGACATCGAAAAATTAAAATTTTAAAAATCAGGCTGATTTGTGATATTTATAACAATAAATTTTTCTCAAAAAGTGCATGTGATTTGTACGAGATGGATACTTGACATTCCTAGCTTTCAGCTGAATGACCTTCTTTGCTATTCTCGTACCATAAATCGCTTCTAATGTGGGTTCGAACAATTACAAATCAAACACAGAACTAGAAATAATTTTATTACTTTTAGTAGGAAAGAAAATTTCTCTGTATAGAAACCGATAAAATTGTTATTACCAGACAATAGAATTTATACTTAGAAAATAAATTCTCACTATTTTCAAGCAGAATAATAATATCTCAATGTTGCATATTTTAGTCCTACCAGTGTCATCTATTTATAGGGAGAGATAAAAGAATTCTAGTTGAATTAGTAAAATACAAAAATTACTTATACTATAGAAAAAACTAGTCTCCCAGTCCAACTAGGAGAGATGGGCGACACACCCTAGTTAAATATACTAGGGTTGTCACCCCCAATATATATAGTGAGGGGTTTTGAGTCTCGCCTATATTAGATCCAATTATATGTGTTTCCTAAATTTTTATTCCAGCACTTTATAATTGAATCCAACCTAGTACATATTTTTCTATTTCCCAAAATAAATATTATTTATTAAATTAATTTTCTAATTAAATAATTTTCACAACCCAATTCTAATTCCATTAAAGTCATGACAACTTTAATGTAATAGAATATATGAGAAAATATATTTAATTTTCATATTCAACGTATTTATGATGATCAATTAATTTAAATTCATTTTTTAGACTTCAATTATTTAATTAAATAAATATTTGAAAAACTTAAACTAATTCTCAGGTTATTTACATACTTAGTGAGAAACCATATTCATTTTCTGAGTGTATCTCATTTCTCTAACTTTATCATTTGTATCTATTTTTGTTCATTTGATTCTATATGCAATTCATTTTTGGTTTCAACGAGCTAGTGGAGTATTGGATTGGACATATGTAATTAGGGCTCAAATGATTTATACTTAAGTTCCAATTTTTTGCCTATTAATTCTAAACTCATTTAGTCACGAAGTTATTCCACTATAGTATTGTGACTGAGCGCTCCCCAATTGCATACCATTATGAAAGTTACTCGATCAATGACCTTGTAATAAGTGTGTTGCTCTCATAGGGTATCATTAATCTCTTTGGGATAAATTCATTCTTCCAATATGATCCTATTTTATCTCATGGTAAACGTTACATCTTCCTTCATGAAAAGTCAATCATTATCAAAATAGTAATTAAGTCATTTGTCACAAAGGAAAAAAACTCGTGGCCACGTTTACTTTTAATCTATCATGTAATGCCAATGAGAGGATATCATTTACTCATTTCTTATGTTATGAATTCCATTATTATGAATGATGCTACATACTACAGAAGTCGTATACCCAATGCACCAGCTTTTTGTTTCTTATCTATTTGAGCTCAGTCTTTTACTCACACCAAAATATATAAGTCATGCATACATAATCCATCATCCACGATGGATTAAGGTACGCCACACCATGAATTTCAAAAGTGAATAAATACATAAATGGATTCAAGATATATTCTACTTGAGTTTTTTCCGATGTACAATCAGTCTAGTCAGTCACATCTATGTCTATATATTCTAGGAGCCAGCTACTCTGGTGTTCAAGACAAACCATCTCCTCAATTGGACTTAATAAATGTCATATTAGTCTTTCAACCGATTTTCTCATTTCCGAATAGACTAAGGACATGTTTAGGTTCATCTACTAATATAAGTTCTCTTTCTGTATTATGATCCGTCCAAGTAATACAACTTAGTATTAGTTAAATGTTAGATAACTAGTGAGCCGATATTTGATTTCATTTTACTTTGCGTGCAAAAACTATTGAGGATGATGATATACAAGATATATGAATGTAATTAACGGATATTATTATTAAACTAATTTGTTTGAAAAATACAAGTGTACATAGACGAAAATACTACACTTAAGACACCAGATCCAATAGTCTTCCACTTGCCCTAATGAAGTAAATGAGTCATATTTTGCATACCCATGCTCTTTGTATGTTGCTCAAAACTCTTAGCTAGTAGATTCTTGGAAAACAAGTCCGTAGGGTTCATCTTCAGATGCAATCTTTTACTATAACCACTATTTTGACGATTACCACGGTCTCCATTATGATAATTTCTATCAAAGTATTTTGTCCTCATGTTGTTTCTTTGGTGTTTAGCTATATCTGTATTGTTATAGTGTTATAATTTTTACCATACCTCATATTCAACTTCCATAATGAAGTTAACAGTACAACCCTGCTTGACACTTATTCACATTATGGACCCGTTGCCTAGGGCAAAGGCACAACTCGATGTCGATTTTCTCAAATTGCGACACGTTTGGAAATTTAAATTAGTATAGCTGATAAGAGTAAGATCTCCTTCAGAATACACAAACATATAATCTGCCTATCAGTATCTTAGACTAAGATTCGCCTAATATCAACTCATCAACCCTAGTACAAAACAAATATCTGGATGTCTGCACAACATAGCATACATAAGACTTCCTACTGTAGAAGCATAAGGAACCTTTCTCATGTTTTTTCATTCTTCCACTGTCATAGGACAGTCCTTCGAAGAAAGATGAAATCTCAATATTAAAGGTTGAGTTCCTTGTTAGAGTCAGCTATTGCATAATGTTTCAATATTTTGTTTATGTATGAATCTTTTTATAATGCTATCACTTTGTTCTTTTGATCCCTTAGGATTTGAAGACCTACAAAAAATTTAGTTTCTCCTAAGTCCTTCTACTAAACTGTTGAGTTAACCACAATTTAACCGATGACAATGTCACTACATCAATTACAATGAGTAAAATGTCATCAACATATAAAATGAGAAAGATCACATTTCCATCCCCAATATGTTTATGAACAAAAGGTTCATCTACACTTTGCTCAAAATCAAATGTTTTGATCGCATGATCAAAACATTGATTCCATGAGCGAGATGCTTGTTTCAAGTCCATATATAGAGTTAAGTAGTTTTCAAGCCTTATGCTCATTTCCTTTATCTATATATACGGTGGGTTGCATCATATACATGCTTTCTTTAAGATATTTGTTCAAGAATATTGTCTTGACATCCATTTCTCAGATCTCTTAATCAAGAGTCACCATAATGGATAACAATATGCAGATTGACTTGAGCATGGAAACTAGAGAGAAAGTTTGTTCGTAATTGATACTTTATTTCTAAGTTTAACCTTTTGCTACAAGTTTGGCATTGTAAGTTTCCATTTTTCCATCCTCATTTCTTTTCTTCTTGTAGATCCCCTTACACATTATAGGTAAAATTACAATATTCCTAAAGCTATTTAAAATATGAAGACGGTATTTAACAAAATCATCACCTACAACATACCAATACTTTTTATATAAGAAAGCTTGTATACCATTAAGTCTAGGTTATGATGATCTAGTACATTTTCATTAAAGCTATAAGTACCTCATCCTTTGTGAAATCAACAATAATCTAAGCATTTAAGTCTTCAATGATTCATTGTTGCACTTTATCAAATATTTGTCCACCATTATTCAATACATGTGATGAAAATAACTCATCAAAATAATTAATTGAAATAGTTGCCATAAACAAGTTAGCCTCATGTCATACCCCGTATCTATCTCCAAACCTTTTATTCAATTATTTTTCCTCATTTAAGAGGTCTATTGATGAAAAAGGTCGTATTTTGGTTTTCCTATTTCAACCAATTAGACCTAGCTATTTACAGCTAATAATTTTTTTTTATACATTAGGCTCTTGTTTGAGATCATGAGCTAGGGCAAATTTTGAGTTTGTTGGTGCATGTTGACCACCGGCGTACATGCATCGGAATATGAAAAGTATATGAATTAAAGTGTGCTGCATACTGGACGTGTGTATGTCAAATTGTAAATACATGTGTTACAACGGAATACCGAAAGTATTCCAAAGATCAAACCTAAAGTAGATTGTCCGAAATAGAACAAAGAACAAAAATAGCATACGAGAGAAAGTCTATCGAATTACTAAAAAAACAAATTAGTACGGTGATCCAAAACAGATAATTTTCTAAAAATTACTAGAAAGCAATAAAACCTCAAAACTTTCAATTAACAACAAAAAAATATAGGCATTAGTTTTCATGTTTAGCAATGAAACTACACCCAAGGTACTTAATTGATAATTTCCTCACTCAACAAATTTTACCTCTCGGTCTCAACTTAATCAAATAAAGAATTTAATTGAATTATCCTTTTAGTCTCACCCAATTAAGTTGAACTAAATGAATTATTACTCGATAGATTCTCCCTTTAGTCTCACCTATCTAAATTTTCACTTAAAGTTGCTAATTCAATGTTTTACAGTTTATTCAGTTCGTCTAAATTATTCAATTGAATATTTAAGCATGAATTCACATGCTAGCAAATCTAATTAACTAATCAACCAAAGAATTTAGAACATGCCCATAACACAATTAAACAAAAAAAGCAATTTCATGCAATTAAAATAAAGTAAAAGGGTGAAATTGAAAAGGTTGATAAATGTTTAGGAATATGTAGAAAATTCTTGATTCCAAAAGGTAGAAATACTTCAATCCAAAGAAATTCTTGAAATCTCAACGATGAATTTTCTAATTTAAATAAAGAATACAAAGAAATTTTAAAGTTCAAAAGTGGAGAAAAACTAACTTAGAAAATGCAAATAAGTCCACGTACTATCTTATACTAAACTATCACCCAAAACTAAAATTCACTTCTAAAAACTATCTAATTCTCCCCAATGGTTGATTATAAGTTGGTATTTATAGAGGTAAAAAATATTAAACCCTCAATTACACATTTGTATTTATCATTAATTCCAAACATGACAAGCTTGAGAAAAACTTCTTCATGTTGCCCTTCCTCACTTTCATCTAACTTGGCTGCCACAAACGTGATGTTGTGACATTGAGAATGTAATGTGATGTCGCAACGTTGCTGCTTAGAGGGTTCTAGGTCGTGACACCACAGGTATGGTGTCGCGACATTGAGAATCAAAATGCTCAATGTTGTGACATTGACATCTCGAAGTGTCAACGTCGAGGTTGCTCACTTTCTTCTTTCTTCTTCCTTAATTAAGTCCCTGAAAGTCTTTTAGCCACCATTAAACTCAAATAGACATGTAATTGAGTTTTTTATTCATAAAAACACAATAAACTAAAAATTATACTTAAAGTAAATTTTAATCTAAGTATGAAAAAATAATAAAAAGACTTAAATATTTGTTTAAAAATAAGCTCTTTTAAGTGTGAAAAAAGTTCAATTTGTCATATCAAAATATTACAATCACATGCCTCTCTAGTTCACACCATCAACTCTTTAGAGACATAAGATTCGATTCCAATTCTTTTTATGTTACAACTCCAATCCAACAAGTGACAATCTCGTGTGTAAAATTTTATCCACAATTGACATAGAATAAGATATTTGACACAAGTTCTGAATCACAACCCTGCACTCCTTTTCCCAAGCACAACTAGCTTCAACACAGAATATCCTTGCCCCATTATTTTGTAGATGCTAATGTAGGATATTCATCACAATGTTAAGAAAAAGAGGGTAGTGATATGAAGCGAGAGAAATCAAATGCTCAAGTTTATAATTTGAGAATATTACCCACCACTTTGAATTTGCAACCCCCTCTCAATCTTTTCTCAAATATTAGGTTGGTTTCTAACTTTTTCTTTCAAAACCATTTTTAAAAACTAATAAATATCAATATAAAAGTATTTTTATTTTTAATATTTTATTCAATATTTTTAAATAAATTCAAACCACTCTTTGGAAAACACACATTTGTAATCCCCTCTACCAAAAAAAATCCTTCTCTTAAAAATAAACCACGTTTCATTTTTAAAAACTATTATTTTAATAATTGAAGAAATTACACTCAAACAAATATATTTAAGAAAATTTTAAATAATTAATGCTTTGATTGAAATTGTGATGTTTTGGAATTAAATCTCGTTATGAGTATAAAAAAATTATAAAATTACTAAAATTAAAAAATATAAAATTATTGACATTATTAAAAATATTTTTTATTTATTAAAATTAAATAATTATTAACGTGACCTACATGTAAACTGTCATGTGAATGTCACATTAGTAAAATTAATGAAAGTTAATTATTCGATCTATTTTGAGATAATTTAATAAATAATACAAGTTAAAATGATTAAAAAAGCAAAGAATTAAATAGAGAACTAAATAACAATATTTTTTTTATAAAAATTGAGTGCCAAATCAGTGATTACGCCAAAAACATCAATACTCTAAAACCACAGTGCTAAAAACAATACGACGTCATATAACAGAGAACTCTGAAATTGTACCGTTATGAAAAAATCCCTTTAAAAATAAAACCGAATCACAACTAATTTTTGGGTGGTTAACCCATTTTGGCATTTTCGACCTCCTTCTCCACCTATATAAAACCCACTCCAGAATCAAATTTCGCATCCTATCATACAGGAAATAAAAAAAATTAAAAAAAGGCGTCTTAATACACGCTTCTCTCTTTTTAAAAATTTCGAGTTGAATTTTTTCCTTTTTCTCAGAGAAAATGAGAGAGTGCATATCGATCCACATCGGCCAGGCTGGTATTCAGGTCGGCAATGCCTGCTGGGAACTCTATTGCCTTGAGCACGGCATTCAGGTAAATTTTCTATTTCTGCGCTTGCTTCTTCGTTTTTCGCTGATTTTTCAATTCTTTTATGTGTAGATCGACAGTTTTGAAATTGAGTCTGTACATTTTGTTAATTTCATGCTTATGTGAGATAAATTCGCTATTGTTTTAGAATTTGGTATTGAATTTCATTTGCTAATTATGTTTAGATTGATATAGGGAAATAAATAGTTGGCATCGGATTTCTTGATTTGTGTAATACTGATGTTATTATCAACTGAATGCAGAGTACGAGTCATTAACATAAGATTTTGGATTCATTCACTTATTTGATCTCAATCTCATTTTTATCAGATAAAATCTTTCCTCCCAACAAATTGCATGCTTAATAACGGTCCGATTATGTATGTTGCTCTCTTTTGGCAAATATGCATGTTATTTTTTTAGTTCCGTTGGATTGTTTTACTAATTTTTCTTTTGAGATACTTTACGAGATCACATATCTTTTATTTATCAATTTTTTTAGATAGTTTAACATTACTTTTTAAAAGTATTTTTAAGTAAAAAACCATTTTTTAAGCAAAAGCTAAAACTTTTAGCTAAAGTGGTTTCGTAAAATATTTCTTATCCCCAAATTAATTTTAAAAAGTTCAAAAACATCTTATTTAATAATGCTTTTATCTTAAAACTTTTTCTTAGAAGCAGCTAAACTGGCCTAATCACCTTTCCTGATATTTCTAAAATTTCAGTTGGTTTTATGTAGCCCGATAGCCAGATGCCCAGTGATACAACCGTTGGTGGAGGTGATGATGCTTTCAACACCTTCTTTAGTGAAACTGGTTCCGGAAAGCACGTTCCTCGTGCAGTTTTTGTAGATCTCGAACCCACTGTCATTGATGAGGTTAGGACGGGAACATACCGCCAACTCTTCCACCCTGAACAGCTCATTAGCGGCAAGGAAGACGCAGCAAATAACTTTGCTCGTGGCCATTATACCAGTAATAATTCTTGTCATCCTCAGAATTGTGTTATACTTACTGCTCGAAATGCTGATTGCTTTAACTAGCTTTGCTTCTTCTTTTTTTCCTCAGTTGGGAAAGAGATTGTCGATCTCTGCTTGGATCGCATCCTCAAGCTGGCTGATAACTGCACTGGTTTACAAGGGTTCCTTGTTTTTAATGCTGTGGGTGGAGGAACTGGTTCAGGACTTGGTTCCCTTCTGTTGGAACGTCTCTCTGTGGACTATGGCAAGAAGTCCAAGCTTGGGTTCACTGTGTATCCCTCACCACAGGTTTCAACCTCTGTTGTTGAGCCCTACAACAGTGTCCTCTCCACCCATTCCCTTCTGGAACACACAGATGTTGCCGTGTTACTTGATAACGAAGCCATTATGATATTTGCAGGCGCTCTCTTGACATTGAGCGCCCCACTTACACCAACCTTAACCGTCTGGTTTCTCAGGTATATTTCATTGTCTTATCTATTAAATATCTACTTTTAGCAGGGAATGCAAACTAATTGTCTTATGACTGATAATTTATTAGGTGATATCGTCACTGACTGCCTCCTTGAGGTTTGATGGTGCCTTGAATGTGGATGTCACTGAATTTCAGACCAACCTTATCCCATATCCCAGGATTCACTTCATGCTTTCTTCTTGTGCTCCTGTCATCTCAGCTGAGAAGGCCTACCATGAGCAGCTATCCGTTGCAGAGATCACTAGCAGTGCATTTGAGCCCTCATCCATGATGGCGAAATGCGATCCTCGCTATGGCAAGTACATGGCTTGCTGCTTAATATATAGAGGTGACGTGGTGCCTAAGGATGTCAATGCTGCAGTGGCCACCATCAAAACCAAGCGCACCATCCAATTTGTTGACTGGTGCCCAACTGGATTCAAGTGTGGCATTAACTATCAGCCACCGACCGTTGTTCCGGGTGGTGATCTTGGTAAGGTGCAGAGAGCTGTGTGCATGATATCCAACTCAACTCGTGTTGCGGAAGTGTTTACTCGTATCGACCACAAGTTTGACCTCATGTATGCAAAGAGAGCATTTGTGCACTGGTATGTTGGTGAGGGTATGGAGGAAGGAGAGTTCTCCGAAGCCCGTGAGGACCTAGCTGCATTGGAGAAGGATTATGAAGAGGTTGGTGCTGAGTCTGGCGAAGGTGAAGATGGTGACGAGGGAGATGAATACTAAGAACTGAATGTGTGTTGCCGTTCTCGAGTAATGACATGTGTAACTACCATGCTTTCATAATCTTTGGGCTCGGTTTCTAGCAAGCTTATGTATAATTTGCTGCTTTGCTTTCTACTGAAGTAACCTTTCTCAATGATTTGCCTGTGGCTTTTTGTTCAGATATATGCTTCTTCTTATGGATTATTAACTTACTTTTCCAATTCCCTTTCTTTTTCCCTATTTCTTGTTGTTTTTTTTTTAAATTTTAAAATAATGATTGAAAGATACAAGTAATATATAAATATTACACTAGTTCTTTTTTTTTTTTTTACGCCTACACAGATTTATTGTGTATTGATTTAAATATAGGAATAAATATTAAAATTATATAAATTTTGATATAATTTATAATGTTATACACTAATTTTGTATTTTTTTAAGTGTGCTTTGTGTTTGGTTTTTATAATTTAAGTGAAAATAATTTAAATTTATTTGTTTATTTTTTTTAACCTAATACAATGTCATGTTAATAATTTACACATGATTCAGTGAAAAATTGCGCTACATAGATAACGGGTGATAAGTGATAAAAGTAACATATTTTAATCATGTTCTTAATGCGTTTTTGGATGATTATTTATGCGGTGAATTTTGTTCTTCTAATCCTTTATATTCATATTTCTATACTTAGGAGAGCATTTGGGAGCAAAAGGAGCGAAAAACGAGCGAAAATCGGACAAATAGAGTAGATTTCAAGAGCCACACAGGCTAGCACACGGCCATGTGCCAGACTGTGCCGATTTCGCAATTCGCATCCCAAACATGTGGAAAAACATAATTTTTAGGCTTTCTAAGCATTCTAAAGTCTATAAATACCAAATAGAAGAAGAGAATAGGGGGCCATCAGAGAATATGGAAGAAAACAACTCGAAGAACACTATTGGAGCCAACTCTGAAGCCAACTCTGAAGCATATTTCCATCAAGATTAAAGACCTCATTTTAATTGCTTTTGAAGTTTTTATGAGTTTCTTTATTTCCTGTTGTTATTCCGTCTTTAAGATGTTTTTATTCACAATTATGAACTAATTTCCTAGATACCTAAGGGAGATGAACCCTACGATAAACTCTATTATTTGATTTCTATCTTATGCGATAAATATTTGATTCTTGTTTTCAGTTATGTGTGCTTATCTCTTGTTTTAATATTCTTGGGATATTAATTCATGTTTAACGTGCTTAAATCAGAGGGGGGAAAGTCCCTACTTAAGAGTAGATCTAGCATAATTGAGTGGAGTTGCATGTAATCCTAGAAATAGAATGATATAAATCTACCGAATTAGAGTCAAATCTAATAGGAGAATTGTGACAGCCCTAAAGTGACCCTAGTCGGAAAGCGGTTTCGGGACCGCTAAACCGAGTCACCAAATTATTTGAATATGATAATTATTGTCTAAAATATGTGAATATGCATGTGTGAAAGTTTTAAGCTTCGATTTAGTTAATTGCATGTGAATTTAGTTAATAGGACTTATGTGTGACACTTTTGAAATGTGATAGGTTAATCTATAAGGATCTATTAGTGCATGTAATCAAAAGGGTGGACTTGCATGTCAATTTCCCTACTTAATTAGTAGTGGCCGGCCATGACAATGAGGGTGGACAAAATGTGATGGGTAAAACATGTCATAAACATGTTGTGTTAATGCTTTATGTTAGAAATGATAAAATAATGAGCATGGTAATAAAATAATGAAAAGGAAAATGATGAAGAAAAAAAGAGAGAAAAAGTTCTCATGTTGTTGAACTTGGCCGAATAGAAGAAAGAAAAAGAAGGGAAAGAGCTTGGAGAAAATCGGCTATGGTGGTTCACTAGACTAAGGTATGTTGATGTTGTTCCATGAGATTCATGCATATTTTTAGTTGTTAGCTTAAGTTCTACCTAGCCCATAGTTTAAATCTTTGCTATGAGATGGAGATGATATTCGGCCATGGGTGTTGTCTTCTTGGTTGGTGTTTGATGTTGTGGTGATGAGGCATGAAGATGAGCTAAGTTTCGGCTAAGGTGGACTTGTGTTGATGTCATTTGCATGCTAAGTGTGAAGCTTTGTAGTGAAACATGTGATGGTGATTGATGACTCTTGGATTTTCTTTTTAGCATTTTTGAGTTAGACATTAAGTTCTTTGTTTAACCCATGACCAAAATTGAAATGGTATGGTGTCTTGATGCATTCGGCCATGGTAGGAAGTAGATGAGAATTGGTAGTAAGGTGAAGTGCAAATGTTAGTATTTGATTACTAGTGTATATATGTGTATTAGCCGAGTTTTGAACTTGAAACAAAATGGTATGTAGTCAATACAAGTAACCATATTTGTAGGAAGTATTAGGCATATAATCGGCCTCAACATAGACATGCATATTCGGCCACATGAGGTAGATTGGTGTTGCATGTATTCGGTTAGAGGCAAGCATATTGATTCTTTTATCTTGGCTTAGATAATCGGCTAAAAGAGAGTGTGGGCTAATATGTTGAGTTGATTCATGATTTCATATGTATGTGACTCTAATGTCTAATGTATATATGGGTTAAGTACCTTGAGTTTCTCTTTTGATGTTCAAATGATTAAATCAATTTATTTGTTAAATTAAGCTCAAGAGCAAAGGGGAACTAAATCCGATAAAGGGAAGGAAAAAGTGATCGAATAGCCGTCGAAATCGTTCGACAACATCCGAGGTAAGTTTTCGAGTAATGAAACTTAGTTTACGATTTGATTAAGTCATGACGTATAATCATAACAAATATACAGTGATATAATGATTCTACTTGAATTATATGTTTAGTTAATTAGTCTATACGTATGATGGGTAGCCGTATGTGCATAGAGATCATGTTATAAAGCAAACCAAATCATGCTGTTTGTATGTGGCTATTGAGCCGAAAATGGGAATGCTTAATAATTGACTTGTGTGTGAATTCTAGTTATGAAAATGAAATAAAGATGTGTCATGATTTACTGATATGTGCATGAATATTCGGATGATAACCGGGCTAAGTCCCGAAGGTATTTGTGCTAGTGACTAATTTCGGGCTAAGTCCCGAAGGCATTTGTGCGAGTTACTAATTCCGGGCTAAGTCCCGAAGGCATTTGTGCGAGTTACTATACCCGGGCTAAGTCCCGAAGGCATTTGAGCGAGTGGCTATATCCGGTTAAAGCCCGAAGGTACTTGGCTTGGGAATGAGCGATCTTGCTGTAATAATTTCAATTAATATGCTCGTAAAATCCCAACGATGTGGTATGTTTCGTATATGCATTGGATTAGTTGATTCCTTTTAAATAGTATTCGCTCAGTCGACTAATGAGCTTCCGACTTTTGGTTAAGTTGATCTCTTATGTATGAGTATAAGGGTTGGTAATGTGAAGTAGGTATGATTTTGAGAATGTGTGTATATGAAATTATCCGTTTAGTCATATGAATGCTATACTTCAATTGTGCCTAATTTCATTGCTCAAAACTTACTAAGCATTAAATGCTTACTCCGTTTCTTTGATTCTCTGTTTTATAAATTTTGGTTAGTCAGCTATCGGACTCGGGATTGTCAAGTCGAAGTCGTCCACACTATCAAAGCCCTTTTGGTACACTTTTGGTTGAACTCTGAAATGGCATGTATAGGACTACCCTTTTTGTTGTGGGTCATGTACCCTTTGGTTTTGTATAAACTTGGATAGCCATGCGAAAATGGCTTATATATACTTTGAGCATAGCATTATAATCATTTTGTATGTTGTTCATTGAGAGGTATGGAAATGTTTGGTAACGATTAGCCATTGGAATGGTTAATCATGATCATTTTGGTGCTTTGTATGACAAATTCTAGTTGATTCATGGAAAACCATGAAATAGGTAAAGTTTTCCTTAAAAACAGATGCTGACAGCAGCAGTGGTGTGGATTTGAAAAATCATTAAAAATAGTAGGAATGGAATTAAATAGTGAATAAATTATGTAATCGAACCTTGATGAATATACTTTCATATGGAAGAAACGGAATGATCATATGAGTCGTATTTTAATAGATATTTAAGTTTTTGTGGAACAGGGCCAGAGCGATTTCTGGATCCCGTGATCTGACTTTGGAAATTCACTATAAATTAACCGGAGATAACTAGAGGTTATGCCATATATGTATAGATTCCTTTTTGAGTCTAGTTTCGTTAGAAACAAACGGCATAAGTAATGAAGCCCTGTACAGGAAGATATATAAGTCGTAATGCATGAAGGTCAGAGCAGTCGAACCCCGAAATAGGGGAGACTTTAACTAATATACTGTACTAATTGGCTTGAATTAAAATTCTAGAAAAAAAATTTTAGATGGATATATGAGTTTAGTTTCAGGTAAAATTTACGAAACTGGTTTTCGAGTTTTGGAACTCAAGATATAATTTTTAAGGTAGAAGTGACGCAGTTAGCCAGCTTGTCTGGAAATTTTTTAAAATGGACTGTGAAAATAAATGAAATAAGTCCGTAAATACCTCGTGTTCGACTCCGGCAACGGTCTCGAGTACGGGATGTTACAATTTTATTGGTATCAGAGCTACGGTTTAGTCGATTCTAGGACTACCGTAATACGTTTGGGTCTAGCTATACATGCCATTTTGCGATTATTTGATTGTGTGGTGATTTCTGACAATTGAAAATGTGTTTATTTATAGTAATGGATCCCGATCCCAACCGAGCGGTAGCTGATGATCTTGAGAGTGTAGCACCTGCTCCCGCCCAAGGGACAACGCCAACAGACTCTCAACCTATTGCTAGTAATCCGAACGATGAAGCTAGACAAGCTTTTTATAGCGTGATGAATGATTGGTTCAACCAATACATTCGAACTAATGCGGCTGTTCCACAACCTCCATTCCCGACTAATACCACCCCCGTACCTACAATACCTCCGGTAACTGACCAAATAAGGTCAAATAGGCCCCCAGCTGACAGAATCCGAAAACACGAGGCTGCCGAATTTAAAGCTACGGACAGCGATGATGCCGAGCAAGCTGAATTTTGGTTGGACAACACTAGTCGGGTACTCGATGAGCTATCTTGCACACCCGATGAGTGCCTAAAGTGTACTATCTCCTTGCTACGTGATTCTGCCTACTATTGGTGGAATACGTTGACTTCTGTTGTGCCTAGAGAGCAAGTAACTTGGGAGTTTTTCCAAACCGAGTTTCGGAAAAAGTATATCAGTCAGAGATTCATGGATCAAAAACGGAAGGAATTTCTTGAACTTAAACAAGGTTCCATGTCGGTTACCGACTATGAACGAAAGTTTGTAAGGCTTAGCCGGTATGCTCGAGAATGTATTTCTTCAGAAGCCGTGATGTGTAAACGTTTCGAGGATGGGCTGAATGATGATATAAAGTTGTACGTTGGCATTTTGGAAATCCGAGAATTTGTGGTACTTGTCGAGCGAGCTTGCAAAGCCGAGGAGCTCAGTATGGAGAAAAGAAAAGCTGAGGTGGGAGCAAAGGAGTTTCGTAAGAGGTCTTCGGGGAAGCCCTTCTAACAGTCATCGAAGAAATTTAGAGATGACTTAGGCCGGTCTAGAGACACTTCGGGTTTTTCTAGACGAGATCGTGATCGACCCCCTGTGAGTGCACGAGTCACTTCGGTCGCCAGTGTTGGAAATGATCGTCGAGACAGAACGGAGTGTCAGTATTGTGGTAAATGGCATTCGGGGAGTTGTAGATTCCATGACCGCTCCTGTTACAAGTGCGGATCAGCTACCACTTTATTAAAGATTGCCCGAGATTGTCTGAACAGAACGTAAATCAGAGTGGGAAACCTGGTGCTACTACTGCTCGGGGTAGACCATCTAGAAATACGGGCAATGCTAGTGGCGGTCAGAGAGGATCTAGAGATGCTACAACCAGATCTGAGGCTCGTGCTCCTGCTAGAGCTTACGCTATACGCGCACGCGAGGATGCTTCCTCGCCAGATGTTATTACCGGTACTTTTACTCTCTTTGATACTAATGTGATTGCTTTGATTGACCCTGGTTCTACTCATTCTTATATATGTGAACCTTAGCATCCAGTAAGACTCTACCTGTTGAGTCTACTGAGTTTGTAATTTGGGTGTCAAATCCTTTGGGTCGTTACGTGCTTGTCGACAAAGTGTGCAAGAAATGTCCCCTAGTAATTCGAGGTTCCTGTTTTCCGGCCGATTTGATGCTTTTACCGTTTGATGAATTTGATGTTATCCTCGGTATGGATTGGTTGACCGTACATGATGCAATTGTAAATTGCAAAAGAAAAACCATCGATTTAAGGTGTGTAAATAACGAGATAATCCGAGTTGAGTCTACTGACTTGAATAGGTTGCCGGCTGTAATATCATCGATGTTGGCTCAGAAATATGTAAGAAAGGGGTGTGAAGCATACCTTGCGTATGTACTTGATGACAAAGAGTTAGAAAAGAAGCCTGAATCTGTGCCAGTGGTTTGTGAATACCCGAATGTTTTTCTCGAAGAGTTACCGGGTTTACCACCTGTTCGGGAGGTAGAGTTTGGTATTGAGCTTGTACCTGGGACTACACCGATTTCGATAGCTCCGTATCGTATGGCACCAACAGAATTAAAGGAATTGAAAGCTCAGTTGCAAGAGTTGACGGATAGAGGTTTCGCTCGACCAAGTTTCTCACCTTGGGGTGCACCAGTATTGTTTGTGAAAAAGAAGGACGGAACCATGAGGTTGTGCATCGACTATCGTCAGCTGAATAAGGTGACAATAAAGAATAAATATCCGATACCGCGCATTGACGATTTGTTTGATCAACTAAAGGGAGCCTCAGTGTTTTCAAAGATAGATTTGAGATCGGGTTATTATCAGTTGCGAATTCGAGATTCGGATATACCCAAAACAGCTTTCAGAACGAGATACGGTCACTACGAGTTCTTAGTGATGCCGTTTGGGCTCACTAATGCCTCTGCGGTATTTATGGATCTGATGAATCGGGTCTTCAGATAGTATCTGGACCGGTTTGTAGTTGTGTTTATTGATGACATCTTGGTCTACTCAAGAGATGAAACCAAGCATGCTGAGCACCTGAGATTAGTGTTGCAGATTTTACGAGATAAGCAGTTATATGCTAAGTTCAGTAAGTGTGAGTTCTGGTTAAGGGAGGTGAGCTTCTTGGGTCATGTGGTATCCGCATCGGGTATTCAAGTTGATCTGAGCAAAATTTCAACCATACTTAACTGGAAGCCTCCGAGAAATATTACTGAGGTTCGGAGCTTTTTGGGACTTGCCGGTTACTACCGACGGTTTGTAAAAGGTTTCTCGATGATAGCCACACCAATGACGAAACTACTTTAGAAAGATGTTAAGTTTGAATGGACAGAAAAGTGTTAGAAAAGTTTCGATCAATTGAAAAATCATTTGACGGAAGCTCCAGTACTAGTGCAGCCCGAATCAGGCAAGGAGTTCGTCATTTACAGTGATGCATCCCTACTTGGGTTGGGTTGTGTATTGATGCAAGAAGATCGAGTTGTAGCTTATGCGTCGAGGTAACTGAAGCCACATGAGAAAAATTATCCAACCCATGATCTCGAACTGGCTGCCATCGTATTCGCTTTGAAAATATGGCGACATTACTTATTTGGTGAGAAGTGCCATGTATATTCGGATCACAAAAGTCTCAAATATTTGATGACTCAAAGAGACTTGAATCTGCGACAAAGACGTTGGCTTAAGTTGTTAAAAGATTATGAGCTTGTCATTGACTATCACCCGGGAAAGGCTAATGTGGTTCGGATGCTTTGAGTCGTAAATCACTGTTTGCGTTACGAGCGATGAATGTACACTTGTCTGTTCTATACGACAATGTGTTAGTAGTAGAATTAAAGGCTAGACCATTGTTGATTCATCAAATTCGTGAAGTTCAAAAAGTCGATGATGAATTGGTTGCAAAACGGGCTGAATGTGTTTCGGATAGGGAGTCAAAGTTTCAAATTGATGACGACGATTGTTTGAGGTTCAGAAGTCGTTTGTGTGTTCCAAAAAATTCAGAACTTATTTCGATGATTCTGAACGAAGCTCATCGTAGCCGAATGTCAATTCACCCGGGGAGCACGAAAATGTACAACGATCTGAGACGTCAGTTTTGGTGGCATGGTATGAGATGAGACATTTCCGATTTTGTTTCGAAGTGTTTAATATGCCAACAAGTGAAAGCGGAACATCAAGTGCCGACGGGTTTACTCCAGCCGATCATGATACCTGAATGGAAATGGGATCGAGTCACGATGGATTTTGTGTCTGGGTTGCCATTGTCGACAAGTAAGAAAGATGCGATTTGGGTTGTTGTTGATAGACTGACTAAGTCGGCTCATTTTATTCCCGTACGTACGGATTATTCACTGGATAAACTAGCTGAATTGTATGTTTCTCAGATTGTGAGATTACACGGGGTACCCATTTCTATTGTGTCGGATAGAGATCCGAGATTCACCTCGTAATTTTGGAAGAAATTGCAAGAAGCCTTGGGTACCAAGTTGCATTTTAGCACCGCTTTTCATCCCCAAACCGATGGTCAATCCGAGCGGATAATTCAGATACTCGAGGATATGTTGAGATGCTGAATCCTTGAGTTTAGTGGTTCATGGGAACAATATCTACCTTTGATTGAGTTCGCTTACAACAATAGTTTCCAGTCATGCATTAAGATGGCGCCTTACGAGGCTTTGTACGGTCGAAAATGCCGTACACCATTGTTTTGGACCGAGCTCGGTGAAAGTAAAATTTTCGGAGTTGATTTGATTAAAGATGCTGAGCAGAAAGTAAAAATAATTCGTGAAAGTCTGAAGGCAGCATCAGATCGTCAGAAGTCGTACGCGAATTTGAAACGAAAAGACATTAAGTATTAGGTGGGAGACAAAGTGTTTCTTAAAGTTTCACCTTGGAAAAAGATACTCAGATTTGACCGTAAGGGCAAATTGAGTCCGAGATTCATTGGGCCGTATGAAATCTCCGAACGAGTTGGTCCAGTTGCATATAGGTTGCTTTTACCCCATGAACTCGAAAGGATCCACAACGTTTTTCATGTTTCGATGCTTCGACATTACAGATCTGATCCTTCGCACATAATAAGTCCCTCCGAGGTTGAAATTCAAGCCGATGTGAGTTATGAAGAAGAACCAATTCGTATCCTAGGTCGTGAAGTGAAAGAGTTTCGAAACAAAAAGGTTCCTTTAGTAAAAGTGTTATGGCTCAAACACGGGATGGAAGAAGCTACTTGGGAACCCGAGAACTCTATGAAAGAACGATACCCAAACTTATTTACCGGTAAGATTTTCGGGGACGAAAATTTCTTAAGTAGGGGAGAGTTGTGACAGCCCTAAAGTGACCCTAGTCGGAAAGCAGTTTCGGGACCGCTAAACCGAGTCACCAAATTATTTGAATATGATAATTATTGTCTAAAATATGTGAATATGCATGTGTGAAAGTTTTAAGCTTCGATTTAGTTAATTGCATGTGAATTTAGTTAATAGGACTTATGTGTGACACTTTTGAAATGTGATAGGTTAATCTATAAGGATCTATTAGTGCATGTAATCAAAAGGGTAGACTTACATGTCAATTTCCCCACTTAATTAGTAGTGGCCGACCATGACAATGAGGGTGGACAAAATGTGATGGGTAAAACATGTCATAAACATGTTGTGTTAATGCTTTATGTTAGAAATGATAAAATAAGGAGCATGGTAATAAAATAATGAAAAGGAAAATGATGAAGAAAAAAAGAGAGAAAAAGTTCTCATGTTGTTGAACTTGGCCGAATAGAAGAAAGAAAAAGAAGGGAAAGAGCTTGGAGAAAATCGGCTATGGTGGTTCACTAAACTAAGGTATGTTGATGTTGTTCCATGAGATTCATGCATATTTTTAGTTGTTAGCTTGAGTTCTACCTAGCCCATGGTTTAAATCTTTGCTATGAGACGGAGATGATATTCGGCCATGGGTGATGCCTTCTTGGTTGGTGTTTGATGTTGTGGTGATGAGGCATGAAGATGAGCTAAGTTTTGGCTAAGGTGGACTTGTGTTGATGTCATTTGGATGCTAAGTGTGAAGCTTTGTAGTGAAACATGTGATGGTGATTGATGACTCTTGGATTTTCTTTTTAGCATTTTTGAGTTAGACATTAAGTTCTTTGTTTAACCCATGACCAAAATTGAAATGGTATGGTGTCTTGATGCATTCGGCCATGGTAGGAAGTAGATGAGAATTGGTAGTAAGGTGAAGTGCAAATGTTAGTATTTGATTACTGGTGTATATATGTGTATTAGCCGAGTTTTGAACTTGAAACAAAATGGTATGTAGTCAATACAAGTAACCATATTTGTAGGAAGTATTAGGCATATAATCGGCCACAACATAGACATGCATATTCGGCCACATGAGGTAGATTGGTGTTGCATGTATTCGGTTAGAGGCAAGCATATTGATTCTTTTATCTTGGCTTAGATAATCGGCTAAAAGAGAGTGTGGGCTAATATGTTGAGTTGATTCATGATTTCATATGTATGTGACTCTAATGTCTAATGTATATATGGGTTAAGTACCTTGAGTTTCTCTTTTTGATGTTCAAATGATTAAATCAATTTATTTGTTAAATTAAGCTCAAGAGCAAAGGGGAACTAAATCCGATAAAGGGAAGGAAAAAGTGATCGAATAGCCGTCGAAATCGTTCGACAACATCCGAGGTAAGTTTTCGAGTAATGAAACTTAGTTTACGATTTGATTAAGTCATGACGTATAATCATAACAAATATACGGTGATATAATGATTCTACTTGAATTATATGTTGAGTTAATTAGTCTATACGTATGATGGGTAGCCATATGTGCATAGAGATCATGTCATAAAGCAAACCAAATCATGCTGTTTGTATGTGGCTATTGAGCCGAAAATGGGAATGCTTAATAATTGACTTGTGTGTGAATTCTAGTTATGAAAATGAAATAAAGATGTGTCATGATTTACTGATATGTGCATGAATATTCGGATGATAACCGGGCTAAGTCCCGAAGGCATTTGTGCTAGTGACTAATTCCGGGCTAAGTCCCGAAGGCATTTGTGCGAGTTACTAATTCCGGGCTAAGTCCCGAAGGCATTTGTGCGAGTTACTATACCCGGGCTAATTCCCGAAGGCATTTGTGCGAACTACTATATCCGGGCTAAGTCCCGAAGGCATTTGAGCGAGTGGCTATATCCGGTTAAAGCCCGAAGGTACTTGGCTTGGGAATGAGCGATCTTGCTGTAATAATTTCAATTAATATGCTCGTAAAATCCCAACGATGAGGTATGTTTCGTATATGCATTGGATTAGTTGATTCCTTTTAAATAGTATTCGCTCAGTCGACTAATGAGCTTCCGACTTTTGGTTAAGTTGATCTCTTATGTATGAGTATAAGGGTTGGTAATGTGAAGTAGGTATGATTTTGAGAATGTGTGTATATGAAATTATCCGTTTAGTCATATGAATGCTATACTTCAATTGTGCCTAATTTCATTGCTCAAAACTTACTAAGCATTAAATGCTTACTCCGTTTCTTTGATTCTCTGTTTTATAGATTTTGGTTAGTCAGCTATCGGACTCGGGATTGTCGAAGTCGTCCACACTATCAAAGCCCTTTTGGTACACTTTTGGTTGAACTCTGAAATGGCATGTATAGGACTACCCTTTTTGTTGTTGGTCATGTACCCTTTGGTTTTGTATAAACTTGGATAGCCATGCGAAAATGGCTTATATATACTTTGAGCATAGCATTATAATCGTTTTGTATGTTGTTCATTGAGAGATATGGAAATGTTTGGTAACGATTAGCCATTGGAATGGTTAATCATGATCATTTTGGTGCTTTGTATGACAAATTCTAGTTGATTCATGGAAAACCATGAAATAGGTAAAGTTTACCTTAAAAACAGATGCTGACAGCAACAGTGGTGTGGATTTGAAAAATCACTAAAAATAGTAGGAATGCAATTAAATAGTGAATAAATTATGTAATCGAACCTTGATGAATATACTTTCATATGGAAGAAACGAAACGATCATATGAGTCGTATTTTAATAGATATTTAATTTTTCGTGGAACAGGGCCAGAGCGATTTATGGATCCCCTGATCTGACTTTGGAAATTCACTATAAATTAACCAGAGATAATTAGAGGTCATGCCATATATGTATAGATTTATTTTTGAGTCTAGTTTCGTTAGAAACAAACGGCATAAGTAATGAAGCCTTGTACAGGAAGATATATAAGTCGTAATGCATGAAGGTCAGAGCAGTCGAACCCCGAAATAGGGGAGACTTTAACTAATAAACTGTACTAATTGGCTCAACCAAAAATTCTAGAAAAAAAGTTTTAGATGGATATATGAGTCTAGTTTCAGGTAAAATTTACGAAACTGGTTTTCGAGTTTTGGAACTCAAGATATGATTTTTAAGGTAGAAGTGACGCAGTTAGCCAGCTTGTCTGGAAATTTTTTAAAATGGACTGTGAAAATAAATGAAATAAGTCCGTAAATACCTCGTGTTCGACTCCGGCAACGGTCTCGGGTACGGGGTGTTACAAGAATCCATAAATCGAGTTAATGCGACAATAGGGGATTTAATGAGAAAGAAATTTCAATTAATTAACCTAGAGTCAGTTGCTTTTAATCTTGAAAGAGATATTATCATAATTTAAGGATTTCTACGAATTAAGATACCAAGTGAATAAATCGTTTAATTCAGATTCATAATGATAAATGAAGTCTAGGTGGATTCTTTCCTGGGTATTGTTTCGCTTATTGGTTATTATTAAATTATTTTCCTAATTTATTCTCTATTGAGTTCTTTAGTTAAATTAATTTTGTAATTTTAGTTTAAATCAATAACTCCAATTCGTCAGTTAAATAATAGGAAAACAGTAATTACTAATACTTTTAGTCCTCATGGATACAATATCTTTACTCACCATAGCTATACTATTTATTGATAGGTGCACTTGCCTTTATCGTATTTTTAGTTAGTTCCATGACACATCAATGGGGTTAGTGAAATGTGAAAATTGAACCAAAATTAATGTTTGAGATATACAAATGCACCAAATTAAAGTTGATGTATAACATTGCAAGTTGCCTTTAATGTTTACATGTTTTTGTCAATTTGACCCTTATTCTTTTTTTGAACTATATTTGGTCCTCAACCTTTTAAAAAAAAAGTCGAATTGTTGTTTTTTTTAATTGAAATATCGATCGAAATATTAAATTTCTAAACATTGTAGCTCGAGTGACAATCCAATGTGCTTCATGCTAAATTTTTTGAATTTTTATGAACTTTTGGTAAGTTTTTTTGAATTTGAAATTTTTTTATTTTTTTATATTTTCTAAAACCATTTGTTGACATGGCATATATAACAAATAGTACCATGTCAATATGAAAGTACACTTGGACTGCAATGCAGGATGCCACACTAATAACATTAAAAAAAATAATAGTTTAATTAGTATTTCCATTAAAGAAAACGATTTGACTCTTTTTTGATAGGTTAATGGTAAAATTTAATTCAAAAAAAGAATAATGGATAAATTAATAAAAAAAATATATACGTTGAGGGCTAAATTTGATATATGCCTTATATTTACTTATTAAAAATTTGATACAAAATTTTGATATTCAAAATTAAATATATGATATTTTCTGTTAAATATTTAAATATATAATTTAAATTTTTTAGAAAAATAGGATTTTTTAAAAAAATTTAGAAAAAGTCAAAATTTGAAGGACATGTCCAAATAATTAATGTATTTTTTTTAATAATAATCATATTGGCCTTATATTATCACTAAAACCAAACAACAAAATATAAATCCTACAAATGGAAAAATAGAAAATGCAAAACCAGAAAACTCGACCCAGATATACCGGCCTAAACCAAAAACCAAATACATGAACAAAAAGGAAAATCTAGAAAATAAAAGTCATCGACCATAATACCCAATCAAATCTATTCCTTTCACCCGTCCCAACAAATAATCATTTCCCTTTCCCCAATGATTCTAGAACTTAGAGAGGAAACTAATCTGAAACCCTATTTTCACCAAAGTTCATCCTTATCCCCTTGTCTCATACGCTTTAACTCTTGCCTCAGTCCTGTTCCTTTTCCCATTTCACTTCTAATGCTCGCTTTGCATATGCAAGAACTCTGCCCACTAGATAAATCGATTCACTTCTCTTTAACGTTTCTATTGCAATGGTATGTGATAATCCATTCGCCGCTTATATGGTATATTTGAAACTGATACTCCGAAAACTGCCTTTTAACTACTTTATATTGTGAATGTATACCCCTATAACCAATTTATCTCGATATTTTGACTTACATTTCTTCATTGTAGTTAATGAATTCCCTTCCAAAATAACCTCTTCCCAACCTATTTCTATGCCCATTTCCAACGCCTGATGGCATGCAATGGCTTTGGCGGTGAAAGCATACAATACTCTACTATGGGTCTTTGAGCGAGATAATAGAACTTGCCCCTTAGCATTCCTTGCGACAACTCCTGAGGCCGACCGAAAGTTTCGACCGTTTTAAGCTCCATCAAAGTTAATCTTCACGGTAGATCCAGAAGGTTTGCCCCATTCCCCCCACCGTATTTGCTCTTGGATAAGTCCATTTCTCTGTTTATGTTATCTCAATAAGATAGTTTTCGATAAAACTAGCAATCTCCTTACTTGTTTTAATTTTCCATTCATGTACCCTGGTATTTCTATCGCCCTAGATAGCCCAAAGCACACAATAGAAAAGACGCTTTTGAGTGGCCGAGCATCCACCAAAAACCCAAGTCAGCCACTAATTAAAACCCATATCTGCTGAGCCTAAAATACGAGTTAACTGTAATTCTGACCATACTTCTATGGACACAGGTTATGCATGAAACACGTGGTATACTGTTTCGGCCTCTACACCACACCGGGGACAGCATACTTATTAATGAGCTTCTTATGTTTCATGTTAACAAAAGTAGGTAGATATTCCAAGAGATCCTCCATATTGTAATCTTAATTTTCCCTGGAAGGTTTAGGCCCCATAGCTGTTTATAAAATTCCTTAGTACTGGTCTGTAAAGCATAAACAGTAGGAACCATGGGAAAGTTCTATAATAGTTTATAAGTGCTATATACCGAAAACTCCCCAGATGGCTCACCACTCCACACCATCAGATCGTCATGTGCCTCATGTGCCAGCAAAATTTGAAGGATTCTAAAAGTGTCCACCATCACAAAGGTATTAAAGATTAATTCTTCTTTCTATATTATTTGATTAGCATCAATCAGATCAACAATCATAGAATTTTGCATGCTATTATCATAATTGACTAATCTATAATTAGCAGCCCCAAGAACCTAAGCATCATCATTAATTGAAATTTTAAGACCTGAACCCACCCTCCAACATAATCCTTCTTGTAATACACCATTCGCAGCCCAAATGCTTTTCCAAGTATAAGATGGTAAATTATCTGAACGTACATCAATAAAATCTAACCTTGAAAAATACTTCGCTTTAAGAACATGAGATAATAATGAATCTGGATAGTTTATAAGCCTCCAACCTTGCTTAGCTAACAAAGCAATATTGAACTTCCCCATACTTCTACATCTCATTCTCCATTTTTTCTTTGGCCTATACATTTGACTCTGTTAGATATGTGAATGTGTTAGGCAGGTTGTTAGTTAGGTATCAAGATTGGTATATTGTTATGGGTTAGTTAGCAAAAGTTAGCCTATCTTCCTCATGTATATAAACCTCACCTCTGTACTGATACAAACAAATTATGAATACAAAACTATTTGAGTCATTTTTTTTCAATCTTTTCAATTTTATTGAGTTACTAATATGGTATCAGTCGCCTGAGTTATGGAGGTCGTTCTGCTGCTGATCCATGGACAATTTCACCAATTCCACTGCTGACCATGGTAGTCTTGCGTTTTCCAACTCTTGTTTGATTCAAACTTTTCCTTGTTACGATACGGTAAAGTTGGATGAGGGGAACTTTGTGCAATGGCAATAGCGTGTTTGTTTAATAATCGAAGGTTATGAACTATTAGGGTATTTAAAAGGGACATTACCTATTCCTCCGCAATTCATTTCTTCTCCAGATGGAATTCTAAATCCAAATCCTGATGCGTCTTTGTTTGTTTAGCAAGATAAACTTTTTATTTCTTGGCTCATTTCTACAATTAGTCCTTTATTATCTTATTTTACAGCAGCAAAATTGAGGTGTGACATTTGGAGTACAAAGAATCGTCTCTTTGCCGCTGCTACTAGAGCCAAGGTGTCACGTATCACACATGAGTTACACTCTATCAAAAAAAGGATGCTGTCCATTAAAGAGTATATGGCGAAGATACAAAATACTTGCACCTTGCTTGAAGCATCCGGATCAGTAGTTCCAGAAGTAGAGAATGTCAAAATTATTCTTGCTAGACTCTCATCGGAGTTTGACATGGTTCTTACTGTGGCTTCTTTTTCGTCTGATTCTATTTTTTTACAGAAGCTTGTCGATGTACTTATGGAACTTGAGAGCCGCCAGGCTCGTGCGGCGACCAATGCATCCTTCCACACGCATCTGGTGGAGGCTGCCTCATTGACACCGGTGGTAGAGCCCATGTGTGGTGGTTGTCCACTATCTTCTGGTCGTGGGCGAGGGTTCCGACCTCGGCTTCAATGTCAGATCTGATGGACATGTGATGCAAAAGTGCTATTATTGATTTGATCGTGATTATGATGGCTTGTCCACTTCGACCATGACGCCGACCCCATTTGGATAGGTGGCTACGGATCGTGTGACAATGTGGTTGGCGCACCTAGCTGGTATTCGTCAACGGGTGGTGGTCCAGGACTATCTCGAGTCTGTCGATGGTGCATCCGTTCGCATCTATTTGGGATAGGAGGCTGCCAAATTTTGCTATGGTAAATCAGCCATCTGCTAGGGTTCCTAGTTTTTTTAATGGTTATGATATTATTGCAGGTCAAGGGAGACAATCTGTTAGGCCGAATGCCGGAGCAAGCCCGTATTTTGGCGCAAATATGCCATCTGCCATGGGTCTACATTATTGGCCTTCCTCTCTTGGGCTTGTTGGTGCTCATAAACCGCCCACCTCATCTCATGGTGTTGGACCATATAGTAGGCTGGCACCTATGGATTTGATTCTTGGCCAATCTTCTAGGCCGAATGCCAATTTTGTTGGGCTTGAAAATGCTAGTAATTTTTTGGCACAAAATCATGGGTCCAATGTGCCTTGCACTAAATGAAAGTGTGTGTTCATGACGTTGATGCCTCGCCATGTGTTGTGTTGCCTCATTTCCCTAATTGTCATGCATCTTATTATTTGACCACCTCTAGGTCCAATTCCAATACTACTTAATATGGGTTAAATTTTGATAATGAAAACTCGTATATTCCTATGCTTGTAGGGACCACATCTTGGTGTCCTGACTTTGGGGATACACATCATGTATGTTGGTAGGCTACCACTTTACACGAGTCCATCCCATACTCAGGTACATCTCCTCTCTTTATAGGTGATGAGACTCCTACAAAAATATCATCTGTTGGGAATTTTAGTTTACCTACAACAAGTAAGATGCTCCATCTATGTAACAGCCCGATTTAGGGCCTAGCCGGAATATTGATCTCGGGACCACAAATCTGGATTTGAATAAAGTATTTTATCATTATTTTGGAGTATGGCATGTTCATATTAGTGTATGAAAATTTTGGTGAGTTAATTTTGACGTTTGTGAGCCCAATTGCGAAAAAAGACTAAATTGCATAAAATGCAAAAGTCCTAAGTTGATAGCTAAAAGTGTCAAATAGCTAGAGAACCTAAATTGGAGGTATTTAAAAGACAATTAGACCCTATAGAGATAGCTTGGTCAGCCATAGGAGACAAATTCATGAGAAAGTCAAAATTAGGTGAGTTTTGGTCACCAATTTTGACTAGTTTTAATATTTAAAATAAAACAAAGGCCATATCCTCTTTATTTTTCTTCTTCACCGATTTTTACCAGCCATATGAGGGTTTTGAAGCTTGAAATTTGCAGCAACTTATCATCTCTAGAAGTAAGTTATTTTCATACCCTTTGTTGAAGATTTTTACATTTCTAGACCCCTAGAAGCATGAGCTTTCAAATGAAGGTACTGTTTTGCAAAATGGTTGAAAGTATAGGGTTTTTCCATGAGAGCACTTAGGGTATTTTTTGAAATTTTATGAAAGAATATGAAGCTTAGTGGTGTGATAAACAACTTTTATGAAAGGATTTTCATGAAGATACCTAAAAAGGACTAGTTTGCATAAGTTGTAAAGTAGATGATAAATGTATAATATAGTGGGAATTTGGAGTTGCTATAAGAGTAAAAAGGGTTCAGCTAGGCTTAAGATGCAAAGAAATTCGATAAAAATCAAATTTCAAGTCTAGGGGTAAAATGGTCATTTTGTCAAGGTTTAGGGGCAAAATGGTCATTTTACCAAAGAAGTGAATTTTCAATTGCCTAATTTTATTTAGTGATTAAATAAGTGTATTTTTCTATTATAGATCAAGAAATACCGAATCCGAACCTAGACCAAGGGAAAGCTAAGCAAATCGACTAAATCGACTAGTTGCCACATTTTGTAATCCGAGGTAAGTTGTATGTAAATAATAAAACTACATTGATAATATATGTGTTTAAATTATATCAAAATTATTATAGCATAAATTGCTTGACTTGTGGAAATGCGAAAATGTGATGAGAATAGAGATAGTAGAGTTCCCGTTTGAACCTAGGAAATAAATCGAATATTCATGCCATGACATATGGGTTATTGTGAGCTAGTGTAAGACATGTCTGGGACGTGCATCGGCCACATTATGAGAGCCAATGTAAGACCATATATGGGACATGGCATCGGCATCGAGACAAGTGCTAGTGTAAGACATGTTTAGGACATGCATCGGCCTCGAGACATAAACCAGTGTAAGACTATGTTTGGGACATGGCATCGGTGCCTTACCCCACGTTTGAGGCTATGGAATATTCGATAGCATTCTAAACGGTTCAACAGTGAAAGTTCTGATTTCTAACTAATGTGGAAAGTATAACCGTGTTGTGAGTGATATAGGTACCTATTTGGCATGTATAAAATGTGAGCCACATTATATGCTATATGATGTGTACTGAATATTGATGAGTAAGTTTTGATTATGCCTACTTGTGTATTATGATACTTGTTGATGAATGGCAAAGTATTGTTGTATAATTATTTATATGCAACTTACTAAGCTTTATACTTACTCCCTTTCCTTTCCTTTTTCTTATAGTGCTGCCTATCTAGCTTAATGATCAACGGAAGTTAGAGATATCGATCACACTATCAATCGAAGCATTCGGTATAGTTTGATTTAAATTTTTGAATATGGCATGTATAGGGAACTAGACTTGTGTTTTGTGTTGGTTTGGGATAAATTGTAACACCCCTTACTCGAGACCGTCGCTGGAGTCGAGCACGAGGCGTTACTAGACTTATCTTACTTGTTCGGGGCATAATTTTTTTTTAAAATTAATTCGCTCACATTCATCCAATAAATCCATAAAAAGGGCCTTTGAGGCCCTAAAACGTGCAATTGGAACAGTTCCAGACCAAACCGAGAACATTAAAAATTTTCCAATTACTTCAACAAATCAAAACAATTTATTTCACTATTCATAATAAAACTGTCCATCTGCATAACAGTTATTAAATTAATTATAACTCAAGTTACGAAACTCAAAATTTAAATCCATAAATTTTTTCTGAGACTAGACTCATATATTTTCTTATCTTAATTTTTCCAAAATTTTTAGTTTGGCCAATTAGTACAGTTTATTCATTAAAGGTTCACTTGTTTCGCAGTTCAGCGGACCTGACCTCTCTTCACTAAAAATCAATTATCTCATTATACAGAATTTGGATAATGTTTTTGTTTGTTTCTAATGAAAATATACTTATTAAGTAATCTAGAAATATAAACTATGACTTATAATTCTTTTTTAAAATTTCTAGTGATTTTCCAAATTAGGAACAGGGGATCACGAAGTCACTCTAAACCAGTCTTACAAAAATTTAAATATCTCAGAATATAGACTTCCTTTTCTTGCTCTGTTTCTTTTTTATGGAAATAGAATCAATAATATTTAATTCTATATCCAATTAACCATTTAATTCCATTTATACAATTTTTAGTGATTTTTCAAATCCAAGTCACTGCTGCTGTTTCCTAACTGTTCCATGGCCAACTCTTACTCCTTCATAATTTCTTTGCATCAAACCTCATTTAGGCATATATAATACCAAAACATGTTCTTATTTAGCTATATCATAAGCTAATCATTACCAAGTATTCACATGACATTTTTTAATCATATCATAAGGACATACACACAAAATAGCCAAGTATCTATACATGCCATAACTTAAAGTATTTCTAGTCACAAAATACCGAGATAGCTCATTGATAGTGTGAGGCGATCTCTAACGTCCTTATGATTTTCTGAGTTGGCTTTGCGATACTATAAAAAGGAGAGAAAAGAAAGGGAGTAAGCATAAAGCTTAGTAAGTTTGCATGTAATAAATAAAAACATTCTAAATGAATTATCAAGATAACCTGAACCTTTCGAACATGGACTTATCTTACCTTCCCTTTGGTACTCTTTAAATTTTTCGTTGAACCACTTGGAATACTAAGGATATACGGATACCGTTCCTTTTTAAACTTACTATTGCCATGTCTTGACATGGTCTTACGTGGTATACTTGCCTTATGAACTCACTATTGCCATGCCTTGGCATGGTCTTACATGGGATATTTGCCTTATCGTAGTTTATCAATGCCATGTATTGACATGGTCTTACATGATTTCCTTGCATTGTAAAACTTACCAATTCCTTGGTATGGTCTTACTTGGTATCCTTAAACCCTAATGTCATGACATTTGTATCCTACACATTCCTAAGGTTCAACTGGGACTTTTAAGTATCATTTCTCCGTAAATTCTTACTTGAATCATCAAGGAATAAATTTAAAAAATAAATATATAGATGCTGAAAAATAACATCATTAATTAGAAATAATAAAACATTGCATTTATTTACCGCAAACTTACCTCAATACAAAATATGATCAAATATTTTAATTTAGTCTTCAACATTTTTCTTTCTTTAGTCTAACCCTGAATTTCATTCTTCTTGATCTATAATAGCATATTTAACTTATTTAATATTCACATTTATCAAAACAGTCCCTAACTCTAACTTTGGAAAAATTATGATTTTGACCCTAAACTTTTGCACATTTACACTTTTTCCCCAAGGCTTGGAAATGAAACTTTATCCCTAATTCTTATGTTTTATGACATGTTGACCATTTATTTACCTACGTCAATATCAAATTCCCACTCTAACATGTACTTATGACCATTAGGTATTTTTACCGATTATGTCGTTGTACTCGTTTTCGCTTAAAATCGCTTAGCTCAAGTCGTTTAACATAATTTCAAGCATCATATTCTATCATAAAACATCAAAATAAACACATTTCACTAATGGGTATTTTTCCAAATATGAACTCTAGGTTAAATTATTGCTAGAATAAGCTAAATCAAGTTACCGAGACTTCAAAAATGTAAAGAAAAAATGGGGCTTGGAATCACTTACTATGAAGCTTGGAAGCTTGACAAAACCCTAGTTATGAAGAACCCTTGAAATTTCGGCCTAATGAAGAAGATGGGCACATTTTGTCATCTTTTTCCCTTTTTTAATCTTTTAATTACCAAATGACTAAAATACCTTTCATTAAAACTTTAGTTATTTTTATCTATGTATGTCCATTTTTGTCCATGAAAATCTAATGGTCTAATTACCATTTAAGGACCTCTACTGTAATATCTCAAAAATTTTTACAGTAAGATATTATCTTTGATATAGTAAAATAAGGAAATAAAATGATAAAAAGGAGAAATTTTGAGTTATGTCAACCTTGGGAATTATATTATGATATATTAATTCAGGAAATGACTAAATTGTGAAAGTGAGAAAATTTTTGTTGCTCAAGAGTAAATACTCAAAGTTTGAGGGGTTAAAGTGTAAATATGGAAATTTTAAAGGACCAGTAGTGCAAATATTTTAAGGATGGAATGATCTAGAAACGAAGGAAAATGGATGAACTAGGACCAAATTGAATAGGTAAAGAATTATGAGAGACTAAATTGTAATTTTACCAAATTAAGTGATGACTCAAGGATGAAATTTTAAAGATTATAAAAGGCAAAAATGGTCAATTAAAAGGAGAGAGAAATCTAGAAGGCAATGATGATGTTGGTGATATTTTAGATTAACTAATTAGTTAATAAATATTTTGAATTGATTTTTTAATGATATTTTATTATTTTATTATTATTTTATTTAGTATAAATATATATGTGTGGAGAGAAAGATGAAACACACACACCAACCATCATTTTCTTCCATGCACCCCACATTAGAAAGAAGAGAAGAAAGAAACTTTTTTTTTTACAATTTAGTCCTTTCAACAAAAATTCACCATTTTCACCTAGAAATTAAAAGAATTTATATGGTTACCAAGAGATAAAAATAATAAGAAGATTATAGGGAGCTAGAATATCAAGTTAGATTCAAGAAATAGAAGTTGAAGGAGAGAGAAAATCAAGTTAAAGATTGAAATCAATGGAATAAGGTAAGAACATCAAGATTTCAATATAATTTTAAGTTTGATATTATTGAAAAAGCATGGAATTGATGTTAATGTAGAGTCTTCTTTTATATGGTCTTATGTTCTTGATATGTTTGAGAAATAGTGTAGAGAAAGAAAATAAGGGTGTTATGAACATGGTAAATAAACATATTGCACTAAAATAGTTTTGGTTAGCAGTAGTATGCTAAATTTGAAAAGTCACCATATATTGCAGAAATCAAATTTTAAATTAAATCTTATTGAGTCTAGTTTCTTATAGAAGAAATGGTGTAAGCAATGGAATTTTGAATTATGAGAAATAATAAATTTTGTGAGACAAGGTTAGAGTGACTTTGGGTTCCGCTGTTCTAACTTTGGAAAATCATAAAAAAATGGAGAAAAATAATTACGATCTTAAATTTATAAAATCCTTAATGAGTCTATTTTCAAGAGAAACAAACGGGAACATCATCCAAATCTTGTACGAGGAGATAATTAATTCTTAGCGAAGAAGGCTTGGAACTGTCAAACAGCAGAACAGGGATAAATTTAAAGAATAAACTGTACTTATTGGCTAAACCAAAAATTTTTAAAATTTTATGGTAAGAAGATATATGAGTTTAGTTTCAGGGAAAATTAGTGGATCTTAATTTGGAGTTCTGTATCTTAAGATAAAAATAATTTAGTGACTATGACACGGATGGACAGCTTTCAATATACATATAGTAAATAGTCAAATTATAGATAATGTTACTTATAAGCATGTTATATACATTAAGGATGTGGAATGGAGAGGAGGAGGAGGAAAATATATATGAATATTTAGCTAGCATGGCTAATTTGCATGTTTTAGGCTCAGGGACTAAACTGAATGAAAATAAAATTTTATGGGAAATTTTGTAAAAATGTTAGAAATGACCAAATTGCATGAATTGGATTATTTTATTATTTAAATTACAAAATTGAATGAAATTATTAATTTAGACTAAGATCGGGTGAAATCATGTTTTAGCGATTAAATTGAAAAGTGTTGAAATTATGGAAAATTCTGATATTTCATAGAATTCATGGGCTGTTATCAATATGTTTGAGAATAATTAGGCTTGAAACAAGGATTAAATTACCATAATTTTATTTTTCTGAGCCTAAAGATAAAATCGTCATTAATTAAAAGCTTAAGGGTAAAATGGTAAATTTGCCTAAGAGTACTAATTTATCGTATCAGAATATGAAATGAATGAGAATTATGATCAAAGTCATTTATAAAGACACGGACGGCTCAAATACGATACTTGAACGTGGAAAAGAAAATGTTATCAGATTAGTGAAATTATAAGTACGAACAAGCAACGAGGTAAATTTGTGTAACTTGAATTATATTTTTATATGCTTGAAATGTATGTTATTGATGTGAATATGATTTGAATGTTCATTGTATGAAAATTGATGAAACATTAATATATTCGATAAAAAGAGGAAGAAATCCCGGTTGAATGAAAGGAAAATTTGATGGATCATTGAAAAGGGAATTGACAGTACAAAGGATCTAGCCCGGATGGGTGATCCTAATGATATAGCCCTCACGAAGAATATGTGTGAGTTTGGATTTAGCCTGGACTGGTAATCCAGACAAAGCTTTATAGAGTATTTGTCATTGCAGGGGATTTAGCCTGGATTGGTAATCCCGACAATACTTTTTGAGCATATGTTACAGGGCATTTAGCCTGGACTGGTAATCCTGTTGTAAGAAATGAGGTTCGCGGGAGTGTGCTCTCTCACAGGGGATTTAGCTTGGACTGGTAATCTTACTGTAAGAATTGAGGTTCGTGGGAGTGTGCTCTCTGAAATGGAAATGTACTCACATGAATATGAATTGTCAGACCCAAAATGGTACACTAAAGTGTACCTCTGAAAATCCATCGAAATTTCGAGAAATTCAACGGGATAAATATAGAAAATGGTAAGAACTTGAAATCAAGAAATAAAACTTGAAATACATAGAAATGATAATTATTTGGTATATTGAAATATGATATGGAAAATACATGTATGTGAAACTTGCCAGACAATTATGCATATTCAAGATTATGGACTGCTATTGGAATAAATATACACTAAACTCATGATAATGATGGTACATGTATTATTATCATAATGAATTGAAAGATATATATATTTATGAAGAAACAGCAAGAAAATGATATGTATCATGATATGTAAATATGAGACTATCTTTGATACGTTGATACAAGGAGAATTATGTATATTATGACAAGTTGTGACAGCCCAAAATTGACCCTAGTCGGGAAGTGGTTTCGGGACCACAAAACCGAGTCATAAAAATAATTGATTTCCATATTCTATGCTTATTATGTGTGTACATGAGTATGTGGAAGTTTCATTCTCCAATTTTGCCAATTGCATGAGAAATTATTAAATAGGGATTGATATGAGACATGGTGAAAATATGATAGGCTAATTTAAAATGGTTTATTAATGCATGTTGTGAAAATGATGGGTTTGCATGTCAAATTACCCAAAATTTGAGCTAGTGGTTGGCCATGCTATGGGTGGAAACATGTTGGGAACATGTTGGCCTAGTGAGGTATGTAGGAAAAAAATAAAATAAGGGGCATGGGCATAAAATAATGAAAAGGAGTATGATGAATACAAAAAAAAATGTGTGTAGTTGTTTCCCCCCATTGCCGTGAGCTAAAGAAAAGAAAGGAGAAAATTTTTTGTTCATCCTTTCTCATCTTCATTTAGCCGAAACTAGAAAGAAAAAAACAAAGAAAAAAAAATGCTCATCCTTTGGTTCATCCTTGGCCAAAAATTTTAAGGAGGAAGGAAGAAGAAAGGTTGAAGAGGTTTGGCCATGCATGTAGCTAGGCTAAGGTATGTTTGATGATGTTCCATGAGATGCATGCATGTTTTAGTTGTTAGCTTGAGTTCTACCTAGCCCATGGTCTAAATCTTGCTATGTGATGGAAATGACACTCGGCCATGGATGCATCATTCTTGGTTGATGTTTGATGTTGTGGTGATGAGGCATGAGGATGAGTTAAGATTCGGCCTAGGTGGAGTTTGTGTTAATGCCATTGCATGCTAAATATGAAGCTTGTTAATGATGCATGTGATGGTGGCTTGATGATTCTTGAACCTCCTTTTTAGCATTTTTGAGTGAGCACATATGTGCATTGGTTGCTAAATGGAGAAGAATCGGCTAGCAAGTTGTGTGCTAAGGCCGAATATAACTTTTGCATGTTAATGAGCAATGCATGTGTTAAATTGATGGAAAGGGAGAGGATGCTTTACTAGTGTGTATATGTGTGTATTAGCCAAGTTTTGAACTTGAAACAAAAGGGTGTTTAGTCAATACAAGTGACCATACTTGTAGAATGTATTAAGTGTTGAAATCGGCCCCAAAATAGACATGCATATTCGGCCAAGGGGGAAAAATTAGCTAAAATGTTGAGTTTGATTCATGATTCCGTACATATGTGACTTTAATGTCTAATGTATAAATATGGGCTAAGTGCCTTGTGTTCCTCTTTTCGATGCTCAAATGATTAAATCAATTTATTTGTTTAATTAAGCTCAAGAGCAAAGGGGAACTAAATCCGATAAAGGGAAGGAAAAAGTGGTCGAATAGCTATCGGAATCGTTCGACAACACCCGAGGTAAGTTCTTGAGTAAAAGAGCTTAAATTATGATGTGATTAGATCATGTTTTGAGCAAATTAAAATCATGCTCTTTGTGTGGCTATTGAGCCGAATTTGCAAGAATGATAAATGTCTTGTGTTTGAGTTTTGCTAACGAAAATGAAATACGAATGGGCCATGATTTATTGTTAAATGTGCATGGTTATTTGAATGCTGTCCGGGCTAAGTCCCGAAGGCTTGTGCTAAGTGACAATATCCGGACTAAGATCCGAAGGCATTTGTGCGAGATACTAATTCCGGGCTAAGCCCGAAGGCATTTGTGCCAGTTACTAAATCCGGGTTAAGTCCCGAAGGCATTTGTGTGAGTTACTAAATCCGGGTTAAGTCCCGAAGGCATTTGTGCGAGTTACTAAATCCGGGTTAAGTCCCGAAGGCATTTGTGCGAATTACTATAACCGGGCTATGTCCCGAAGGCATTTGAACGAGGAACTATATCCGGTTAAATTCCGAAGGTACGTGATTTGGGAATGAATGAACTTGCTGTAAAATTCCAGTTAATACTCTCGAAACATCCCAACATTGAGGTATGTTTCGTATGTGCTTGAATTTAGTTGAGCCCTTACAAATAAGTATTCGCTCAGTGGATAAACGAGCTACCGGCCTTTGGCTGAGTTGATCTTTTGTGTATGTACATAAGGGTTGATAATGTGAAGCAAGTACGATATCGTAAATTTGTGCATATGAAATTATTCGTTTAGCTATATGAATGCTATACTTTTGTTGTGCTGGAATTCCTTGCTCAAAACTTACTAAGCATAAATTGCTTACTCCGTTTCATTGCTCCTCTGTTTTATAGATTTGGTTCTCCAGCTATCGGACTCGGGATCTTGAGGTCAAAGTCGCCCACACTATCAAAGCCCCCTTTTGGTACAATTATGGTTGAACTTCGAAATGGCATGTATAGGACTACCCGTTTGTTGTGGGTCGTGGACCCTTTGGACTTGTAAAAATTTTGGATAGCCATGCGAAAATGGCTTATATGTGTTTGAGTATAATGTTATAATCATTTGGTGTGGATATGCTTGACAAGGATTGGCCACGGGGATGGTTAATCACTTTCATAAATTGTGCTATTTATGCAAAAAGGGCTAGTTGAATCATGGAAACCATGAAATAGGTAAAGTCTACCTTAAAGGCAGATGCTGACAGCAGCAGTGATGTAGATTTGGAAAATCACTAAAAATAGTAGGAATGGAATTAAATAGTGAATAAATTATTTAAACAAACCTTGATGAATCTACTTTCATAGGAAAGTAACGAAACAATCATACGGACAGTATGTTAAGAGATATTCAGGTTCTCGTGAGACAGGGCCAGAACGGTTTCTGGATTCCCTGTTCCGACTTTGGAAATTCATTATAAATTAACCAGAGATAATTAGGAGTCATACCATATATGTATAGATTCCTCTCTGAGTCTAGCTTCTATAGAAAGAAACGGCATTGGTATTGAAGTTCTGTGCAGGGAGATATCCAGGTCGTAATGCGCAAAGGTCAGTGTAGTCGATCCCTGTAACATGGGAGACTTTGACTAATAAACTGTACTAATTGACCCGACCAAAAATTCTAGAAAAAAATATGTAGATGGGAATATGAGTCTAGTTTCAGGGAAAAATCACGAAACTGATTTTTGAGTTGTGAAACTCAAGATATGATTTTTAAAGCGACTAGTACGCAGATTGGCAGTGTCTGGGAAATTTTTTTTATAAGGGGTTTAAAGTCTGTTAACACCTCGTGTTCGACTCCGGTGTCGGTCTCGGGTTCGGGGTGTTACATTTGATTGGTATCAGAGCTACGGTTTAGTCGATTCTAGGACTACCGTAATGCGTTGCGTCTAGCTATACATGCCATTTTATGTGATTACTTGATAGTGTGGTGATTTCTGACAATTGTAAATGTGTTTATTTATAGTAATGGATCCCGATCCCGACCGAGAGGTAGCTGATGATCTTGAGAGTGTAGCGCCTGCTCCCGCACAAGGGACAGCGCCGGCGGACTCTCAACCTAATGCTAGTAACCCGAATGATGAAGCTAGACAAGCTTTCTATAGCGTGATGAATGATTGGTTCAAGCAATACATTCGAACTAATACGGCTGTCCCACAACCTCCATTCCCAACTAATACCACCCCTGCACCTACAATACCTACGGTAACTGACCAAATAAGGTCAAATAAGCCCCCAGTTGACAGAATCCGAAAACATGGGGCTACTGAATTTAAGGCTACGGATAGCGACGATGCCGAGCAAGCTGAATTTTGGTTGGACAACACTATCCGGGTACTCGATGAGCTATCTTGTACACCCGATGAATGCCTAAAGTGTACTATCTCCTTGCTACGCGATTCTGCCTACTATTGGTGGAGTACTCTGACTTCTGTTGCGCCCCGAGAGCAAGTAACTTGGGAGTTTTTCCAAACTGAGTTTCGGAAAAAGTATATCAGTCAGAGATTTGTTGATCAAAAACGGAAGGAATTTCTTGAGCTTAAGCAAGGTTCCATGTCAGTTACTGATTATGAGCGAAAATTTGTTAGACTTAGTAGATACGCTCGGGAATGTGTTTCGTCCGAGGCTATCATGTGTAAACGCTTCGAGGATGGGCTGAATGAAGATATAAAAATGTTCGTTGGCGTTCTTGAAATACGAGAGTTCGTAGTACTGGTCGAGCGAGCTTGTAAAGCCGAAGAGCTTAGAAAAGAAAAACAAAAAGTTGATGTGGGAACTGGAGAGTTTCGTAAAAGATCTTCGGGAAAGTCTCTTCAACAGGTATCGAAGAAATTTTGAGATGATGCGGGCCAGTTTAGAGGCACTTCGGGCCTTTTTAGACGAGATCGTGATCGACCCCCTGTGGGTACACGAGGCACTTCGGTCGCCAGTGTTGGGAATGAACGTCGAGACAGAACGAAATGTCGATATTGCGGTAAATGGCATTCGGGGAGTTGTAGATTCCCTGACCGCTCCTGTTACAAGTGCGGATCGGTTGACCACTTCATTAAAGATTGCCCGAGGTTGTCTGAACAGAATGTAAATCAGAGTGGGAAACCGGGTGCTACCACTGCTCGAGGTAGACCATCTGGAAATACGGGCAATGCTGGTGGTGGTCAGAGAGGATCTAGAGATGCTACGACCAGATCCGAGGCTCGTGCGCCTGCTAGAGCTTATGCTATACGTGCCCGCGAGGATGCTTCTTCGCCTGATGTTATTACCGGTACTTTTACACTCTTTGATACTAATGTAATTGCTTTGATTGACCCCGGTTCTACTCATTCTTACATATGTGAAACCTTAGCATCCAGTAAGACTTTACCTATTGAGTCTACTGAGTTCGTAATTCGGGTGTCAAACCCCTTGGGTCGTTACGTGCTTGTCGACAAAGTGTGTAAGAAATGTCCCCTAGAAATTCGAGGTTCCTGTTTCCCGGCGGACTTGATGCTTTTGCCGTTTGATGAATTTGATGTTATTCTTGGTTTGGATTGGTTGACCGTGCATGATGCGGTTGTGAATTGCAAGAGCAAGACTATTGATTTGAGGTGCGCAAATAACGAAGTAATCCGAGTTGAGTCTACGGACTTGGAGGGGATGCCAGCTGTAATATCAGCAATGTTGGCCCAGAAATATGTAAGAAATGGGTGCGAAGCATACCTTGCGTATGTACTTGATGACAAAGAATTAGAAAAGAAACCCGAATCTGTGCCGGTGGTTTGTGAATACCCGGATGTTTTTCCTGAAGAATTACCGGGTTTACCACCTGTTCGGGAGGTAGAGTTTGGTATTGAGCTTGTACCTGGGACTACGCCGATTTCGATAGCTCCGTATCGTATGGCACCAACCGAGTTAAAAGAGTTGAAAGCTCAGTTGCAAGAATTAACGAATAGAGGTTTTGCTCGACCAAGTTTCTCACCTTGGGGTGGACCAGTATTGTTCGTGAAAAAGAAGGACGGAACCATTAGGTTGTGCATTGACTATCGTCAACTAAATAAAGTGACGATAAAGAACAAATATCTGTTGCCGCGCATCGATGATTTGTTCGACCAACTGAAGGGAGCCACAGTGTTCTCAAAAATAGATTTGAGATCGGGCTATTATCAGTTGCGAATTCGAGAATCGGACATACCCAAAACTGCCTTCAGAACGAGATATGGTCACTACGAGTTCTTAGTGATGCCGTTTGGGCTCACTAATGCCCCTGCGGTATTTATGGATTTGATGAATCGGATCTTCAGACCATATTTGGATCGGTTCATAGTTGTGTTCATTGATGACATCTTGGTCTATTCAAGAGATGAGACCGAACATGCTGAGCATCTGAGGCTAGTGTTGCAAATTTTGCGGGATAAGCAGTTATATGCTAAGTTCAGTAAGTGTGAGTTCTGGTTAAGAGAGGTTAGCTTCTTGGGTCATGTGGTATCCGCATCGGGTATTCGAGCTGACCCGAGCAAAATTTCAGCCATACTTAACTGGAAGCCTCCAAGAAATATTACCGAAGTTCGAAGCTTCCTGGGACTCGCCGGTTATTACCGACGATTTGTCAAAGGTTTCTCGATGATAGCCACACCAATGACGAAGCTACTTCAAAAGGATGTTAAGTTCGAATGGACGGAGAAATGTCAGAAAAGTTTTGATCAACTAAAACTTATTTGAATGATGTCCGGGCTAAGTCCCGAAGGCTTGTGCTAAGTGACAATATCCGGACTAAGATCCGAAGGCATTTGTGCGAGATAATAATTCCGGGCTAAGCCCGAAGGCATTTGTGCGAGATACTAATTCCGGGCTAAGCCCGAAGGCATTTGTGCGAGTTACTAAATCCGGGTTAAGTCCCGAAGGCATTTGTGCGAATTACTATACCGGGCTATGTCCCGAAGGCATTTGAACGAGGAGCTATATCCGGTTAAATTCCGAAGGTACGTGATTTGGGAATGAATGAACTTGCTGTAAAATTCCAGTTAATACTCTCGAAACATCCCAACATTGAGGTATGTTTCGTATGTGCTTGAATTTAGTTGAGCCCTTACAAATAAGTATTCGCTCAGTTGATAAACGAGCTACCGGCCTTTGGCTGAGTTGATCTTTTGTGTATGTACATAAGGGTTGATAATGTGAAGCAAGTACGATATCGTAAATTTGTGCATATGAAATTATCCGTTTAGCTATATGAATGCTATACTTTTGTTGTGCTGGAATTCCTTGCTCAAAACTTACTAAGCATAAATTGCTTACTCCGTTTCATTGCTCCTCTGTTTTATAGATTTGGTTCTCCAGCTATCGGACTCGGGATCTTGAAGTCAAAGTCGCCCACACTATCAAAGCCCCCCTTTTGGTACAATTTTGGTTGAACTTCGAAATGGCATGTATAGGACTACCCGTTTGTTGTGGGTCGTGGACCCTTTGGACTTGTATAAATTTGGGATAGCCATGCGAAAATGGCTTATATGTGTTTGAGTATAATGTTATAATCATTTGGTGTGGATATGCTTGACAAGGATTGGCCACGGGGATGGTTAATCACTTTCATAAATTGTGCTATTTATGCAAAAAGGGCTAGTTGAATCATGGAAACCATGAAATAGGTAAAGTCTACCTTAAAGGCAGATG
Source organism: Gossypium hirsutum (assembly GCF_007990345.1). Taxonomy (NCBI): domain Eukaryota; kingdom Viridiplantae; phylum Streptophyta; class Magnoliopsida; order Malvales; family Malvaceae; genus Gossypium; species Gossypium hirsutum. The sequence goes on along the minus strand of NC_053435.1, from coordinate 51,057,073 downwards.
CTGACAGCAGCAGTGATGTAGATTTGGACAATCACTAAAAATAGTAGGAATGGAATTAAATAGTGAATAAATTATGTAAACAAACCTTGATGAATCTAATTTCATAGGAAAGTAACGAAACAATCATACGGACAGTACGTTAAGAGATATTCAGGTTCTCGTGAGACAGGGCCATAACGGTTTCTGGATTCCCTGTTCCAACTTTTGAAATTCATTATAAATTAACCAGAGATAATTAGGAGTCATACCATATATGTATAGATTCCTCTCTGAGTCTAGTTTCTATAGAAACAAACGGCATCAGTATTGAAGCTCTGTGCAGGGAGATATCCAGGTCGTAATGCGCAAAGGTCAGTGTAGTCGATCCCTGTAACATGGGAGACTTTGACTAATAAACTGTACTAATTGGCCCGACCAAAAATTCTAGAAAAAAATATGTAGATGGGCATATGAGTCTAGTTTCAGGGAAAAATCACGAAACTGATTTTTGAGTTGTGAAACTCAAGATATGATTTTTAAAGCGACTAGTACGCAGATTGACAGTGTCTGGGAAATTTTTTTATAAGGGGTTTAAAGTCTGTTAACACCTCGTGTTCGACTCCGGTGTCGGTCTCGGGTTCGGGGTGTTACACAAGTAATAAATTCAAGTGAGACATGTTGAGAAAATAAGTTTGTCAATATTAAAGTACGCTAACCAATATTGTTGCTTGAAGTTTAGGCAAGTGTCAAATTACTGGTTGAATGGTAATATGTTTAGTTATAAGGCGCATTGAAATGGTAAGTACTTAGATGAAAATATAATTTAAGATTTTGGGAAAAATTTTTCCATGATCCCGATTTAATTCCGGTTAGTTTCTAATGTATTTTTTGGGCTTCGAGGGCCCAATAGAGAGACGTTATGATTAATTTCAAAATATGAATAATAAATGACTCAGAATTATCTGAAAATATTCAGTAAACTCCGGCAATGCCTCTACCCTATTTCGGCAATATATACGGGTAGGGGGTATTACATCTACTTCAATTATACTTTTTAATTTAATCCTTTAGCATCTAAAACTCATATTCATCAACTTTTGCAATTAAGCCCTAATAGGTAAATTAAGCATGCTATCTATAAAGTTTTCCATCGATACTCTAACACATGCATCTAATCACTCGGTAAATTATAAAAATTAATCGGAATAAACTTTTCTATCTCAAATTTGTGGTTTCACAACCACTGTTCCATTTAGGCCCTATTTTGGGATGTTATATTTCTCCCCCCTTTAGGGATTTTCGTTCTCGAAAATCTTACCTGTGAAAAGATTTGGATACTGTTTTTGCATAACCTCTTCAGGCTAGTATGTAGCCTCGTCTACCCCATGCCTATTCCATAATACTTTCACAAGTGCAATACTTTTGTTCCTTAGTTGCTTGACCTCTCGAGCTAAAATCTTTATCGGTTCTTCACCATAAGTCATATCTTGCTGAATCTCAACCTCTGTCTGTGAAATCACATGTGAAGGATCAGAACGATAATGACATAACATGGACAAATGGAACATATCATGAATCTTCTCTAACTCTAGCGGCAAAGCTAACCGATATGCTAATGGTCCAACTCTTTCAATCACCTCAAACGGTCCAATAAAACATGGGCTTAGTTTGCCTTTCTTGCCAAATCTAAAGACTTTCTTCCACGGTGATACTTTGAAGAACATTTTGTCACCAAATTGATACTCAATCTCTTTTCTTTTCAAGTCTGCATAAGACTTCTATCTATCTGAAGCTACTTTCAAGCAATCTCTGATAACTTTCACTTTCTCTTCAGTTTCTTTAACTAAATCAACTCCATAAATTTGATTTTCTTTAAGCTCTGTCCAATACAAAGGTGTGTGAAATTTACGTCCATACAAAGCCTCATAAGGTGCCATTTTCAAACTCGACTGGTAACTATTATTATAAGCAAACTCTACCAACGGAAAATATTTCTCCCAACTACCGTAAAATTCTAAGACACAACATCTGAGCATATCCTCAAGTATCTAAATAACTCTCTCTGATTGACCATCGGTCTGGTGATGGAAAACTATACTAAAACTCAACTTTGTTCCCAAAGTTTCCTGTAACTTCTTCCAAAATCGCAAAGTAATCTCGGGTCTTTATCTGAAATAATCGATAACGGTACTCCATATAGTCTGACTATCTCTGAAATATACAGCTCGGCCAACTTGTCAAGTGAATAATCCATACGAACTGGAATAAAATGAGCCGACTTCGTTAGCTTATTAATCACAACCCATACTGTATCTTTTTTTCTTGGTGTCAACAACAATCCTGTCACAAAATCCATGGCAACTCGGTCCCATTTCCACTCAGGAACTAACACAGGCTGCAATAAACCTGAAGGTACCTGATGTTTGGCTTTTATCTGCTGACAAATCAAGCATCTAGAAACAAACTCTGAGATATCTCTCTTCATTCCTACCCACCAATACATTTTCTTCAAATCATTATACATCTTTGTACTACTTGGATGAATAGACAATGAACTACTATGTGCTTCCTCTAAAATCTTTCGAATAAGCTCATCATTCTTTGGTACATATATCCGATTTCTAAACATTAAACAACCATCGGAACTAGTCTGAAAATCTGACTCTATACCCGACTCACACTGAGCTCTTTTGGCTTGCAACTCACTGTCATCTTTCTGAACTTCACAAATTTCTTTAAGAAACATTAGTTTAGCTCTTAATTCGGCTAAGATAGAGCCATCATTAGATAAGGTTAAACTAGTGTTCAAAGCTCTTAATGCAAATAAATATTTTCTACTCAAAGCATCAGCAACTATGTTTGCCTTACTTGGGTGATAATCGATCACTAGTTCATAATCTTTAATCAACTCTAGCCATCTTTTTTGCTTCAAGTTCAAATCTTTCTAAGTCATCAAGTATTTCAAACTTTTATGATCAATAAATATTCGGTACTTCTCACCATACAAGTGATGTCTCCAAATTTTCAACGCAAATACAATGGCAACTAGTATTAAATCATGTATCGGATAATTTTTCTCATGTAGCTTTAGCTTTCTAGAGGCATAAGCAATTACCTTTCCTTCCTGCATAAGTACACAACCTAGTTTATTCAAGGACACATCGCTGTAAATCACAAACTCTTTACCCAGTTCTGGTTGTACTAAGACAGGAGCTTCAGTCAACAATGCTTTAACTTGTCAAAACTCTGCTGACACTTTTCAATCCATTCAAACTTGACATCTTTCTGTAGAAATCTTGTCAATGGAGTAGCTACCATGGAAAATCACTCTACAAATCTTTTATAATAACCAGTGAGACCAAGAAAACTTCTGACCTCTAATACATTCCTGGGAGGCTTCCAATCAACAGTGGCTGAAATCTTACTTGGATCAACTCTAATACCCTCACCTGAGACTATATGTCCAAGAAAACCAACTTCCCATAACCAGAACTCACTTTTGCTAAACTTGGCATAAAGTTGATTATCTCTCAAAATCTGTAAAACTGTTCTCAAATGCTCTGAATGCTCAGTCTTATCATGAGAATAAATCAAGATATCATCAATGAACACAACTACAAATTTATCCAAGTAAGGTCTGAAAATTCGATTCATTAAGTCCATGAAAATGGCAGGAGCATTAGTCAACCCAAATGGCATCACAAGGAACTCATAATGGCCATACCTAGTCCGAAAAGCAGTCTTCAGAACATCTTACTCTTTAACTCGCAATTGATAATATCCGGATCTCAAATCTATCTTGGAGAACACAGTAACTCCCTTCAATTGATCAAAAAAATTGTCAATTCTAGGTAGTGGATACTTGTTCTTAATAGTCATCTTGTTAAGCTACCGATAATCTATGCACAATCTCATTGAACCATCTTTCTTTTTCACAAAGAGCACTAATGCACCCCATGGTGAACAACTATGTCTTGCAAAGCCTTTCTCTGTTAGTTCCTGCAACTGAACTTTCAATTCTCTCAATTATATTGGAGCCAGTCTATAAGGAGTAATAGAAATGGGTGTTATACTCGGAACCAATTCAATACCAAACTCAACTTCTTTGATAGGAGGCAAACCTGGTAGTTCTTCCAGAAACACATCAGGAAACTCACATACCACAGGCACTGATTCAATTTTCAACTCTAGATCTTTAGTATTCAACACAAAAGCAAGATAAACTTTATATCCTTTTCTCAAGCATTTTGGAGTAGACATAACAGAAATCATGGCAATTGAACTATCTGACTCATCTGAATTAACCCGAAGAATTTCACCATTTTCGCATTTCAAATCAATGAATTTCTTCCACAATTCACTATCACGTCATGCGCAGTCAACCAATCTATACCAAGAATCACATCAAACTTATCAAATGGCAATAGTATGAGATTGGCCGGAAAACAACAACCTCTAATCATCAAAGGGCAATTTTTACATACTTTGTCTACTAATACATGCTAACCCAATGGATTCGATACTTTAATCATAAATCCTGTAGAATCTATGGACATGTATTCATACTAGGCATCAATTTCATGCAAACATAGGAATGGGTCGAACTTTGATCAATCAAAGCAATAACATTAACATCATGAAGAGAAAAAGTACCCGTAATTACATCGGGGAAGGATGCCTCTTCAAGAGCACGAATAGCATAGGTCCTTGCAGGTGCTCTAACATCTAGTCTCATTGCTGAATCTCTAGATGCACATGTACCTGCCCCTATTCTTGAACTTCTCTGAGGTCTACTTCTAACGGGGGCATTGCCTGATCTTACACTTGGTATTACTTCTCTTTTAACCATCCCAGGACACTCCCGAATGAAATGATCCGATGCACCACATCAAAAACAACCAGTCTTAGTTGCTCGACATTGACCTGGATGACGTCGACCACATTGAAGACACTCGGGTCTATCAGGCTGAATACTGCCAACAATCGCAATTGAAGTGGTCTTACCCATAAATCTTCTACCTCTGTTTCGACTAGAATACCCTGCTGAAAAATTAGATCTCGTGGAGAACTCTCTAGGCCTCTTGGATGTAGACTGAAACGACTTGCTCATCTATCTCTTCTTCGTATCTTGCATCTCAATTTCAGCTTTACCCTTTCCTTTCAGCAACTCTTTTGCCTTACAAGCTTTTTCAACTAAAATAACAAACTCTTTTATTTCTAAAACACCGACTGATAGTCGAATATCATCATTGAGACCATCTTCAAATCTCTTGCACATAATAGTTTCAGTAGACACACACTCTCAAGCATAATTACTGAGTTTGACAAATTCACGTTCATATTCAGTTACTGTCATCTTACCCTGCTTTAGTTCAAGGAATTTTTTTTTCTGGTCAATGAACCTCTGACTAATGTATTTCTTACGTAACTCCTCCTGAAAGAAATCCCAAGTAACCCTCTCTTTCGGTACTACTAACATAAGTGCCTTCCATCAATGGTAGGCTAAGTCTCGTAAAAGTGATACAACACACTTCATGTACTCTTCAGGTGTGCAGGATAACTCATCAAAGACCCTAATAGTATTCTCGAGCCAAAATTCAGCTTTCTTTGCATCATCATCTTTAGTAGCCAAAAATTTTTCGGCCCCTTATTTTCTAATTTTATCAACTAGTGGCTTCTCTCTTCTGACTGTATCTGTGACTAGGGAAGCTACATGGTTAGTCTAAGGATCATGAGGGGGTGGAGGTCTAACGGCCGGATTCGTATGAACGAACTCGGCAAACCATTCATTCATAGCTTGGAAGAAGGCTTCTCGAGCCCCCTCCTCCCTAACTAACTGTAACGGGCCTTTCACTACTATTTGGTGGCACCGTCCCTTCTGCGGGAGTGGGCACGTTACTTTCTACATCATCTGCACCAACTCGTTCGGGATCCATAACTATGAAAGAAAAACATTTTAAAATTGTCAAGAGTCGTCACACTATCAAAATATAAGTATGGCATGTATAGCTAGACTCTTACTCATATTGAATATTTCAAGAACCGACTAAACTCTTGCTTTGATACCAATACATGTAACACCCCTTACCCGAGATCGTCACAAGAGTCGAGCACGAGGCGTTACCAGACTTATCTTACTTCTTCGAGGCATAAATTTTTTTAAAATTAATTCGCTCGCATTCATCCAATAAATCCCTAAAAAGGGCTTTCGAGGCCCGAAAACGTGCAATTGGAACAGTTCGGGACCAAATCAGGAGCATTAAAAATTTTCCAATTACTTACACAAATCAAAACAATTTATTTCATTATTCATAATAAAACTGTTCATCTGCGTAAGACTCACTAAATTAATTATAACTCAAGTTACGAAACTTGAAATTTAAATCCGTAAATTTTCCCTAAAACTAGACTCATATTTCTTACCATTATTTTTCCAAAATTTTTGGTTTGGCCAATTAGTACAGTTTATTCATTAAAGGTTCCCCTGTTTCACAGTTCAGCGGACCTGACATCTCTTCACTAAAAATCAATTATCTCATTATACAGAATTTGGATAATGTTTTTGTTTGTTTCTAATGAAAATATACTTACTAAGTAATGTAGAAATATAAACTATGACTTATAATTCTTTTTTTAAAATTTCTAGTGATTTTCCAAATTAGGAACAGGGGATCACGAAGTCACTCTGAACCAGTCTTACAAAAATTTAAATATCTCAGAATATAGACTTCCTTTGCTTGCTCTGTTTCTTTCCTATGGAAATAGAATCAATAATATTTAATTCTATATCCCATTCACCATTTAATTCCATTTATACAATTTTTAGTGATTTTTCAAATCCAAGTCACTACTGTTGTTTCCTAACTGTTCCATGGCCAACTCTTACTCTTTCATAATTTCTTTGCATCAAACCTCATTTAGGCATATATAATACCAAAACATGTTCTTATTTAGCTATATCATAAGCTAATCATTACCAAGTATTCACATGAAATTCTTTAATCATATCATAAGGACATACACACAAAATAGCCAAGTCCCTCTACATGCCATAACTTAAAAGTATTTTTAGTCACAAAATATCGAGATAGCTCGTTGATAGTGTGAGGCGATCTCCGATGTCCTTATGATTTTTCGAGTTGGCTTTGTGATACTATAAAAAGGAGAGAAAAGAAAGGGATTAAGCATAAAGCTTAGTAAGTTTTCATGTAAATAAATAACAGTATTCTAAATGAATTATCAAGATAACCTGAACCTTTCAAACATGGACTTATCTTACCTTCCCTTTGGTAAACTCTTTAAATTTTCCGTTGAACCACTTGGAATACTAAGGATCCATGGGTACCTTTTCTTTTTAAACTTACCATTGCCATGTCTTGACATGGTCTTACGTGGTATCCTTGCCTTATGAACTCACCATTGCCATGCCTTGGCATGGTCTTACATGGGATCTTTACCTTATCGTAGTTTATCAATGCCATGTCTTGAGGTGGTCTTACATGATTTCCTTGCCTTGTAAAGCTTACCAATTCCATGCCTTGGCATGGTCTTACTTGGTATCCTTAAACCCTAATGTCATGACATTTGTATCCTATACATTCCTAAGGTTCAACCGGGACTTTTAAGTATCATTTCTCCGTCAATTCTTGCTTGAATCATCAAGGAATAAATTTAAAAAATAAATATATAGATGCTGAAAAATAACATCATTAATTATAAATAATAAAACATTGCATTTATTTACTGCAAACTTACCTCGATACAAAATACGATCAAATATTTTGATTTAGTCTTCAACCTTTATCTTTCCTCAGTCTAACCCCGAATTTCATTCTTCTTGATCTATAATAGCATATTTAACCTATTTAACATTCACATTTATCAAGACAGTCCTTAACTCTAACTTTGGCAAAATTATGATTTTGCCCCTAAACTTTTACATATTTACACTTTTGCCCCAAGGCTCGGGAATGAAATTTTATCCCTAATTCTTATGTTTTATGACATTTTGATCATTTATTTACCTACGACAACGTCAAATTCTCACTCTAACATGTACTTATAACCATTAGGTATTTTTACCGATTATGTCATTTTACTCGTTTTCGCTTAAAATTGCTTAGCTCAAGTCGTTTAACATAATTTCAAGCTTCATATTATTCCATAAAACATAAAAATAAACACATTTCACCTATGGGTATTTTTCCCAATATGAACCCTAGGTTAAATTATTGCTAGAATAAGCTAAATCAAGTTATCGGGACTTCAAAAACGTAAATAACATTAAAAATGGGGCTTGTAATCACTTACTATGAAGCTTGGAAGCTTGACAAAACCCTAGCTATGAAGAACCCTTAAAATTTTGGCCTAATGAAGAAGACGGGCACATTTTACCATCTTTTTCCCTTTTTTAATCTTTTAATTACCAAATGACTAAAATACCTTTCATTAAAACTTTAGTTATTTTTATCTGTGTGTGTCCATTTTTGTCCCTGAAAACCTAATGGTCTAATTACCATTTAAGGACCTCTACTTCAATTATACTCTTTAATTTAATCCTTTAGCATCTAAACCCCATATTTATCAACTTTTGCAATTAAGCCCTAGTAGGTAAACTAAGCATGCTATCTATAAAATCTTCCATCGATACTCTAACACATGCATCTAATCACTCGGTAAATTATAAAAATTAATCAGAATAAACTTTTGTATCTCGAATTCGTGGTTTCACAACCACTGTTTTGTTTAGGCCCTATTTTGAGATGTTACATAAATTTCTTATTTTGTATTAAGCCCTAAACGATGGCTAATATTCATTTCGATATATGCAAATGGTGTTATGTTCATTGATGGGTAGAATGCATAAATGAAATATTGTCTATTGTGGCTGATTTTATTGCATGAAATAGTCTTGTACTGGTTTTGGTTACTTTTGTGTAGGTTGTATAAGTAAGGGTGACAAAGAGACTTGGTAAATAGTCTAATTTTGTCCATACGGGTAGACACACGGGCGTGTGTTTAGGCCGTGGGTGACACACGGCCAGCACCATGGGCATGTTGTCTAGTCGTGTGTCCCCTGCACATAAAAATTTCAATTCAGTATTCATGATAGTAAACACATGGGCAGAGACACGGCCGTGAGTCTCAGCCGTGTGAAGGGCACGGTCTAGCACACGGACGTGTGCCTTGGCCATGTGACCCTTAAGAAATGCTGACGTCAGAAATCGAATGTCCAGGTTTTTACACACGGGCTAGGACACAAGTGTGTCATGGCCGTGTGAAGGACACGGGCCATAGACACGGGTGTGTGCCAAGCTGTGTGAAAATCCCTGTAGGTGTGCATTTGGAATTAATTCCACACGTATGTTGACACGGACGTGTCTTTGTATTGCCTAGGCCGTGTGAGCCACACAGGCCAACCGCACGACCATGTCAAATTGATCACGCGGGCGTGCGCCCTTGTGTCAAGTGTCATTTTTCTAAAGTTGACGAAAGAACCCGAGGTGTTTTTGAATGATTTCCAATGGGTATTTTGGGTCTTGTAGGCCCATTTTAAGGATGTGTTTGTAAGCTTGAGAAAGTTTTAAATTTGTCCAAGTCTTGGAGACTCAGAATTTGTGGTAAGCATGAGTTTAAGTTAGGTAATGCCTTGTACTCTATCCCAACATAGGATACGGGTATGGGGTGTTACAGTCTATCTAATGTTCTGTGCGTTCCAAGTATCAGAATGAATTTGTTATCTGTATCTCAGTTTGCTAAGGACAACAATGTATTTTTTGAATTTCATCCATCTTATTGTGTTGTTAAGGACATTTCGACTTGGGAAATTTTGCTGCGGGGCCACACTCGTGACAAGCTCTATTATTTCTCACCGGTTCCTTCAGGTTCATCAATTAGTGACCGTTCTGTCCTCAATACTAGTCTTTAAACTTCCAATACTGGTGATGATGTGTTTGCCTTATGGCACCGCAAACTTGGTCATCCTTCTACTTCAATTGTTAAAATTATTCTTGATAAATGTAAAATTGTCTCCAATAAAATGTGCCTTGATAATATTTCTACTGCATGTTAAAAAATGAAGTATCATAAACTGCCTTTTGTCAAACTCTACCACTGAATATAAGGATTTTTTTGATTTGGTTGTCTCTGACTTGTGGGTTCGGCATCAGTTGCATGTGGCGATAATTTGTATTGTATTTCATTCATCGACATGCATTGTAGGTTTACTTGGATTTATCTCATTAACTATAAGTCTCAAGCAGTGAAATGTTTTCTTCAATTTCAGAAGTTGATTCAAACTCAGTTTGGGAAATGTATTAAAATGTTTCAAAGTGATTAGAGTGCCGAATATCGTGCGTTCACACAGACTCTTACTAATCTTGGGATAATTCATCGTCTATCCTGTCCTCGCACGTCGGAGCAGAATGGAGTGGCTGAGCAAAGCATAGGCACATTGTGGAGACTGGTCTTACTCTGTTAGCTTAAGCAAATCTACCCATGGAGTATTGGGGCTATACTTTTTGTATTATAGTACATTTCACAAATCGTCTACCTACTCCAGTGTTAAAAGGACAATCCCCATATTAGATTTTGCATGGTCATGGACCTACATATGATCATTTAAGGGTATTTGGGTGCTGTTTTTTTATGACAGCCCTAAAGTGACCCTAGTCGGAAAGCGGTTTTGGGACCGCTAAACCGAGTCACCAAATTATTTGAATATGATATTTATTGTCTAAAATATGTTAATATGAATGCGTGAAAGTTTTAAGCTTCGATTTAGTAAATTGCATGTGAATTTAGTCAATAGGACTTATGTGTGACACTTTTGAAATGTGATAGGTTAATCTATAAGGATCTATTAGTGCATGTAATCAAAAGGGTGGACTTGCATGTCAATTTTCCCCCCCTAATTAGTAGTGGCCGGCCATGAGCATGAGGGTGGACAAAATGTTATGGCTAAAAAACATGTCATGAACATGTTGGGTTAATGCTTTATGTTAGGAATAATAAAATAAAGAACATGGGAAATAAAATATTAGTGTTAGTAGGAGGAGAAACAAAAAAAAAATGTGTGTGGTTGTTCCTCCATTGTGCTGTACCTAGAAGAAAAAGAAAAGAAAAAAAAGGCTTCATCCTCTTTGTTCTTCTTGACCGAAAAATCAAAGGAAGAAGAAAGGAGTTTTCTTGCTTCATGTTCGATTGGTTGGTGTTTAGGAGGAGGTATGTTTGATGATGTTCCATGAGATGCATGCATGTTTTAGTTGTTAGCTTGAGTTCTACCTAGCCCATGGTCTAAATCTTGCTATGTGATGGAGATGACACTCGGCCATGGATGTATCATTCTTGCTTGGTGTTAATGTTGTGTTGATGAGATATCAAGTTATTTTTGTGACCCAAGTTGAGATTTGGATTTTGGAATGAGTAAGGTTTTCGGCTATGGTAATTATAAGGGTGATGGATGTTGTTTCATGCTAAATCTAGATGAACAATGTTAGTGCTTATATCTCGATATTTATGAGTTTCTTTCTTGGTTTTACCTCAAACCCATGAAGTATTTTTAATTGGTGTTGTTAGAGGTTTCGGTCATGGGATTATAAGCTTGTTAGTTTTGATGGTGAAATTTATGCCTTGTAAGGGTAAATGGTTCAAAGGAACATTCGGCCATGATGTAAAAATTATGGTGAAGTGATGTTAAATGCTTTGAATATTGAGTATATATATATTGTTATAAGTTGAATTTAAGATTTGCTAAATTGCCTTTGTCATTGCCGAATGTGTGTATAGTTAAAGAGAATTTGTTTAAGTGCTTAGTTAATTGATATTGAGTTAATGATATGTGTATTCGGTCATAAAGTTGCACATGAGGAAATGTTAGATTAATGGTATTAAATTGCTTAATGTGATTAAAAATGCGTATGACCATTTTGTATTTGAGCTAAAGGTGGCCATATGACCTATCAAATTCATTGTCATATTCGGCCATAAGCTAGCATAATGAGACTTTAATAAGTTAAATTTGTTTGAATTAGCTCAAGAGCTTAGAGGACCAAAGTTGGATAAGGGAAAGGAAAAAGTGATCGAATAGCCGTCGAAATCGTTCGACAACATCCGAGGTAAGTTTTCGAGTAATGGAACTTAGATTATGATTCGATTAGATCATGTTTTAAGCAAATCAATATCATGCTCTTGTATGTAGCTATTGAGCCGAAAATGATAATGCTTGATAAGTGACTTGTGTTTGAATTCTAGTTATGAAAATGAAATATAGATGTGTCATGATTTACTAATATGTGCATGGATATTCGGATGATAACCGGGTTAAGTCCTGAAGGCATTTGTGCTAGTGTCTAATTCCGGGCTAAGTCCCGAAGGCATTTGTGCGAGTTACTATATCCGGGCTAAGTCCCGAAGGCATTTGTGCGAGTTACTATATCCGGGCTAAGTCCCGAAGGCATTTGTGCGAGTTACTATAACCGGGCTAAGTCCCGAAGGCATTTGAGCAAGTAGTTATATTCGGCTAAATCCCGAAGATGCTTGGGTTTGGAAGTGAGCAAGCTTGCTGTAAATTTCAAATTAATACGCTCATAAAATCCAAACGATGAGGTATGTTTCGTATATGCATCGGAAAAGTCGATTCGTTTTAAATAGTATTCGTTCAATTGATTAACGAATTTTCGGCCTTTAGTTAGGTTTGATACCTTGTGAATGAATATATTGATTGAAGCGTGAAGTAAGTATGTTTATGAGAATGTGCATATATGAAGTTATCCATTTAGCCATTTGAATGTTATACCTTAGCCGAAACTAATTTCATTATTCAAAACTTACTAAGCATTAAATGCTTACTCCGTTTCTTTGATTCTCTATTTTATAGATTTTGGTTCGTCAGCTATCGGGCTCGGGATTATCGAAGTCGAAGTCGTCCACACTATCAAAGCCCTTTTGGTACACTTTTGGTTGAACTCTGAAAATGGCATGTATAGGACTACCCTTTTTGTTGTTGGTCATGTACCCTTTGGTTTTGTATAAATTTGGATAGCCATGCGAAAATGGCTTATATACACTTTGAGCATAGCATTATAATCGTCTTGTATGTTGTTCATTGAGAGGTATGGAAATATTTGGTAACGATTAGCCATTGGGAATGGTTAATTATGATTATTTTGATGCTATGTATGACAAACTCTAGTTGATTCATGGAAAACCATGAAATAGGTAAGGTTTACCTTAAAAACAGATGCTGACAGCAGCAGTGGTGTGGATTTGAAAAATCACTAAAAATAGTAAGAATGGAATTAAATTGTGAATAAATTATGTAATTTAACCTTGATGAATCTATTTTCATAGGGAAGTAATGAAACGATCATATGAATAGTATTTTATGAGATTTTAAAGTTTTCGTGAAACAGGGCTAGAGCGGTTTCTGGATTCCCTGTTCGGAATTAGGAAATTCATTATAAATTAACCAGATATAGTTAGAAGTCATTCCATATATGTATAGATTCCTTTTCAAGTCTAGTTTCTTTAGAAACAAACGGCATAAGTATTAAAGCCCTGTACAGGGAGATATATAAGTCGTAATGCATGAAGGTCAGAGCAGTCAAACCCTGAAACAGGGGAGACTTTAACTAATAAACTGTACTAATTGGCCTGACCAAAAATTCTAGAAAAAAAATTTGTAGATGGATATATGAGTCTAGTTTCAGGGAAAATTTACAAAACTGATTTTCGAGTTTTTGAACTCAAGATATGATTTTTAAGGTGACAGTGACGCAGTTAGCCAGCTAGTCTGGAAATTTTTAAAATGGACTGTAAAAATAAGGGAATTAAGTCTGTTAACCCCTCCTGTCCGACTCCGGCAACGGTCTCGGGTACGGGGTGTTACATTTTTTCCCTATTTGCATCCATTTATACAACACAAGTTTGATTTTCGCTCTCATCCGTATACATTTTTGGGATATAGCTCTCAACATAAAGGGTATCATTGTCTCACTCCTGATGGTAAGATAATTGTTTATCGTCATGTTGTTTTTAATGAACGATGATTTTTGTTTTCTTCTCCTACCATGCCCACAGTTACTCCTATTTCGACTATCTTTACGTATGTTCCGTTGGTTAAGTCCACTACCTTACAACGTGCTATCACAGTTGCGACTACCACTGTTGCTTAACCTTCTCATAACCTCATATAGTCTACATCAAGTAATCTCTCGACTGAGTTACGAACTGCTCATGAGAGTTTTCGGCCTTTAATCTCAAACACTAGGGGTTCATCTATTCGAAGAAATACTCTGGGTATAGTCTCTTCGGCACCTCTGTTTGTTCAACCGATGAATACTCATACTATGATTACTAGATCCAAGGCTGGAATTTTTAAACCCAAGGCTCTGTCTGTTGAAGCCGTTGAATAAGAACTATGCACAGTTGAAGAAGCTCTTACTGGTCCAGAATGGAAACTAGCAATTCAAGCTGAGTTTGTTGCCCTTATGGCTAACTCCACTTGAGAGCTTGTTTCTCTGACTTGTGGACGGAAGGTGGTAGGATGTAAATGGCTTTATAAGTTAAAGAAAAATTCTGATGGGCCCATTGCTCGGCACAAGGCTTGACTAGTTGCAAAAGAATGTTCACAGGTTCTTGGATGTGGTTTCAAGGAAATGTTTAACCTAATGGTCAAACCTACGACCATTCGAACCATATTGACGGTTGCAGTTTCTCAAGGTTAGCAACTGTGCCAAGTCGATGTCAATAATGAATTTTTAAATGGTGATCTCACCGATGAAGTCTTCATGCAACCACCTCCAGGTTATGTTCAAAGTGGTCTGGATGGTGAGCAGTTAGTATGTCGTCTAACAAGGACATTATACGGGTTGCACGAAGTACCACGTACCTGGTTTGATAAATTGAAACAGTTTCTAGTTTCTATTAAATTTTGTATATACGAATCTGATGCGTCTTTGTTTGTTTGAATAACAGTCGAGTTTGTTCTTTATGTTCTAGTTTATGTGGATGATATTATTTTCACAGGGAGAACGGTTGACAGTATAAATAGTTTTATTCAGTTGTTACATAAAGAGTTTTCTTTAAAGGACATGAGGAATCTCCACTACTTATTAGGTATTGAAGTTACTTGATCTTTCACTGGGAGTCTGCACTTATGCCAGTGTAAGTACATCAGAGATCTTCTTGATAGGAGTTCCCTAACCAATGCTAAAAGTGTTCATACTCCAATGATCAGTTCATCCATGTTGTCTAAATATGAGGGTGAATGTCTTGTTAATCCTACGGAGTATTGTAGTCTTGCTGGTGCACTTCAATATGTGGTGTTGACTCGGCCAGATATTGCTTATGCTGTAAATCATGTATGCTAATTTATGCATGCACCTACTTCAGTCCATTTGGCAGTACTAAAGAGGATTTTATGGTATTTACGAGGGACTATTGATCATGGCCTAATTTGTCGTCCATCTGATAGACTATCTCTCTTCGGTTATGTTGATGCAAACTGGGGGTTGGGTTTTGATGATTACCACTCTACGACAGGATATTGTGTGTACTTTGGCAATACACCCATCTTATGGTGTTCAAAAAAGTAACAAGTTGTTTCTTGATCAACAACAGAAGCCGAATATCGAAGTCCTACTGCTGTTACTAGTGATATTACATAGTTAGTCTCTCTGTTAATAGAGTTACAAATTCACTCTGCTGACTCCCTTACTGTTTGGTGTGACAATTCTAGTGCAGTAGCAATTGCTGCCAATCTAGTCTTACATTCCAAGTTCAAACATGTTGAACTGGACCTATTTTTTGTTCGTGAGAAGATAGCTAACGGTTCACTTATTATTGGTGAGGTTTCAGTGTGTGACCAAGTTACTGATGTTTTTACAAAACCATTATTTGTCTCTTTGTTTACTCGGTTTCAGACTTTGCTTTGGGTCTTACCTATTGAGAAGTTGCGTGAATGTTAGAGTATGTGAATGTGTTAGGCAGGTTGTTAGTCAGTTATCAATACTGGTATATTGTTATAGGTTAGTTAGTAGAAGTTAGCCTATCTTCCTCTTGTATATAAACCTTATCTCTGAACTGATACAAACATATTATGAACACAAAACTATTTCAGCCATTTCTTTCGATCTTTTCAATTTTATTGAGTTACTAACAGACTCCAAGCACACTAATGAATCCCCCTTCCATGCCCCTTTTGCCACCAAGATAGTGCCATTATCTTTTCAAGCTCCCTACAAAGAGAATTTGGCAATAGAAAACACGACATTGCATATATTGGTATAGCCTGAAGTACTGATTTGATAAAAACCTCCTTTCCCCCTTGTAACAATAACCTTATGCTCCATCCCTCAATTCTTGCTTTAACCCTATCCTTCAAACTTTGCAAAGACACTTTTTCCTCCTTTCCACTATATTTGGCAACCCTAAATACCTCTCTGAGTTATTGGAAAAATGCATCCCCGAAGTGGTCACAATTCTATTTTTCTCCTTCTCCATGGTATTTGAACTAAAAAAGATTGTAAACTTATTGAAAATCATGCATTGTCCTGAACATCTTTCATATTATTATAAAATTCCTTTCACAACTAAAACTCATCTGATCGATGCCTCATAAAAAATAATACTATCATCCCCAAAAAGTAAGTGAGAGATTTGAGGGCCTTACCTACTGGCGTTGGCTTATCGTAAAAGACCATCTTTCATTGCCAACCACAATAAAGTCGAAAGTCCTTCACTGCACATAAGGAACAGAAAAGGACTAAGTGGATCACTTTGACGAAAGCCCCTAGAAGGCTTAAAATTCCTCCCCTTTTTCCCATTTACGTTGACTGAATATGAAACCAAGGAAATACATCACATAATAAGATCAACCCAATCTCTAAATAATTATTAAACTTAAATTTATAAAATTTGTGATTTACTTAAATTAGATAATTATTGCATAAGATGAATACAATTCCATTTTAATTATAGAATCATATTTTTTAAATTAAAATAATTTAATCAACATGTTCATTTATATTATGTTTTGATAGAGATATGTTAGTTTGGATTATGATATTAACATTTATTAAGTGTAAATTTATAACAACTTTTATTTGGAACATACATAAATTTGTAATGATTTAATTACAAGCTTATTGGGCCTCAAATTTTTTGAAATAGGGATTTACTTCCTAAAATCAACTTTTCTTTTTCTACTTTTGGAATTAAATTAAAAATCTAATTTGATTTTAGAATTGAGATGAGAGAATCAATTTTAATATACGGGTCAAACTTTAGCTGATAATTCAAATGGGACATTCTTTGCTTGTTTTAGGTTGGAATTTATTTTAGTTTACTTTCAATTATTTTGTTATGAAAAAAGATTAATTTTTTTAATTAAATTTGATTCGTATTACTAAAGCTCAATCATTAAATATGATATCTGATAGGTGAGTGGGAACTTTGCAAGTGTCACACCTCAAGTTCAATAGATCCAAGATTAAGGCGTATGGTTGTGAAGTTATCTGTTTGGCGTAGTGAAATTCGCCATGTAGAGTCTTCTGGCAAATTGGAACATGGTGTATAGTACCTTCTGTTGATTAAATAAAGGTTTTAGGTTATTTTCTTATCTAATAGAAGGATATATCAAGTGAAGTATAAGCCATATGAAAGTTATCGGCAAATGTATAGTACGTCTAATTTGTCCAGATACTGTGTTAGTTGGGTTGTAAAGTGGCCTAGTTAGGATCTAACTGGATTAAATGGTCTGATATCCATTATATAGGATTCTCATTTATGTTTATTTTAGAATCTATAAGCCATCAAGAATGAAAAATTTTGGACACAAATTACTTATGTCAAGTTCCACTAAAGGGGTTTGGGAGTATATATGTGTGTATGAAGGTTTATTAGCAAGCTTCTTCCTTCAATATTACTCTCTGGTTTTTTTCTTAAATTTAAATGTTCTCTTTTCCTAATTAAGTTGGAAGCTAAGGTTCTTGAGTTGTTCCACCTTCTGGTAAGCGATATAGCTCTACATATTAAGTTTTTGATAAAGTGAGGTCGTTAAATGTTATATGAACAATAAGTCATAAGTACAAGGCCTTGCATGGGGGTTATTTAAGATTGGGATGTTAGCAGATTATATGTAAATGGATTTTAATGGTGAGTGTATGTTCTTTAAGAAGTTGTTGCTATTGGGTCGAGATGGATGTTCGAGTCTGGAGCTTCAAGCTATAGTAAGTGAGTATCAGATGAGTCTTTATTCTGACTCTTGCATGTTAATTGTTTAGGTGAAGACTTATATATAATGATAACACTTCAGATAACGGGTAGGTAGGTGAAGCATAGTAAAGATGTTATGTGTGTGTGACGATATTTTGTATGAACTACTTTGTGAATAGAAAGTGATTAGTAAGTATGCAGGTAAAATTTTTGATATAGGAGTGTATGAATCGATTAGTTATGCATGAACAAATATGGGTAAGTAAATTCTGGGTAAAACATTTTTTGTGATACCTCTAATAGGGTAGGTATATTGCTAAGTAGATTGGCAGATCACGATATGAAAAGAAGTGTAAGACCATGTGGTTGAGACCCATGGTAATGTATGATACGAAAACACTCATTGTGTAGCCTTCAGTAAAATGAAAGCTAGATTGGTGGATCACGACATGAAAATGTGTGAGTCCATGTAACTGAAACCTATGACAATATATGACTGTATGAACGTTTATGGTGATGCCTTCGATAATGTGTAGATCGAACTAACAGATCACAATGAATTTATGTATAAGTCCATGAGGGAGAAACCCATAACACCTTTTGTGAAAATCCGTCGGATAGTAAACACGTGATTCTATATGTTTGCCTGTGTGACATAATCTGCTACACTTTTGTGGCAAGTTTTGTATCATCTTATTGGTATATTCGATGATATCTGTGTGGTAGAATGTGATTATCCGCTATTGTGGTAAATGTTGGATAAATCTTGAGAATTCTTTGATAGTTAAGTCTATGAAAAGGTTATAATACGTCTAAAGTTAGTTTGGTTGATTTAGTTCTGTGATATAATCGAATAAGTTTAAAGGGAGGTTCTTGAAATGAAGTGTGTATTTGTATGTTCAAAGAGGGCATCCACCATGGTAAATTATTAGTTTAGAATATGGATGTATTCAAATTACGAAAGGTATAAGTGTTTCTTAATATGGATTTGGACTACGCTATGAAAGATTGAAATAGGAATTATTTGATATCTGTCACATTTGAGTAGTATCATGTTTTATCTAGGGATAGTTGGAATCTAAGTTTTCGATAAATCTGGTATTATTATACTGTGAAATATAGATGTTTGGGTTTCTTCTAAATGACTTGGAGTGTTCCTCATCAATATGAGTATATATATTAGGTTGAATCAAGGTATGATCTGGTTGATGGTCTAATTTAGAAAACTCAGTATGAGAATCCACCAAAAGTAAGATCAATAGATAGTATCTGCTAAGAGAATAGTACTTGTGATTAACTGTTCTGGAATAACAAAAGATAGTTGTTTGAAGAGAAGATAAAATGTAGTATCGTCTGGTAAGGTCTGGAGTTAATGATTTAGATAGATGAAAAATGACATGTTAAGAAAGTATGTGGCATATAAGCATGTATTTATCTAATGATGTGAAGGTATTCGCCAAAGACAAAAGTGGGTCATCTAAATAGTTAGGATGAAGAATTCAGCATGAAAGGTTTAAGGGTCATTTGCATTTCAAACCCACTAAGTTCGTGTAACTTATAAGTATTTTGTTTATGTTTTAGGTATTATTGTAAGAATGAGTTCACCAAAAGAGACTATGCCAGGAATGCGCCAAGGAAGCGGCGATCTATGTTATTATGCATACAGTGAACATCTTTGGATAGTGGCGTATTGCAGGATTATGCCTTGAAAGTCTGTCCTTAGCAAACTTTTGGTGTTGTAATAATTTATAATTAGCCTGATGTATTACTATTTTATTTTTAAATACCTTTCTTTATTTCTTTGATATTGAGCCTTTAAATAAATTGATAAGAAAAATGTTTTAAATAAGTTTTAAGTCAAGAATACAAGTCGACTGTTTTGAAATTCTTGCTAAGCATTTGTGTAGTGACACCTGAGATCCGGACTTGGTGAATTAGGTTGGGTTGAAGGCGTTACAATAGGGGTTGAAGTAGGGAGAGCAAAAACACTCCCTACAGGGTGCGTCTTCAGTGACATGTCAGAAAAATACATTGAAAGCATGCCTAGCTGGAGGCATTTTTAGTGCCATGTCAACTGAAAACATTTCCAGCGAGGTGTGCTTTCAATGCATTTTTTAGACATGTTAGTGAAGACACGTCTTGTAGGGAGGATTTTCACTCTCCCTGTTTCAACCTCTGTAAAGTTCCCACTTACTCGCCAGATATCCCAGGAATCTCGAGATAATATTTTATGAACATTTTGGGTTGACCTCCACCCACCGTAAACTACGAGTGACCAAAACTCGATTTGATTAGAAAAAATAAAAAATACCCTTTTGATACCTATCAATTTTGAAAATTACCAAATTGGTCTCAAAATAATGACAAAAAAATTCAGAATAATTTCAAAATTTTAAAAATTTAAAAATAATTTTAATTTTAAAAGTCAAAATATTTATAACAATTCTAAAATTTATATATTTTCACCAAATATAAATATTAAAAAAATGTTAAAAATTTTAAAAAATCATAAAATAATATTTTTGGAATTTAACCCTAAACCCTAAACTACAAAATCCTTAAAAAACCTAAATCCTAATCTCAAAAAAACTTTTAAAAAATCATCTATGGAGACAAAAGGAAAACCCGTCCTGCTATACACGCTTTGCTGATCGAGTAAGAAAGTGCGTCCAGCTAAAAACTGCTAAATCCATTGAAAACGCATCTAATATATTTCTCTTCAAAATTAACCTAATCCGATAAATTTCGAAAAAAACTACACTAATTCGATAATTATTTTAAAATTTTAACATGGTAATTCACCCGTAAGGGATTCTAATCTTCCCTCAACTTTTCCTTCCTCGTTTCCCTTGCTTTCTTTTATTTGACTTTTTGTTCCCTTGATCTTAGTCTAAACACAATGTAAATTATGCAATTGTTAAAAGAAGTTTATAAATCGAAATAGTAGGAAGGTGTCATACTTAAATGTTTACACCTGATTCGAGACTATTGTATGAAGCATTTTTTAATATAATATTATTACGAAATTGAACATTTTTAATATAGTGTTTGTGCATTAAATATTTTTAATTAATATTTAGTGTATTAAGCATTTTTATTTTGTTAAGAAGAAAAATATCGAATAAGGGTTTTTTTTTTCTCAAATAGTTAAACTAGATTTAAATATAATTGTAAAGTTTTTTTTTGTTATATATAAAAACTTTTTTTTTTGTCCTGCGAAAGCATAATGTAAGTGTTAGAAGTTGTTTTTATTGAGTTGAGACATATAGAAATGTAAGTGTTGAAGTTGTGTTAAGTTGTTTTTGCTAAGTCGAGACATATAGAAACAACTTAAAATTGGAAAAGTAAATAATGAACTCATCAAATTATATACATGATTAGGATTCAATTCTCTATCTACAAGCATTTCTTAGAAGGTAAATCACTATAATTTTCATGATACAAGAGATTATTTAAGCTCAACCTCACTCACAAATATTAATGTAATCTTACTCTCGTACAATTACAATGAAGAAACTCCTCCCACTTAGGCTTTTCCAAATAAATGCTTAATACAAGTTGCTAAAATAGTATGATTACAAACAAATTGTACTCACAAATATTCTCGACAATAAACAACTTTGTGCTCTCTTAATTCCACTTAAATATTGAAAAACACGTCTTTAATGTATAAGTTTTGTAACCCATGTACATCGAATGATCAAATCAAATCACTAGAGTTTTACCTCTAATCAATTTCTATTCTAGTATAAAATAATAGTAGAGATATTTATCCATATCTTTCTCTAATCACGTATTTCTTGCATGTCAATAATTCTTCTTTCATAGTATTGTAAGTTTATTTAGACAACATAGAGTAATTGAACAAAAGTGTAATTAAAGATTGTAATTCCTTAAACGTATTTGGTTGATAGAATGTAATTGCATTGTAATTCTCCATGTCAAGTTTGATAATATAAATTGTAAATACATAGTTAGACAATTTATAATTTAAAAAATATTAATTACTGCAAAGATTATTAATACGAAAAAAATACTTAACTTGTAACTAAAATTAAAATCTTCTCCGATAATATTAGAAATATTTCATTCATCAAAGTACTTAAAATAATGTAATTTAAGTTGAGTAAAGCCTTGAATTTGATTTTTTTTAGAGTCTTGTCATAGAATATTAATATATTAATAAAACATATTTGAGAATAAATTTAATATTTCAATTATAAAATAATTACATTTTTAGCTTAAGATTAACTTGGAGGATATTTAAATATAAAATAAATTACTTTAAAGAATTTAATAATTAATATTGAAAAGTTTAATAATTAAAAATATTAAATTAAATAATTTAATTTAAAAGGATATTTTTAACAATCACTTTTAGTAATTTTAGATCAAGATTAAAAGTCTAATAATTGAAATATTAAATTAAAAAAATAATTTAAAAAGGATATTTTGATAATCACTTTTTATAGTTTTAGAGTTGAGTCTTACATAAAAAAATATATTATATACTCTTTGTAATCTCTAGAATTCTTTTCTCATAAGTAGTAAATGTAATTAATTGAGGGCATTAATATTGTCCCTTTTGTTTTTTGATTTATTTTATATTGATATCACTTAAATTACGTTTCTATTAAAAAAGATTCAACAAATAGTATTAGAGCCTAAGTTATATTATGTTGTTCTTTCTACCTAACTCCAGGTGAAGGCCCTTGCTGGTGTTGTTATGCATATGTTAAAGTAATAGATTTTCTTGGTATTACATTAAAAAACGAAAGAGAGAATTGAGCTACATGAAAATGATTCAATAGTTGAGACTACCTATCAGAAAGAAGGATAATTAGTAAGAATGGGACAGGAAAATAGATTTGAGAGTTAAAACACTACCCACTGAAAGAGAAGAATATTGATTGATAAAGATGAAGATAAATCAGTGGTTAATGTTGAAGATGGAAGGTCTTTTCATAAGCAATAATAAATGTTACCAAGCGAAAGTTGGGATGTCAAAGGTTCGGTTTTAAGAGAAGAAAGTTTAGGTGGTGGGGCACCATCAGGTTTTGCACCTTTGCCAACCCCATTGATCCTTGTAAGTTGAGCAACAAATTCATGGGTTCAAATTGATGATCTAGGCTGCTGCTGCTGCTGCAACTAGACACAGTTGCAGAAAAAACTTTGGGATTCTCTTTCCGTTTTAATCAGAAGGCCTTCAGAAATATATTCTATTGACTCAAAACCTATGACATTTCATGTTTTGCTAGACAGTAGAACGCAATTTAAGCATATATATAGATTGCTTATGGAAACTTGTAGTGTTGATCATTAAAAGTAGAACTATAAGTACAAACAAACTTTTTCAGTACTAAATTCACAATAAAGCACAACAAGAAGCCAGCAACTTACAATTGCCTGATCATCTCGGGAAAAAGGAAACAAAAATTCGATGAAAGTAATAGTCATAAAGCGAACAACAGAGCATCATTTTCACTCAGCAGCTACATTCTCGCCATTATCACCATTATTCCCATCAGTTCTGGTACCTGGAAAAGTCCTAAACTTTGCACTTCCATTGTTTTTGTTGTATATCTGTGAAGCATTATTGTTCTTATTCTTGCCCGAATTCTTATTGTTGTTGCTGTAGCTCTGAGCAACTTCGTTGTTTTCATTCTGACCTGCATTTTCATTATTGTAGGTCTGAGCCATATTAGTATCATTCTGACTTGTGGAATCCTGGTTGTTCATGTTGTCCTGAACAGCAATGTTGTTCTCATTCTGACTTGCTTTCTCATTGTTGTGGCTGTTGTTTAAGTTCTCGGAAGCATTATTCTCATCCTGGCCTGCATTTTCTTTGTTGGTAATGCTCTGAGCAGCATTGTTCTCATTCTTATCTGCATTCTCATTGTTAGTGTCACTCTGAAAAGCATTGTTGTCCTCATTCCAACTTGCATTTTTGTTCTTCTGGGAACCATTAATCCCATTTTGATCTCCATTGTCATTGTCGATAACTCCCTCAGCAGCATTGTTCTCATTTTGGCCTGCATTCTCATTGTTGTTGGTGTTGATCCGAACAGGATCATTGTTCTCATTCTGTCTTGCATTCTCATTTCCATCGTTATTTAAGTTCTGGGAAGCATTATTCTCATTCTGACCTGCATTCTCGTTGTCGGTAATGCTCTCAGCAGCATTTTTCTCATTTCGGTCTGCACTCTCATTGTTGTTGTTCTTTAATTTCTGAGAAGCATCATTCTCATTCTGACTTGCATTTTTGTTGTCACTAATGCTCTGAGCAGCATCGTTCTCATTTTGGCCTGCATTCTCATTGTTATTGTTGTTCAAGTTCTGGAAAGTGTTTTTCTCATTCCGAACTGCATTTTCATCGTCGGTAACGCTGCCTGCATTCTCATTGTTGTTGATGTTGCTCTGAACAGCACCATTGTTCTCATTCTGATGGGCTTTGTCATTGTTGCTCTGGGAATCATTATTCTGATTCTGACCTGCGTTTTTGTTGTCCTTATAGCTCTGAGCAGCATTATTCTCATTGTTACTTGCATTCTCGTTGTTGTTGGTGTTGCTCTGAGCGGCATTTTCATCTAGATTTGAATTATTATTTTCCTTTTCAGTAACCTCTTCATCTGCATTTGCATTTGCATTAGTGCTGCTCTGATTGTCAGTGCTGATGTCTTTCTCATTTACATTTGCATCATTGTTGGTATAGCCGCCACTCTCATTCTCCTTCTGACCTGCACCGGCATTATCATTAGTGTTTGAGGAAGTTTTCCCTCCTTCGGCAATTGAAGAATCAGAAGCATGAACTTCTTCATTCTGACCAGCATTCGAATTATCAATTGTGTTCAAGGAAAGAAGTTTTCCTCGTGTACCCTCTACTCCAGAATTATAGTAGGATTCTTCCCTCTGCACTCTGTCATTTTGGCTTGTAAATGAAGAGGCAGAATTCCTATCTGATCCTCTCCATGCATTGAAGTTCTCAGTCTGTTCATTTGATTCAACTGATTTAGAGTTACCGGTAGAGGTTGTAGAACCTCCGCTAGCTCCATCCATGTTTTCAGTCAAAGTAGCAATTGCATTTGAATCTGACTGCTCGCCATTGCCACCTGAGTCCGATTGTTGATCATTTTCATTCTGAGTTGTGTTGGATGTCGCATCTGCCCCATCCTGGTGCTCATTTGATTTTGTATCTCTCATGGAAGCCTCAGTGCTCTCATAACCACTCTCAGGATAGTTTTCAGTCGTCCCATTTTCCTGCTCATTTGACTCGTTATGATGGACATTGGCTGCTTCACTGCTATTCGATCCTTTCTCCTGCTCAAATTCATTTTTATCATTGTTTTCCGGTTCCTCCAACTCATTGAAAATTTTCAAATCACTTGTCTCATTCTCCACCGCGACATGCTGGGTATCATGGATTACTTCACTTGAAGCATCACCCCCTTTGTAATGTTCTTCTCTTGCTTCTTCATTATTCCTGTCTACTCCATCATTGACCCGATCATCAGAATTCTCTATCTCATCTCCGCTTTTTTCACTCTCTTTCTCGCCACTTTCTGTTGCATTACTCTCTTCTCCAATATGCTTATTTTCCTTCTCTTGACTCGCCTCGGTGTTTTCTTTCTCCTCGAGCTCCGCATTGACTTCACTCACCTTGTTTTCACTGTCCTCTTTACTCTCTTCTAACACTTCCTCTCCACTCCCCAGGTCTCCGTTTTCCTTCTCTTCACTCTCATGGTTCCGACTTTCTCCATTTTCCTTCTCTCCATATATAGAAACTTCTCCACGCTCGGTTTCCTCTCTTGGCATAGCAATGTCATGCTTATGCATTGCATCATCATCCCCATTCCCTCTTTCTTCATTGTCCGTTTCATCAAGCTTGTTATCATCTTCTCCAAGCTTGCTTTCTTCCTCTTCTTCCTCCTTGTCCTGCACATCCTTAATAATCGTTTCCTTTGCTCGAGGAAGGTCCTTTCTCCCCAACTTAATGACTTCATTCACGGATTTCTCATACTCCGCTTTCTTCCCACTAGAGTGCCTAACTTGGTAAAGCAACCATATGCAAATAGCAACCAGAAGACATATTTGTAAAGCATGCTTTACCTTCAAACCTTTGGATCTTTGATTCCTATGAGGTGAAATCCTGAACATGGCGAACTTCCTTCAACTAACCTGCTGGCAAAACCCAACAACCAGCATATTTATTTTGTAATTAGATATATAGTAATACACTATATCAACAAGAACCAACAGCCTAACATGAGAGAGAGAATGCAAAAAACTCGAGCACACAATGACAATATAAGCAATGACAATGCAGATCGTCCCATCCCATGAACTAAAGCTTAAATGGTAGTTTATCATGAACAGTCGCATGCTTTCATATAAGTTATAAATGAGAAAACATACAAGAGATAAGAAGTACAATGAAACCCAATCATGTTTTTCCTCTGGTTATTCTCAAAAGGAAAAGATAAATATAATGCAATATCAAATTTGTATTAAAAACCTGAAACAGATCAAAACACCTGAATTTTAAAGTTAACCCATTTTTTAATACTTAAATTAAATTGTAAAAGCTTGGATAGAGACTTGCCTGGAATCCAAATGATCAGGAAGAAACTAACAATGGAAACCTTTTTCTTTTTAGATGAAATTCCGAGAATAGTTCTATATCCAGGAATTTGGACGAACTGAAAAAAGAAAAAGAAAAGACTTGAATGGAAGATTAAAAGGAATGGAAAATTAGATTGGATCTGGAAATGCAGATGGAAAAACAGTCTCAAACTCATGTCAGCCTGCATGCGTGCTCCTTAAAAAGACATTCCATCGATCTCACAAAACTGAAATCTCCTGCTATCTCACTCTTACTCCTTGTCTTCACTCTCTTGATGGCGCGTGAAATTACATGACATTATCTATACTTAGAGATGGGCCATGGCAATGGACGGACGGGGCAACACGGTTTTTTTTCCTCCTGCTCACTCGATTCAATTTTATATCTTCTGTTTCGATTTTTTCTCGCTTTTGATTATACCAGCTAGGAAAAAAAATTCTCCTACTCTTACCCATCCATTTTGAAATATTAGATAAAATTTTAAAAACATATTTTATTAGAGCACAAAAATAACCAAAATTTTATAAAAATCAAAAAGTCTAATCAAAATAAATAAAATTAGTTATACGTAACTCTTTCCGTTAGAATGATTTCCGCAAACAAAAGCTCACACATAAGAAACTCACCTAACTACCCATCTTGTCACATTAAAGGCATCCATCATACCATTTACCTCTAACGCTGAGTGTCATAAAACCTTCCATGATCCAATATAAAGTCCAATAACACAATCTAAATGTGTCTTGTAGGGATGAAGTAAGAAAATTATTTTAGGGGTAAAAAATAATCATAAATTATTAAGGGACAAAGTATAATTATATTAACATGTATTTTTATAAAAAAGAAGATAGAATATCATTCCCTAAAAAGCTCATATCATGCCCTCTTTCTATAAAAAGACCCCAAAATACAAAGAAAATGACCAAGAAAGGACAAGAACAAGCCAATAGTTTATAAAGTTTCGTTTAGGTTCCCATGCTGATCACTCATTATTTCCAAATGCTCCCATCTACGACTTTCAGCATCTAAATTATGGTATGAGTCACCATTTGCCACCATGGATCAACCAAATGGCAAATTCCCAGCCCAAAAGGTAAGGGGAGAGCAACATATCAGCAACAAGCTACAGAATAACAAAATAAATTAGACCACCATGTGACAGAAAGTTACCAGCAAAGGCTAATAAGTCGAAACTACCAGCTTAGGCATAAGAACAACCAGTATGGGTACTATTATGTCGCTCAAAGTGACCTCTACAACGACCAAAACAACTTATTGCATGGTTCAAAAGGGCGCATACTATGATGGTTATTTTTGATACCATCAACAAATTCGCATACACATTAGCTACACTTCGGGCACCACAACCCACCCTCTCTAATGACGAAAAATCACATTACATAGAGCCTAACACCAGAATCTTAGGAATATTTTTTAGCTAAAACCTGAACTCATCCAAATAAGCTAAAATGACACATTTCAAATAGAAGACCTAGAGAAAGAAAGAAACATGGCCCAATTGGACTCAACCACCAAACAGAAGAGGAATCGTCTTCTATTGCCCCAATAGATGACATAGTAACTCCACAAGCAAAGGAAGTAAAGCAACAGAATGATGAGATTATCAAACTGAGATGACACTCCCTTAACAACAAAATACACTTGCGAAAAAGTGTTATGAGAAAATAGATTAACTCCCTACAAAAAGAAAAAGGTTAATGA
This sequence comes from Gossypium hirsutum, assembly GCF_007990345.1. Lineage (NCBI taxonomy): Eukaryota > Viridiplantae > Streptophyta > Magnoliopsida > Malvales > Malvaceae > Gossypium > Gossypium hirsutum. Next base: position 51,028,536 of record NC_053435.1, on the reverse strand, counting down.
TTTCAAATAGGCTCCTTACGTAAATAACCCCTTAGCACCCAAGGTACTGGCTGTGACAACCCTAATTTGGCCCTAGTCGAAAAGTGGTTTCGGGACCACAAAACCGAGTCATAAAAATAATTAACCGTTATAATCTATGCTTACTGTATGTGTACATGCACGTGTGAAAGTTTCATGTTTTAATTTTATCATTTGTATGTGAAATAGATTAAATAGGACTCATGTGAAATAAATGTGAAAGATGATAGGTTAATCTCAAAGTGGTGTAATAATGCATGTTAGAAAAAGGATGGGTTTGCATGTCAAATATCCATTTTTGACAAGTAGTGGCCGGCCATGATGAAGTGATATATAAAAATATGTATTAATTATTAGTTAATGGCTTTATATTTTATAGTATAGATGAATAAAATGAAAATAATAATAGAAAGAATGGTGAAGAAAACAAAGTCTTAACTTTGTTCTTCTTAGCCGAACCAAAAGGGAGAAAAAGGGGAGCAAACATTCGGCCATTTGAAACCTAAGGAAGGTTAGTAAATCAAGTTAGATTTTTGAAATTCTAGTTTGTTTTAGGTTACTCATCATGCTACTTACTTAGCCCATGCCAAAACTTTGAATTTGGATGGTTGAATTGAACATTCGGTTATGGTAGATAAGGAAGGAATTTGATTTTTATCTTTAAGTTTTGATGAAGAAATTATTGATGAAAGAAGTTGATCTTGTTAAAAACTATAATTTCTAATACTCATAGGTGTAATAGCCGAACATAGACTTTGCTTAATGTCTTGAACAAATGCCGATTAGGTGTTTTGAAATGGATAAATTAGGTGCTTGATTTCCTAAAGGTTCGGCATACTACATGATATTTTGTTAGTATGATTTCGAAGAATTTGAGTAATGTTATGTATAAGTAAAATTATTAGGTACGGTCTTGGCGGTATATATGTACAATTGATCTATTTAGCTAATAATATCTAGGGTGATAAATAATTAAATAATATGTATACAAAGAATGTGTGAAAGAGTGAATTGGCAATAATCTCTTTAGGACAGTAGCAGTAAAGTGATTTTGGAAAAATCACTATAAATTGTGGGAGTTGAGTTAGAAGCTGAATAAATTATGTAATTAAATCTTGATGAGTCTAATTTATTATAAAAGAAACTATAAAAGCAAAAGAATTTCCGATAATGAGATAATTGAAGTAATGTGGGACAGAGTCAAAATGACTTCTAGATCCCCTGTTCTGTTTTTATAAAATCACTATAAAACGTATAAAAATAGTCAAATGATGAAATTTATATGCTTAGACTCCTTAATGAGTCTAGTTTCAAATTAAATAAACAAGGAAATGTTTTGAATTCTGTACAATGAGAAATTTATTTCGTAGTGAAGAGTGGTCAGATTAGTCAAACAGTAAAACAAGGGAAACTTTAAGAAAAATCTGGTATTGATTGGCCAAACTAAAAATTCTGAAAATTTTATGGATAAAATATATATGAGTCTATTTTCAGGAAAATTTTACGAAAATTTATTTGGAGTTTCGTAGCTCTAGTTATAAATAATTTAGTGACTATTGCTCAGGAAGACAGCTTATTGTGAATTTGTGAATATGAGGTAATCATTGATAAAAATTTGTTAAGGAGTTGCTTAATGTTTTCTTATAAGCTTACTATAATCTGTATGTGTGGAAGTCGAATATATATGTATTATATTCTGAAAATAATATTTGAATAGTCGATTAATGATTAGTTTAAAATTTGTTGAATTAAAGCTCAAGAGCATAGGGGGGCAATTTCGAATAAGGGAAAAGAGAAAGCAATCGAGTAGCCTATCCGCAGTTGTTCAATTAAATCTGAGGTAAGTCTTTGAGTAATGGAACTTAGCTTATGATTTGATTAAACAATGTTATATATTTATATATATAGCACAATAAATAAATTGTGACCCGATGGTTTCTCTTGATTTACATATTGAAATAAATGGGTAGTGCATCGGCTTGTAGTCGAATGGTTATAGAAAATCATGTAGAGTAGCGAAACGGAATCGTGTTATTTGTATGAGCTGTTGAGCCGAAAATGGAATGATGGATAATCATGTTGTGTTTGTGATCTAATAATGTAAATGAATTGTTAATGATTTATAATATAAATATATTTTTTGCATGACAATTGAGGATTATATCCAGGTTAAGTCCCGAAGGCATTCGTGCTGGTTGTTATTTCCGGGTTAAGTCCCGAAGGCATTCGTGCTGGTTGTTATTTCCGGGTTAAGTCCCGAAGGCATTCGTGCTGGTTTCTATTTCTGGGTTAAGTCCCGAAGGTATTTGTGCTGGTTGTTACATCCGGGCTAAATCCTGAAGGCAATTGGGTTGGAAATGTGAGATCTTGTCGTAATAATTTCTATTGATGGGCTTACAATCCTAAGATGATCAGGTATGCACCGTATATACATTGAAATTAAGTTAAGATTGACTATGAGCATGTAAGTATATGGGTTGAAGTGTGAAGTAACATAAGTATGTGATTTTTGCGTATTTGCATTTATTTAGCTTTGTAATCGAATTAGATGTATTCGGCATAATTATGAGGTTAGTTGGGTAAAAAGAGATTATCTACATGATACGAATTCGTGTTTAAGGAAAAATTTAAGATGACATGTATGAACAATAGGGGTATATTTAACCATGACTACATTTAGTTAGAAAGATGATGAGCCTTATGAATGCTATGCTTTAGTTATAAACGATTTCATTACTTAAGACTTACTAAGCATCGAAATGCTTACTCTTTTTGCCTTCATTCCCTGTTTTATAGATTTTGTTCGTGAACTATCGGACTCGGGAGATCCAAAGTCGAAGTCGTCCACACTATCTAAACCTTTCGGTACTCTTGTAAATGAACCTTGATAATGGCATGTATAGGATTGACTTTTGATGTTAATTACGTATCTTTTTGGTGATGTATATATGTATAGCCATGCGAAAATGGCTTGTTAAGTTATTATATGCGCTCCATATAATTAATGTGTATGTGTGGATGATAATCGATTAATGTTTTAAATGTTTTGATGTGAATTAAACTTAGGAATGAATTAATGTACTATTTAAATTGAGAAGATTGCTTTGCATAGTGTATAAACGAAATTCGAATTCAAAGGTATGCTATCGGAAATTACCTGAGTATTGTCAAATGAATTTTCGTACTTATTTGGTAATATTCCTTACCCCTCCGGCGACGGATACGGGTTAGGGGTGTTACACTGGCAGAAAGAGTGCTCCTTAATTTTAAGCTTCCTAGGAAATGTACGACAGTAAAGACTCTAACAACCACTTAACCTCAAGCAACAACCACATAGAAATCATGGGAGCATAAGATGCACTCAAGTGTAAGGTATTCACCATGATGTTGAGAGAGCATGCTAGAACATAGTACTCAAATTTGTAGGCCGGGATGTGACACCTCACACCCGACTTGGTCGCTCAAACTAACTTTCAATTTAATTTCATTTAAAACTTCAAGATATCATAATTCATATCAATACACTCAAAGTGAATAAAAAATTTTCAAGTTATGTAAAACAATTTAGAAATATTTTAAAATGAGTTATAGGTGTTTAGGGATATTTGCACCAAGTTCAGGTCTTTAAGGATCAAAATAACTCAAAACAAGGGAAGTATGTAACACCCCTTACCAACGTCCGTCACCGGAATGGGGTACGAGGCGTTACCAGACTCAAACGCATGCATACAAACATTTCTAGGTCATAAATTTCGTTCAAATTTAAAACTTTTCAATTTCTATCTTAAAGTCCCTTATATGGGCTTACGAGGCCCAAAACATACATTGGAGGTGGTTAGGGACTAAACTGAGAACTTTTAAAACTTTTGAGACACTACGAAAATTTTCATATTTTAGAGAGTCACATGCTCGTGTGGGCAAGCCGTGTGATCACTGTAACACCCCTCACCCCTGCCCTAAGCCGAGACGGAATATGAGACCTTACTAAACTTAGTCACATGCATTCAAACGTTTTCGAGTCACTAAGACTTGATCAAATTCAAAACTTTTTCAAACTTTGTCTAAACTCATTAATATGGGCCTACGAGGCCTCAAACATTCGTTGGAAGCCATTTAGAACCAACTCGGGTCCTTAAACCGACTTAATAAAGATAACCCTTGAAATAGGGCACACGCCCGTGTGGAAAGACAACACGCCCGTGTGGCTATTATGACATGGCCGTGCTGATGGCCAGTGTGGTTCACACGGCCTAAGCATAAGGGGACACGCTTGTGCCCCAAGCCCTTGTGAATTAAATTCTAAATTCGAACCTACAGGGGTTTTAACACGGCCTGACACATGCCTGTGTCTAATAACCTTGACATTTTGTTTTTGACGTTAGCAGTCCTTAAGGGTCACATGGCCAAGGCATACACCCGTGTGCTAGGCCGTGCCCTCAACACAGCTGAGACACACGGCCGTGTCTCTGCCTGTGTGTTTACTACCATGCATACTGACTTGTGAAATTTATGTGCAGGGGACACACGACCATGTAACACGCACATGGGGCTGACCATGTGTCACACACGGCTTAGACACACGCCCGTGTGCCTACTCGTGTGGACAATATAAGGCTATTTACCAAGCCCTATGCCACCCTGAAACAAAATTTAATACCAACCAACATATCAAAGTCTAACTTAATATGATTTCTAAACCAACAACCATAGCTAAGGTCTATATACATTTCATATATTCAACCATGCCAACAATTTTACATTCATGAAAGACTATCTTGCATTCATATAATGACTTTCAAAATTAATCATTTTCATGACCTTATACAAAATGAGTCAAATACTAAAACAAGCCAACACATTTGGCCCCAAAACAATGTGACTCCAAAACAAATTCAAGAGTTCCTATACATAGCATATTCAAAATGATAAATCTAGCTATACCAAGTGCTCCGAAGATAGTGTGACTGGCTTCCCCGACGTAGTCGATGATTCTAGAATTACTTTGGCGGTACTATAAGAAAAGGGAAAAGAAAGAGGGTAAGCATGAGAGCTTGGTAAGTACATATACGCAAATAAGTGTTGTAAGAGCCCATTTTTGCCCGGGGCCCAACAACCAAAAAAATCAATACAAAACAAAAAAACCAAATACTAAGTCCCAATAAACAGTCCAAATTACATAACTCACAAGCCCAACATTACAATGAACCCTAACCCAAAATACCCCAAGCCCAAAACCCAATCAGATTTTTGGAAGAACCCTAGGGTTCCCTTGCGCCGCAGCCAACAACCCCATATACGGCCACCAGCTCGCCTTTGTACCCACTGCTCCACGTCGCCTCGTACCTGCATGAAAACATAAGAAGACAACAGCAAAAAAGAGGACAAAAAACAAAAATCTTTGTATTCTGTTATAAAAAGAAAAGCAATCATCTTGTATTTTTTGACAAAGAATAGTAATAAAAAAGCAGAAAGTGGAAGGTGATTTTTCTCTGATATTTCTTTCTTTTCTTTTTTTTTAATGAAAATGAAACAAGAAAGAAACTTACCAAACCCTCCAATTCAGGTTTCTCTCCAGCACCGAAAGCCCAGAACCGTTAGGGTAAAGTTTGGGGCTCGATAGCGCGACAGCTTCTGAAGAAATCGAACCTTTTGAGACCATTTTTACGCTTTATTTTTCATTTTTTAAATAAAAGGCGAACCAGGCGTTTTGAAAATGGGGACTTTAGAACTCTCCGGCCACCGCATACGGCGGTGTCGTTGCCGGTGGCCGGCGGTCGGCGCGGTGGCCGGCGCGGCGGCCAGTGGCCGGGGTTATGGCCAGACCCAACCCCGTTTCAGAGGAAAAAAGAAAAAGGAACAAGGTTTTTTTTAAAAAGTGTTTCAAATGATTTTTTTTGAAATTTTTTTAATATTTATAAGGGTGCCAAACAGCACTGTTTTGAGTTTAGTGCAAAAGGCCCCAAAACGACGTCGTTTTGAGGCTTAACCAGAAATCCGACCCGCCTCTTATAGGATCCGCGTGTTTTTTTAAAAATGAGCTATTTGCGAATCCAATCCCTCTGCTTTCGTGGCCTGTTGCAATTCGGTCCTATTTCCTTTTTCTTTTCTTTTAATTTTGCCCCTATAATTTCTTTGTTGTTTTATTTTGGTCCCTAATAAAGCTGCGCGCTCTGGGGGGACGAGTTTATTTCCCATTTAATCCTCCACCTTTGTGCGAGTTTCATTATTGCTCCTTTATTCTGATATTTTCTTTTATTTATTTATTATTTATCCTTACAACTTCAATTTAATTTCGATTTAACCCTTTTATTTTTTTGCTATTTTATTAATTAATTTAGTATTATTATTACTATAATTATATTTTTTTTATGTTTATCATTATTGTATTATTATTGTATCATTAACTTTATATTACTGTTCAACTATTTTAAATACATTTATTTCATTTTATTATTTATTTATTCATATCCTTCTATATAGATTTAAAACTTAAGACTTCTATTATATTATTAATATCATCTTCATTAATATTGATATTATGATTTTTTTAATTTACATTACACTATATTTATTTATTTCGTCAACCCTTTTTAATAATTTAAGTTCCTTTATTTATATTCTTTTATGTATTTTTATATTTTACCTTTTATTATTATTATTATTATTATTTATATATTTGATTTCAAATTACATCCATGATTTCATTTCTACTTTCACTTGATTCTTTTTTTCGATCTTTTACAAATTATTTTCCTTTATATTTATTTGTGTATTGGTTTCTTTTTCTTTATTATTAGATTGACATGTTTCCCTATGTGTATGTATTGATGCTATTATCATTGTCATTGTTTATTTTTATGTGTTGATGGTGTTTGTTAACGTTAAAATACTGTACATTATATAATTCTCATACGTTGTTTTATTAACATATTCATCATTGTCCTTTGCTAATATGACACTTCATTCGTGAACCATCTTGAATATTATACGTTTTACCCAAACTTATAAAAAATAAAATTTTGAAAATCGGTAATATTTCGCATTTAAGGAAATTTTTTTATAGTCAATGTTTCGCATTTTAGGAATTTGGAGAAAACGTACCCTAACTTATGGGGTTTCAACTTTCTTGTTAAACGTAAATAACCAAATATCGTTTTAAGTTTTAAAATACATGATTTTTAAATAAAATAAAGGAAATATTTGGTGTTTAGAAACCCGAAAAAGTCATGCCCTAACTTACGGGGTTTTAATTTTTCTCATTGGATCTAAACAATCGAATATCCTTTTAAGTTAAAATGCATAGAATTTCAAATATAAATAAAGGCAAGCTTATTTTCGAGATTTGAATGTAGTGTCCTAACTTACGGGATGTGACATTTATCTCGAGATGATAAGGCCTTTAATGCTCATTGTAATCTATTCAAGCCTTTTTCCTTTAATCAACGTTAATAAAAAAGAGAGGATTGTATTTTAAATTTTCTTCGAGTTTTCAACTTTCGACGTTTAGACATTAATTAATCAATTATGTACCAATTTTAGGTGTTACGAGGGTGCTAATCCTTTCTCGTATGTAACTGACTCCCGAACCTATTTTCTCAAATTTTGTAGACCAAAATCGCTGTTTTAGTAAAACATAACATTTTATTAAAATAATCAAATTACGAGGTGATCCGATCACACCTAAAAAAAAAGATTGGTGGCACTTCCCAAATTCGTTTTCATTTTCAAAATCAAAGTCGATCCCGCTTTCAAAAAAAATAGTTTTGATAGTTTGGCAACTCCGCTGGGGACTTAATAAGAGAGTCAAGCCGTAAATTGACTAATTTCTATCTTTTCGTTGAAAATTGAAAATTTGTTTTAAAATACGATCCTTTCATTGCATTTTATTCGTCATTTTTTATGATTTTGGTTGTAATATGTGTTTTATTGGTTCGAGCCTTTAGGTATTTTCGTATATTGCATTGCATGATCGTTCGATCTACCCTTTTAAGTGGGAGTGAGAAACTAGTCCTTCGTGAGGTTTTCACCTCCTTATATGATAATGGATTGCTTCCAGGATACATCCGTACCTATGTCTTTGTGAGATTTTCATCTCCGTATAGCCATATGGAAATGTATTCCCCTGAATCGAACTCGGTCTATATGAGCCTATAATGGGTGAGAATCAAGGAATCTGCTGGTTCAGATACCTCGTCTTTAGAACTGAACCACATATAGTGAGCCATAAGAGCCCGTCCTAGGTAGAGCCACTCCAAACCCTAATGGTCACCCAAATAGGTACTCTGTCTGTCATTTATGTTTCCTATACTGACGTGATTTGTTTTGTTTTGTTTTATTTATGATTGCATTGCATTGCATCACCATAGAAAAGATGTGTTAATTCATGTTTAGTTACTAAATAGAGAGCTTGTCATGGAAAATGGATTCCTTGATAAAGTGGAATACAATATGGCTGTCCGAATATGGTACGAGTAAGCACAACGGGAGAAAGGTGATAACACGTAGAGGAATACATGACTTTACTTCATTGTCCGAGGATTCAAGCCAACCAAGATTACTCGAGAGCCGTTAACGTCTCGACTTTATTAAAAGAAGCTAACAAGCCTCCCGAGGATGAGTGAGCAATGGGTCGCAGCTCGGATCAAGCAAAAAGGAGTTAGTAGAGGCATCTATTGGAAAGTTCGTGAGATTTGATCTTAACATCCAGATATGAAGAAAGGGATAGATGTCTTCGCCTAGAGTATGAGGGCGAGGCCGTATATGTTTTCGCTTTATGTAAAAAGATTTGTTTTCTAGAAAAGTTGTTCTAATAGAACTGAATTTAGAATCAATGCCTCTCTTTCTTTTTGCATTCATCCCATGTATCTATATTACATTGCATCACATGTATTAGCTTTTCACAAAAGGATCCTAATTAAAAAATCATTTCAGTAATCTGGAAATCGACAAAAATCTACCAAGTACGTATCCTTACGGTACACGAAGAAAAATTAAAGCGATGGATAAAAGATTGGAAAGATTGGAACAAAAGGAAATGCAAGAGTAGATGCAAACACAGATGCAAGAACAGTTGGCAAAGATTCAACAAGATATGAGGGACCAGGTGTTGGAGTCCCAAAGGAACATGATGAACTAATTGACCCAGTTATTGACTGGGGGGCAAGAAAAAGGAAAAAGCCCTATGGTCAATTCTAGGGATGACAATGAAGATCCTCTCTACCCTCCTGGTTTTACCCCAAAAAATGCTCAGATACAACTCGAGGTGTACATGCGAAGGCCATCAGTTACAATCAGGCCCCAACAATTTTAGGCCGGTGCTTCAATGCCAATTAACTATCAAGCAGGCTTAGGCTCTAATCCAGGGGATGACCCAAGAAATCCCGTAGTCCTGATCTGATGACATGGTAGAACTCGAAAGAGCGAGAGTGGAGCTCTCGAAACAATTGGAAGACCGATACAAGTGGTTAGAGGAGAAGTTCAAAGCAATGGAAAGTGTTGACTATCACTATAGGATCGATGCTAAAGATTTAAGCTTGGTTCCAGACCTAATGCTTCCCTCCAAGTTCAAAACTCTTGAGTTTCAGAAGTATAACGGGACTAGCTGCCCCGAGGCTCATATTACCATGTTTTGTAGACGAATGATTGGGTAAGTCAACAATGATCAGCTGTTAATTCACCATTTCCAAGATAGCCTAACGGGGGCTGCGGCCAAATGGTACAACATGCTAACCCATGCCCAAATTAATTTGCGGAAAGATCTGGCACAGGCTTTCATAAAGCAGTATCACGTGACAGACATGGCCCCTGACAGAATCACCTTGCAAAATATGGAGAAAAAAACAAACGAGAGCTTTAGGCAGTATGCCCAAAGGTAGAGGGAAGTTGCCACACAAGTCCAACCACCTTTGCTAGAAAAAGAAACAGCCATGCTCTTTATTAATACCTTGAAGGCTCCATTTATTAATCACTTGCTGGGGAGCACAACCAAGAGTTTCTCAGACATAGTAATGTCCGGTGAAATGATAGATAATGTGATAAGGTGCGGAAAAATAGAAGTGGAGAAAAGCACAAAGAGATTAGCCCCAAGAAAGAGGGAGAATGAGGTGAATAACATGAGCACATACAACTAGGGTCATTTAAAGTCAATTATTGTGAGCCAGCCAAAGATAGTAACCACCAACCATCAGGGCCCCCCGAGACAAGCAGAAAAGTTACAGTTCACACCTATACCCATGACATATGGAGAGTTGTATCAGAACCTATTTGATGTACACATGGTGTCCCCTTTCTACTTGGAACCGATGCAACCTTATTTTCCTAAATGGTATGACACAAATGCTCAGTGCAAATACCATGCTGGAATTATTGGATATTCAATCGAAAATTGCACCGTGTTTAAAAAGCTAATTGAAAGATTTACTAAAATGGGGATTGTGAAGTTTGACGACCCACTCACGCCTAATGTAGCAGGAGTTCTACAATAAAGAGGGGCATGAAATCCAAGAATGCATCGAGTTCGGGGCCTTGGTGCAGGACATTATAGACAATAAAGAAATTGAATTTTATGAAGATATCAAAGGCCCAGTGGGAATGTTGGGGAATCTAAACATTAACGATGTATTCGAAGAGGGAACCGGGGAATAGAATTTTCCAAGCATCTGCCCTTATGTACTTGGGGGTGTTTTGAACAATGGGACTATGGAAGAGATCCCCGTATTTCTTAGAGCCAATTTAGAGTAATATTCAAAACACGTTTGTTGCTTTAAGCCTAGAAGCAATAAGAATCCTTTTGTGAAATAGGCTTATGCCCAAAATATTTATTTCAATAAAATGCATGTTTGCTATCATTTTGAGCAAATATTATTTTATTCTTTCCATTTCATTTATAATCATACTATACATATAATTATCCTTAGATTCTTTTTTTCTTGGGACTTCTCTTCAAATATTCTTTTATTCTTCATTCATGACCATACCATATAAATAATTATCCTTAAATTCTTTTATTCTTTGGTTATTCCTTCGTACCTATAATAAGTCTCCAGATATCAACGACATGAACGACGCTGCTGCTGACCCAGAATCTCCTTTTGAGCAAGATATGTGTCTAGAGGGATCTCAGGACTTTGAAGATGATAGAGATTGCAGTCTATCTCCTAATTTGTTAATGATGGTAGAACAAGATGAGAAAAAGATACTACCTTACAAAGGGTCAATGGACATCGCGAACTTAGGAGAAGAGAAAGAGGTGAAGAGTTGAGCCTATATCACCATAGAGACAAAACGAGACGTCATTAAGTTATTGCAATAATTCAAAGATGTTTTCGCATGATTATATCAAGATACACCTAGGCTACTAAGACGTGTGGATGCTGTTAAGGCTAAGAAGATCTTAAAAGAGATCCATAAGGGTGTCTGAAGAACACATTCTAATGGTTTTACAATGGTCAGGCAAATCAAGAGGTTCGGGTATTGTTGGTTCACCATGGAAGGGGATCACATCAGTTATGTGACAGCCCAAAGTTGACCCTAGTCGGGAAGTGGTTTCGGGACCGCTAAACCGAGTCACCAAAATGTTTGAATGTGATACTTATTGTCTAGAATATGTAATTATGAATGTGTGAAAATTTCAAGCTTCAATTTGGTTGATTTCATGTGAATTTAGTTAATAGGACTTATGTGAGAAAATTCTAAAATGTGATAGGTCAATGTGTGAGGACCTATTAGTGCCTGTGGACAAAGGGGGGGACTTGCATGTCAAATTTCCCCCCTACTAGTAGTGGCCGGCCATGATGGGCATGATGCACAAGTGTGCAATTTATTTTATGGAAATTATGGCATGAGTATGGCACAAATAAGATATGTTAATTTGTGTCATAAAATGTTGGGATAAAACAAATAAAATAATAAAAAGGAGTATGGAGAATACAAAAAAAAATGTGTGTGTAGTTGTTTGTCCCCCCATTGCCGTGAGCTAAAGAAGAGAAAGGAGAGAATTTTGTTCATCCTTTTCTCATCTTCATGCTTGCCGAAACTAGAAAGAAAAAACAAAGAAAAATTTTCTCATCCTTTGGTTCATCCTTGGCCAAAAATTTTAAGGAGGAAAGAAGAAGAAAGGTGAAGAGATTCGGCCATGCATGTAGCTAGGCTAAGGTATGTTTGATGATGTTCCATGAGATGCATGCATGTTTTAGTTGTTAGCTTGAGTTCTACTTGGCCCATGGTCTAAATCTTGCTATGTGATGGAATTGGCACTTGACCATGGATGCATCATTCTTGGTTGGTGTTTGATGTTGTGGTGATGAGGCATGAGGATGAGTTAAGATTCGGCCTAGGTGGAGGTTGTGTTAATGCCATTGCATGCAAAATATGAGGCTTGTTAATGATGCATGTGATGATGGCTTGATGATTCTTGAACCTCCTTTTTAGCATTTTTGTGTGAGCACATATGTGCATTGGTTGCTAAATGGAGAAGAATCGGCTAGCAAGATGTGTGCTAAGGCCGAATGTAACTTTGCATGTTGATGAGCAATGCATGTGTTAAATCGATGAAAAGGGGGAGGATGCTTTACTAGTGTGTGTATATGTGTGTATTAAGTGTTGAGATCGACCCCAAAAATAGACATGCATATTCGGCCAAGGGGAAAGAAATTAGCTAATATGTTGTGTTGATGCATGATTTTTGCATGTATGAGACTTTAATGTCTAATGTATAAATATGGGCTAAGTGCCTTGTGTTCATCTTTTTGATGCCTAAATGATGAAATCAATTTATTTGTTTGATTAAGCTCAAGAGCAAAGGGGAACTAAATCCGATAAAGGGAAGGAAAAAGTGGTTGAATAGCTAGCGGAATCGTTCGACAACACCCGAGGTAAGTTCTTGAGTAAGAGAGCTTAAATTACAATGTGATTAAATCATGCTCTATGTGTGGCTATTGAGCCGAATGTGCAAGGACGATATGTGCCTTGTGTTTGAGTTTCGCAAATGAAAATGAAATATGAATGTGCATGATTAATTGAATGCTGTCCGGGCTAAGTCCCGAAGGCTTTGTGCTAAGTGAATATATCCGGACTAAGATCCGAAGGCCTTTGTGCGAGATACTAAATCCGGGTTAAGTCCCGAAGGCATTCGTGCGAGTTATTAAATCCGGGTTAAGTCCCGAAGGCATTCGTGCGAGTTGTTAAATCCGGGTTATGTCCCGAAGGCATTGTGTGAGTTACTAAAACCGGACTATGTCCCGAAGGCATTTGAACGAGGAGCTATATCCGGTTAAATCCCGAAGGTACGTGATTTGGTAATGAATGAGCTTGCTGTAAAATTCCAGCGAATACTCGAAAAACATCCCAATATGGGGATATGTTACGTATGTGTTGAATTTAATCGAGCCCTTACAAATAAATGTTCGCTCAGTTGATAAACGAGCTACCGGCCTTCGGCTAAGTTAGTCTATTGTGTATGTACATAAGGGTTGTGATTGTTGTGAAGCAAGTTTGATATCGGTAAATTGCGTATTATGAAATATTCCATTTAGCTAAATGTGTGTTATTCTTTGTTTATGCTGGAATTTCTTGCTCAAAACTTACTAAGCATAAATTGCTTACTTCGTTCCATTGCTCCTCTGTTTTATAGATTTTTTGGTTCTCCAGCTATCGGACTCGGGATCTTGACGTCGAAGTCGCCCACACTATCAAAGGCTCTTATGGGTACTCTTTTGGTTGAATTTTGATATGGCATGTATAGGACGACCCATTGTTGTTTTTCGAGTACTTTATGTGATGTATAAGTTTTGGATAGCCATGTGAAAATGGCTTATATGTGTTTAAGTATAATGTTATAATCATTTAGTGTGGATATGCTTGACAAGGATTGGCCACGGGGATGGTTAATCACTTTCAAATTGTGCTATGTATGCAAAAAGGGCTAGTTGAACCATGAAATAGGTAAAGCCTACCTTAAAGGTAGATGCTGACAGCAGCAGTGACGTAGATTTGGAAAATCACTAAAAATAGTAGGAATGGAATTAAATAGTGAATAAATTATGTAAACAAACCTTGAAGAATCTACTTTCATAGGAAAGTAACAAAACAATCATATGGACAGTACATTAAGAGATATTCGGGTTCTTGTGGAACAGGGCCAGAACAGTTTCTGGATTCCCTGTTCCGCCTTTGGAAATTCACTATAAATTTACCAGAGATAATTAGGGGTCATACCATATATGTATGGATTCCTCTCTGAGTCTAGTTTCCATAGAAACAAACGGCATCAGTATTGAAGCTCTGTGCAGAGAGATATTCAAGTCGTAATGGGAAAAGGTCAGTGTAGTCGACCCCTGTAACATGGGAGACTTTGACTAATAAACTGTACTAATTGGCCCGACCAAAAATTCTAGAAAAAAATACATAGGTGGGGACATGAGTCTAGTTTCAGGGAAAAATCACCAAACTGATTTTCGAGTTGTGAAACTCAAGATATGATTTTTGAAGCGACTAGTACTCAGACTGGGCAGTGTCTGGAAGGAAATTTTTCAAAGTTTGTTAACATCTCGTGTCCGACTCCGGTGTCGGTCTCGGGTTCGGGGTGTTACAAGTTATGCCGTAAATGCCAAATTTATGGAGATAAGATTCATGTGCCTCCTTTATTTATTCACAGACTTTCTCGATGTGGGGCATGGATGTTATTGGGCCGATCTCTTCAGACACCGTCATCATTGTGGTCGTCAATTACTTCACTAAATGGGTGAAAGTCATTTCATATGCCAATGTTACAAAGCTGATAGTCATCAAATTCAAGAAAAAAAAGGAAAGGAGATCATGTGCCGACAAGGAATGCCAGAAAGGATCATATCTGATAGTGCATAATAGCATGATATCAAAATTTTACAGTCTGTTTAAGATCAGACGCCATATCACCCCAAAATGAATGGTGCAGCAGAGACAGCCAAAAAAGAGAAAAATAAAAAATATATAAAAACACACACACAAAAAAAGATCATGGGGAAAATGACCGAAAAGTCACCATTTACCCTCTATGCTTATTGAACGTTGGCCAAGACCTTCGTGGGGCAATACCTTTCTCATTGGTTTATGTAATGGAAACGATTTTTCCCATTGAAGTCAAGATTCCTTCTCTCAAAGCTTCAATTGAGTCAAGAATTGGATGAAGCAGAATGGGTCCAGTTTCAATATGATCAAGTGAACCTGATTGAAAAAAAGAATTTGAAAGTACCCATCATGGTCAAATGTATCAAAAATGAATGATGCGAGTTTATGGCAAGAAGGCTTGCACTAGAGAATTAGAGGAAAGTGGACGCCGAATTAGGAAGTACCTTATGTGGTAAAGAAGGCCTTCTCTGGAAAAGCATTGATTTTAACCGAGATGGATGGCAAGAACTCGCCTAATCCCATAAATGCAGATTCAGTGAAAAAGTTTTCCAAAAAAAAGGAAGAGAAAAGAAAAAGAAAAGAAAAAGGAGAGGCCAAGGCGAAAACTCGCAAAGGGCGCCTTGAGACTAAAGGGATTTTGAATTGAAAACTTGTAAAGGGAAATTCAAATTTTGATAAAAAGTGGGGCATGTGGTAGTCTTGCTATGCCTAAATGAACAAGGAGGAGGTATGCTACATCTTAGGGCGTCGACAAAGTACTCTAGATCTCCTAAACACATATCGAGCTCAACTCAAGAAGTTTGTGTAGAGAAGCTCAGGTTGCGATATCTGGTGCACCTAGTTCTGGTCTTATCTATATTGAATTTGTTATCCTTGATTACAATATTCATTTTAAGCTACGCTACCAATTAATTTCCTTCTTATTACATTTTCTATCTTTGATTAACTTATTCATTTCAAGTTAATTTTTTTTATTGCATTTGCTATCTTTGATTAGTTTATTCATTTCGAGCTATGCTCCCAATCAATTTCCTACTTGTCCATTGTTATGATCTTTTTCAAGCACTTTGCATTGAAATAATAATTAATGGACTAATAAAACTTTCACAAAAGAAGTTATGCATATTACTCTGGAGGTTTCTAAATAGTACAAGATCCTAAAACAGGACTGTTGTTTAGAACTCACCAAACCTAAGGGTTGGAAATGTTTGAGAAAGAGGAGTCTAAATTGTGACTATCTCTTCGGATTTTCTGTCAAAAATATCAGTTGAATGAAGAGATGAGAAATTGCATCGGTGATACAACCTTGACAAATAATGAGCAACCCAAGTATTAAAATGGGATCATTCTCGAAAAAATGACATTCTATATTCCTGCATACACATCTGGTCATGTTACCCAAACCAATTGATTGAAGAAGCCACAAGTCCTATACCCCTGAGCTGTAATGGGATGGATTGAAGAAGATACAAATCCTGTACCCTTGAGCTGCAGTTAGGTGGATTGAAGAAAATACAAATCCTGTACCTTTGAGCTGCAGTGGGATGGATTGAAGAAGATACAAATCCTATACACCAGAGCTGTAGTGAGATGGATTGAAGATGATACAAATCCTATAGCCCTGAGTTACTGTGGGATGGATGGAAGAAACTAAAAATTTTATTTCCTTGAAGTTACAGTGGAGTAAACCAGCTGAGCAAATGGTGACTATTTTTTTCTAATTTTTTGTCAAAGATACTAGCTGAGCAAAGAAGGCAGGAAAACACATCAGTGATAGAAACTTGATGAACAGCGGGCAATGACAACCCAAATATTAAAAAGAGATTATTTTCATGACATTTTCTATTTCATACAAATATCATTCATACACACCTAGTTAGGAGCATTTGACTCATTCTAATCATGACATCCTAATCATTTGGCATAAGCATAGGCCCACGAAATCGATTCTACAGGTCATGTCCCTTAGAGGGTAGTGTAGCAATATCGGTAAATCTATAAATCTCATCTCCCTGAAGTAGTAGTAGAGCAGATTGAAGTCGTAGATCTTCACTCCTTGAAGTTGTAGTGGAGTAGATCGAAGATGGCAAATCTTATCTTCCTAAAGTTGCAAGGGAGTAGATTGAAGCCACCAGCCTTATCTCCCTTAAGTTATAGTGGAATAGATTAAAGCTACAAATTATGGAAAATCTTATCTTCCTGAAGTTGCAATGGAGCAGATTTAAGCCACCGGCCTTATCTCCCTGAAGTTACAGCGTAGCAGACTGAAGACAACAAATCTTATTTCCCTGAAGTCATAGCGGAACAGATTGAAGCTACAAGTCGCAAACCGTATCTCCCTGAAGTTGCAGTGGAGTAGGTTGAAATTATCAATTCTTACCTCCTTGAAGTTTCAGCGGAGTAGATCGAAGCTACAAATCTCTTCTCTTTGAAATTACATTGGATCAGATCGAAGCCACAATCCTTATCTCTCTGAAGTTGCAGTTGAGCAAGATAAAAATACACAAACCTTATCTCCCTAAAGTTGCAGTGGAGTAGGTTGAAATTATCAATTCTTACTTTTTTGAAGTTCCAGCGGAGTAGATAGAAGCTACAAATCTTTTCTCCCTGAAATTACATTAGAGCAGATCGAAGCCACAATCCTTCTCTCTGAAGTTGTAGTAGAGCAGGATAAAAATAGACAAACCTTATCTCCCTAAAGTTACAGTGGAGCAGGTTGAAATTACCAATTCTTATCTCCTTGAAGATTCAGTGGAGTAGATCAAAACTACAAATCCCTTTTCCTTGAAATTATATTGGAGCGGACCGAAGCACCATTTCTTATACCTCTGAAGATACAGTGGATTGGAATGAGGTTACTTGAAGAAGAAGAAAAGAAGCGCCGAGACTTAATAGGTACAGGAAAAATTGGCCCTTTTATAATCTTTGCTCCTTTCTCGTTACACGACAATGAGCGAAGAGGGGCAGCTGTAAGAGTCCATTTTTTTCCAGGGCTCAACAACCAAAAAAATCAATACAAAACAAAAAAACTAAATACTAAAGTCTAATAAACTATCCAAATCAAATAACTCACAAGCCCAACATTACAATGAACCCTAATCCAAAATACCCCAGGCCCAAAACCCAATCAGATTTTTGGAAGAACCCTAGGGTTCCCTTGTGCCGTAGCCAACAGCCTCATGTACGGCCGCTAGCTCACCTCCGTACCCACTACTCCACGTTGCCCCGTACCTACATGAAAACATAAGAAGACAGCAACATAAAAGAGGATGAAAAAACAAAAATCTTTATATTCGATTATAAAAAGAAAAGCAATTATCTTGTATTTTTTGACAGAGAATAGCAATAAAAAACCAAAAAGTGGAAGGTGATTTTTCTCTGATATTTCGTTCTTTTTCTTTTTTTTTAAGGAAAATAAAACAAGAAAGAAACTTACCAAACCCCTCTGATTCGGGTTTCTCTCCAGCGCCGAAAGCTCAGAACCCTTAGGGTTCAGTTTAGGGTTTGATAGTGCCACAGTTTTTGAAGAAATTGAACCTTTTGAGACCATTTTTACGCTTTATTTTTCATTTTTTTATAATAAAAGGCGAACCAGGCGAAGGGGTTTTGAAAAGGGGGACTTTTGAACTCTCCGGCCACCGCAGATGACGGCGCTGTTGTCAGTGGCTGGCGGTCGACACAGCGGCCAGTGGCCAGGGTTATGGCTAGACCCAATCCCGTGTTAGAGAAAAAAGAAAATGGAACAAGTTTTTTTTTTAAAAAAAAAGTGTTTCAAATGATTTCTTTTGAAAATTTTTAAATATTTATAAGGGTGCCAAACGAAACCGTTTCGAGTGGAAAAGGCCCCAAAACGATTTCGTTTTGGGGCCTAACTCAAAATCTGACCCGCCCTTTATAAGATCCGCGTGTTTTTTTAAAAACGGGCTATTTACGGACCCAATCCCTCTGCTTTCGTGGCCTGTTGCAATTCGGTCCTGTTTCCTTTTCCTTTTCTATTAATTTTGCCCCTGTAATTCTTTGTTTTTTTTTGTCCCTAATAGAACTGTGCGCTTTAAGGGGATGGGTTTATTTCCCATTTAGTCCTCCACCTTTGCGCGCGTTTCATTATTGCTCCTTTATTCTGATCTTTTCTTTTATTTATTATTTATCCCTACAACTTTATTTTAATTTCGATTTAACCCCATTAGTTTTTTTTGCTATTTTATTAATTAATTTAGTGTTATTATTATTGTAATTATATTTTCTTTTATGTTTATCATTATTGTATTATTATTGTATCATTAACTTTATATTACTGTTCAACTATTTTAAATACATTTATTTCATTTTATCATTTTATTATTTATTTATTCATATCATTCTATATAGATTTAAAACTTTTGATTTCTATTATATTATTAATATCATCTTCATTAATATTGATATTATGATTTTTTTTAATTTACATTACACTATATTTATTTATTTCGTCAACCCTTTTTAATAATTTAAGTTCCTTTATTTATATTCTTTTATGTACTTTTATATTTTACCTTTATTATTATTATTATTATTTATTTATTTATATATTTGATTTCAAATTACATCCATGATTTCATTTCTACTTTCACTTGATTCTTTATTTTCGATCTTTTACAAATTATTTTCCTTTATATTTATTTGTGTATTGGTTTTTTTTGTCTTTATATTTATTTGTGTATTGGTTTATTATTATGTGTTGATGGTGTTTGTTAATGTTAAAATACTATACATTATATGATTCTCATATGTTGTTGTATTAATATATTCATTATTGTCCTTTGCTAATATGACTCTTCGTTCGTGAACCATCTTGAATTTTATACATTTTTACCCAAACTTATAAAAAATAAAATTTTGAAAACCGGCAATATTTCGCATTTAAGGAATTTTTTTTATAGGCAATGTTTCACATTTTAGGAATTTCAAGAAAACGTACCCTAACTTACAGGGTTTTGACTTTCTCGTTAAACCTAAATAACCAAATATCGTTAAGTTTTAAAATACATGATTTTTAAATAAAATAAAGGCAATATTCGATGTTTAGAAGCCCGAGAAATCGTGCCCTAACTTACGGGGTTTCAAATTTTCTTATTGGATCTAAATAATCGAATATCCTTTTATGTTAAAACATATAGAATTTCAAATATAAATAAAGGCAAGCTTATTTTCAAGATTCGAATGTCATGTCCTAAATTACGGCATGTGACATTTTATCTTGAGATGAGAAGGCCTTTAATGCTCATTTTAATCTATTCAAGCTCTTTTCCTTTAATCAACGTTAATAAAAAAGAGAGGATCGTATTTTAAATTTCTTCGAGTTTTCAACTTTCGACGTTTAGACATTAATTAATCAATTAGGTACCAGTTTTGGGCGTTACGAGAGTGCTAATCCTTCCTCGTATGTAACCGACTCCCGAACTTGTTTTCTCGAATTTTGTAGACCAAAATCGTTGTTTTAGTAAAACAAAACATTTTATTAAAACAATCAAATTACAAGGTGATCCGATCACACTAAACAAAAAAGGATTGGTGGTGGCTCCCCATGTTCGTTTTTGTTTTCAAAATCAAAGTCGACCCCATTTTCAAAAAAATGGTTTCGACAAGTGTGATTAGAAACACATTCGTCAAACAATGGCTTGTCATATTTAAAATGATGTATCATTTTAAGCTCACTATCTTGCCCTTCACTTCTTTTATACATACTACATCTCATCACATACCAAGGTCTTATTCGAGAGTTTAGTATACATACCTGTAATTACCCTTAAAATACTCAAGTTCATTCTCTCTACTGACATACCTCATTGGAAGTATCACCAACCCAATCATCAAGTTACCTATTGAACACTTGGAAATACCAACGGATACATGGATAGTTTACTCTTAAGAGCTATACCAGTAGCCAAGGCTACCTCAAACTTTGTAATACTTACATAATTTAGCTACTCACGGGTCTTTTTACCAAGTCAGTACCTGGACCCCATAACTCTGTCATGTAATGCCTGCTCATTGAGCTACTCACAGGTTTGCACACAAAGACAGTACCCAGACCCACATTACATATTTCAATTATCTCATGAACTCAGACTCAACTCATGAGTTCAGACCACTCAATTTCTCATGACTCACCTTTTGTATCCTATATTATTTCTGAGGTTAAACAGGATTTTGTATCTAACCTGATGTTGTCGCACTTGTTCATAATGTAAGTTACTGTTATATCACATTATTTATACTTTCATGGTATTGAGTAAGATTATTATACTCGATAAAAATAAAATGTTTAAAAGTAAGATATAATGACACATTATTTACATATGTACTTGCCTCAGTGAAAAATGATGGAACGAGCTTAATCCTCGTAAACTTTGTTCTTTCCCCGATCAAGACTCGAATCACGTTTCTCTTGATCTAAAGTGTCAAAAATTAGCTTATTTAATACAAAAATCATTTAATTCAACTTAGGACTCGTACTTTGGTAAAATGACCGTTTTGCCCCTAGACTTTCACAAAATGTCCATTTTACCCTTAGACCCGAAAATCGAGTTTTATCACATTTTCTCATCAACCATGCCTAGAAAATTACTTTTTATACTAGGAGTAGCCCAAAATTCTCATTATCTCATACATTTATCAACTATTCTACAACTTATGCAAAATGACCCTTTTTTTAGGGTTTTCATGAGAAATCTTTTCACAAAAGTTGTTTATTTCGCAACCATGATTCATATTCTTCCATAAAATTTTAGAAAACAACATGAACTCTTCCATGGTAAAACCCTAGACTTTCAACCATTTTTCAAAATAGTTCCCTCATTTGAAAGATCATGCTACAAGGGTTCTAAAAGTACAAAAATCATCAATAAAGACCATCAAAATCACTCACTTGAGAGGGTTACAAGTTGCTGAAATTTTGAAGCTCAAAAACCCCTAAAATGGATGAAATTTCGGTGGTGTAGAGAAGAAGAGAAAAAGATGACAACTTTTCTTTATTTTACTCAAATAGCTCATGTCATCAAATACCAACCCTACTACATTTTTGACTTTTTGACTGTCATTGTCTCTATGGCCGACCATACCATAAATAAGGGCTTATCTGCTCCTTAAAAACCTTTAATTTTGGTTCTCTAGCTATTTGGTATTTCTATCAAGTGAAATTGAACTTTTACCCTTTATGCAATTTAGTCTTTTTTCGCAATTAAACTCTCAACCGCTAAAATTTTTTCACCAAAATTTTCATGCACTTTCATAATCATGTCATCACACATAAAATAATATTAAAATAATTTCTCCGACTTTAAAATAGTGGTTCTAAAACCACTGTTCTGACTAGGCCCAAAATCGGGCTATTACAATTCTCCCCCTTAAGGGATTTTCGTCCCCGAAAATCTTACCGGTGAATAAGTTTGGGTATTGGTCTCTCATAGTCTCTTCAGGTTCCCACGTGGCTTCCTCGACTCCATGTCTATGCCATAAAACCTTCACGAGTGGTACACTTTTATTCCTCAATTTCTTGACCTTTCGATCCAAAATCTTAATCGGTTCTTCACCATAGGTCATATCCGGGCTTACTTCAATTTCTCCCGGTGAAATCATGTGTGAGGGGTCAGATCGATAGCGATGCAACATTGATACATGGAACATATCATGAATTTTCTCCAGTTCACGAGGCAAGGCTAATCGGTATGCTATCGGCCCAAGTTTCTCGGTCACCTTATAAGGTCCAATAAATCGTGGACTCAGCTTGCCATTTCTACTGAATCTAAGGACTTTCCTCTACAGGGATACTTTCAAAAATACCCTATCACCGACTTGAAACTCGATTTCCTTTCATTTCAAATCTGTGTAGGATTTCTGTCTATTCGAAGCGGCTTTCAAGCTATCACGAATCATCTTAACCTTCTCTTCGGTCTCTTTGACCAAATCAACCCCGTGAATTTGATTCTCTTTAAGTTCTGTCCAATATAAGGGTGTTAAACACTTACACCCATACAAAGCTTTGTAAGGTGCCATTTTCAAACTCGATTGATAGCTATTGTTATAAGTGAATTCGACCAGCGGTAGATACTTCTCCTAACTGCCTTGAAACTCCAGAACTGTAACGCCCCCACGCTTGAGACCATCACCGGAGTCGAGCTTGAGGGGTTACCGAACATAATTTATCAATTTAAGAACTTCAAATCATTTGTTTCTACATTCACAGCTTTCTAGCTACTAGCGTCACAGTTACAAGAAAAATCATATCTCGAGTTACAAAACTCGAAATCAAGATCCGTAAATTTTCCCTGAATCTAGACTCATATATCTATTTACTAATTTTTTTATAGAATTTTTTATTAGGCAAATTAGTACAGTTTATTAATTAAATATCCCCTGTTTCAGGGTTCGCCTGCTCTGACCTCTGTGTATTACGAATCAGATATATCTCTATAAAAAATTTCAATGACTATGAGATTTGTTTCTATTTAAACTAGACTCAACAAGGAATCGGTACATATAAATAAAAACTTCTAATTATTTTAGTAAAATTTATTATGAATTTTTAAAGTCAGAACAGGAGATCCAGAAATCACTCTGGCCCTGTTTCGCAAAAGTTTAAATATCTCATAAAATATAATTTATATTCCTGTTTTGTTCAATCCATATGAAAATAGACTCATTAAGATTCAATTTCATTACTTACTCCTCATTTAGTTCTATTTATACTAGTTTTAGTGATTTTTCAAATTCATGTCATTGCTGCAGCAATATTCTGTTTTAAGGCAAGTTTCATCTTTCCATGAATTTTTATGAACTAGATAACCTGTTAAACTTCCATGATATCAAACATGATCTAAATTAGCCATCACCATGACTTATCAATATCAAACATTTTCTCAACCAAACATGGCCATATCATAAAATTATTTACACAAAATAGGTATATTGCTATACATGCCATACTTAAGTAGTTGTACAAGCCATTTACCAAGATAAAAGTCCTTTGGATAGTGTGATCGAACTTTCGACCTATCCCGATTCCTGAGCCGGCTTGTTCAAAACTACAGTAAATGAAAAGGAAGGAGTAAGCATAAATGCTTAGTAAGTTCATATGTAAATAACAAGTAACATAACAATACAAATATACCAAACAACTTTAGCATGGTACCACCAAAACATATATCACATTTCTAAACATCATTCATCATCTTACCACCTTATCATTGTTGTATCTATTTTCAACCCGAGGGTTAAGAACATACCTGTCCAAAGTGTCCATTTCACAACACTTACCCAAAACGTCACTTATATCTTAAGTGCTCTTCCATTAAACTAGAAATTTCACCCATTGAACACATCGGAATATAACTCGGATACATGGATAATTTGCACATAAGTGCCACATATGTAATTAAGAAATCATGTAACCCGCCCCTAAGTGAACTCAGACTCAACTCAACGAGCTCGGGCCTTCGCATCCATAAATGAACTCGGACTCAACTCAACGAGTTCGGATGCCTAGTTACATCTCACGAACTCGGACTCAACTCAACGAGTTCGGACATTTGCATCCATAAGTGAACTCGGACTCAACTCAACGAGTTCAGATGCTCAACCATCCAAGTGACATGTCACTTGTATCCTAATCTATTCCTAAGGTTCAAACGGGCCTTTCCCCTCAATCTCACATTTGCCGTCTTCCATGGAATATCGGAACCGATACTCGGTAGCAATTCATATTTATCAAGTAGTAAACATAATTTGCATATTACTCAACATTAACCACAAAGCATAATATTTCACGATTAAAAATTAGCATATCATATAATTAACATTAATAACTTAAAAATAACATTTATGCTACATTATTTACACATGAACTTACCTTGGTACCAAAATATAAAGATTTTGCAATTTAGTCCACAATCTTTTCTTTTCCTTGATCACGACTTGAATCTCGTTTTTCTTGATTATGGAGCTTGGAAGCTTGAAACAAACCCTAGCTATGGAGAACCCTTGAAATTTCGGCCTAATGAAGAAGATGGACAAAAATTGGCTTTTAATTTTGTTTTTAATTCATTTTAGTAACTAAATGACCAAAATACCCTTACTATTAAACTTTCCAAAAATTCCTTCCATGTCCTAATTTTGTCCATGAACTTAAAATTGGTCAAATTGCTATTTAAGATCTCCTCATTAATATTCCAAAACAATTTCATACTAAAAACTTCTAGAATGCAAGTTTTGCAACTTATTCGATTTAGTCCCTACTTTCAATTTAAGCACTTTAGGCAAAGAATTTCATCACGAAATTTTCACACAATCATGCAATCATATCATAAACATCAAAATCATTGTAAAATAATTATTTCTATCTTGGATTTGTGGTCACGAAACCACTATTCCGATTAAGCCCTAATTCAGGATATTACAACTCTCCCCCCTTTTAAGGATTTTCGTCCTCGAAAATCTTACCGGTAAACAGGTGTGGGTATTGGTTTCTCATAGTTTCTTCAGGTTCCCATGTAGTCTCTTCTACCCCATGCTTTTGCCACAACACTTTTATAAGTGCAACACTTTTATTTCTTAGTTGTTTGACTTCTCGAGCTAAAATCTTAATCAGTTCTTCTTCATAAGTCATATCCGGTCGCAGTTCAATTTCTGTCGGTGAAATTATATGTGAAGGATCCGAACAATACCAACGTAACATAGATACGTGAAACACATCATGAATCTTCTCTAATTCGGGTGGTAACGCTAGCCGATATGCTACCGGTCCAACTTTTTCAATTATTTCATACGGTCCAATAAAACGCAGACTTAACTTGCCCTTTCGTCCAAATCTAAGGACTTTCTTCCATGGAGACACTTTCAAAAATACCTTATCACCAACTTGAAACTCCATTTCCTTTCGTTTCAAATCCGCATAAGATTTCTGTCTATCTGAAGCAGCTTTCAAACAATCTCGAATCACTTTCACCTTTTCTTCGGTTTCTTTTATTAAATCAACTCCATAAATCTGATTTTCCTTGAGTTCAGTCCAATACGATGGCGTCCGACATTTACGACCATATAATGCTTCATAAGGTGCCATCTTCAAACTTGTCTGATAATTATTATTATAAGCAAATTCTACCAACGGTAAATACTTTTCCCAACTACCTTGAAATTCCAATACACAACATCTGAGCATGTCTTCAAGAATCTGAATTACTCTCTCTGATTGTCCATCAGTTTGCGGATGAAAGGCAGTGCTGAAATTTAACTTTGTACCTAATGCTTCTTGCAACTTTTGCCAAAACTGTGAGGTAAACCTCGGATCTCTATCCGAAATGATTGACAAAGGTATCCCATGAAGTCTAACAATCTCTCGGATATACAATTCAACCAACTTATTAAGAGAATAATCTGTACGTACCGGAATAAAATGAGCCGATTTAGTCAGTCTGTCAACTATTGCCCAGATGGCATTTTTCTTCCCTGGAGTTAACGGCAACCCTGATATAAAATCCATAGTAATCCGATCCCATTTCCATTCAGGAACCATAATAGGTTGGAGTAATCCCGAAGGTACTTGGTGTTCAGCTTTCACTTGTTGGCAAACTAAGCACTTTGATACAAACTCGAAAATATCTCTTTTCATTCCACTCCACCAGTACATTTTCTTCAAGTCATTATACATCTTCGTACTGCCCGGATAAACCGCTAAACAACCATTATGTGCTTCATGCAAAATCTTTTGAATCAACTCATCATTTTTCGGTACACAAATCTGATTTTTAAACATCAAACAACCATCAGAACCGATTCTGAAATCTGATCCCATATCAGCTTCACACTGTTTTCTTTTGGCTAGCAAATCTTGATCATTTTTTTTAAGCTTCAGAAATCTCTTGTAAAAACATCGGTCTTGCTCTTAACTCTGCTAGAATCGAACCGTCATCTGAAATTTTCAACTGAGTGTTCATAACTCTTAAAGCAAACAACAACTTTCTGCTTAAAGCATCGGCAACCACATTTGCTTTTCCTGGATGATAATCGATAACAAGCTCGTAATCTTTCAATAACTCCAACCATCTTCGCTGTCTCAAATTCAAGTCTTTTTGTGACATCAAGTATTTTAGACTTTTGTGATCGGTATATACTCGGCACTTTTCAGCAAACAAATAATGTCGCCAAATCTTCAAAGCAAATACCACCGTAGCCAATTCCAAATCGTGAGTAGGATAATTCTTCTCATGAGGTTTTAACTGTCTCGAAGCATAAGCCACCACTTTTCCTTCTTGAATGAGTACACACCCCAAACCATTTAGAGAAGCATCACTGTACACTACAAATTCTTTACCTCATTCGGGTTGTATCAACACTGGTGCTTCAGTTAATAACTTTTTCAATTCTTCGAAACTCTATTGACATTCTTCCGTCCATTCAAATTTAACATCCTTTCGGAGTAGTCTAGTCATAGGAGCAGCAATTATAGAAAATCCATTTACGAACCGCCGATAATACCCAGCTAGCCCCAAGAAACTTCTAACTTCAGTTACGTTTTTCGGTGGTTTCCAATCAACAATGGCTGAAATTTTACTAGGATCAACCCGTATACCATCACCTGAAACAATATGACCCAAAAATCCAACTTCCCGGAGCCAAAATTCACTTTTACTAAACTTAGCATACAACTGCTTATCTCTCAAAGTTTGCAAAACTATCCTCAAATGCTTAGCATGCTCTGTCTCATCTTTTGAATAAATTAAAATATCATCTATAAACACCACAACAAATCTGTCCAAGTATGGCCGAAATATGCGATTCATTAAATCCATAAACACAGCAGGAGCATTTGTCAACCCGAATGGCATAACTAAAAATTCATAATGACCGTACCTTGTTCTAAAAGCAGTTTTAGGCACATTTGACTCTTTTACTTGTAGCTGATAATACCCAGATCTCAAGTCAATCTTTGAAAACCATGTCGCTCCTTTTAGCTGATCAAACAAATCATCAATTCTCGGCAACAGATACTTGTTTTTGATTGTCACCTTGTTTAACTGCTGATAATCAACACATAATCTCATAGAACCATCCTTCTTTTTCACAAATAACACGGGAGCACCTCAAGGTGAAAAACTCGGTCTCACAAAGCCTTTATCAGTCAACTCTTGCAACTGCGACTTTAATTCTTTCAACTCTGTTGGTGCCATTCTATATGGAGCAATCGAGATCGGAGCTGTTCCTGGTATTAAATCAATACCAAATTCTACTTCCCTGACTGGAGGCAAACCCGGCAATTCTTCTGGAAATACGTCCGCAAATTCACACACAACCGGCACTGATTCAACTTTTTTTTCAACTTCTTTTGTATTAATTACATACGTCAAATAAGCTTCATAACCCTTTCTCAAATATCTCTGAGCCGACATCGAAGAAATCATACTAGATAATGCCTCTGATTTGTCTGGCTCAACCCGCAGAATTTCACCACTTTCACACTTTAATTCTATAACCTTTTCTTTGCAATTTATTATGGCATCATGCAATGTCAACCAATCCATACCCAAAATAACATCAAATTCATCAAACGACAACAACATCAAGTCGGCCGAAAAGTAATGACCCCGAATCATTAAACGGCATTTCTTGCTTACTTTATCAACTATCACGCATTTGCCTAACGGGTTCGAAACTCTAATCATAAATTCTGTGTTCTCAACAGGTATATTCATACTAGACACCAGTTTAATGCATACGTATGAATGAGTAGAACCAGGATCAATCAAAGCAATAACATTAATATCATAAAGAGAAAATGTACCGGTAATCACATCGGGTGAGGAAGCATCTTCACGCACTTTAATAGCATAAGTTCTAGCCGGAGCTCTTCCCTCAGATCTAACTGCTGCATCTTTGGCTACATTCTTACTGCTTGTTTCACTTCCAGCTTTTCTCGGATACCTTCCCCTCGAGTTTGAACCACTAGCTTTTACACTCTGAAATTTTTCTTTCTCAGCTCTCTCTGGGCAGTCTCTAATAAAATGATCCAGAGAACCACATCGAAAACATTCATTTGCTCTGCACGGACCAAAATGATTTCTACCACACCGCTGGCACTCGGGTTTAACAAATCTCGAGTTCCCTACACTGGCTGCAGAAGTATTCTGAGATTTAGGACCCACATTCTGCTTCTTAAAATTTCCATATGATTACCTAGTTGAAACTTGGGAACGAGGATTCATATTTCTTGACTTTCCGGGTTGCTGTGAAGGTGCCTTACTTATTGGCCTTTTCTTCCAATTTCATGTCTCAGCCTCTACCTTCCTCTTCTCTTTACGTAGTTCTTCAGCCTTACAAGCTCGATCAACTAGGACTACCATTTCTTTCAGTTCAATGATCCCGACAAATACTTTAATGTCTTCGTTGAGCCCGTCTTCAAATCGTCGGCACATCTTGGCTTCTGTAGGAACATATTCCCTGGCATACTTACTCAATCGAACAAACTCTCTTTCATATTCTGAGACTGTCATATTACCTTGCTTCAGCTCAAGAAACTCTTTACATTTCTGATCAATAAATCTTTCACTAATATATTTCTTCCGAAACTCTTCTTGAAAGAATTCCTAGGTTACCCTCTCTTTCGGTACCACCGAAATCAAAGTCTTCCACCAATTATAGGCTGAATCTCTCAACAAAGATGTAGCACATTTCAAACATTCTTCAGGTGTACAAGATAATTCATCAAATACCCAGATAGAATTTTCAAGCCAGAACTCTGCTTTCTCTGCCTCATCATCAATATTTACTCTAAATTCTTCAGCCCTTTGTTTACGAATTCTATCAACGGGGGTTCTGTGAAATTTTATCATATCCACTTCTTGAGGCATTGGAGGCATATTTTGAGGAATTGGGGGAGGTGGGGGAGGTCGTACATTTGGGTTCGTACGAACGAACTCAGTGTACCATGCACTCATCATTTGGAGAAAGGCTCCCGATCCCTTTCTCCTCCTCCCTGACTAACAGTAGGAGGTGGGTTTTCAGTCGGTGCTGCCCCTTTAGTTGGAGCTGGCACATTACTCTCTACTTCATCTGCCACAGGTGGATCGGGATCCATTTACTATATAAAAATCATTTAAAAAGGTCAGAAGTCGTCACACTATCACAATTCATACATATGGCATGTATAGCAAAATCCGTACATAAAACACGTAGTCTGACAATCGACTAAACCTGCTCTGATACCACTAAATGTAATGCCCCCACACCCGAGACCATCACCGGAGTCGAGCTTGAGGGGTTACCGAACATAATTTATCAATTTAAGAACTTCAAATCATATGTTTCTACATTCACAGCTTTCTAGCTACTCGCGTCACAGTTACAAGAAAAATTATATCTCGAGTTACAAAACTCGAAATCAAGATCCGTAAATGTTCCCTGAATCTAGACTCATATATATATTTACTAATTTTTAATTTTTTTATATAATTTTTTATTAGGCCAATTAGTACAGTTTATTAATTAAAGTATCCCCTGTTTCAGGGTTCGACTGCTCTGACCTCTGTGTATTACGAATCAGATATATCTCTATAAAAAATTTCAATGACTATGAGGTTTGTTTCTATTAAAACTAGACTCAATAAGGAATCGGTACATATAAATAACAACTTCTAATTATTTTAGTAAAATTTATTATGAATTTTTAAAGTCAGAATAGGAGATCCAGAAATCACTCTGGCCCTATTTCGCAAAAGTTTAAATATCTCATAAAATATAATTTATATTCCTGTTTTGTTCAATCCATATGAAAATAAACTCATTAAGCTTCAATTTCATAACTTACTCATCATTTAGTTCTATTTATACTATTTTTAGTATTTTTTAAATTCATGTCATTGCTGCAGCAATATTCTGTTTTAAGGCAAGTTTCATCTTTCCATGAATTTTTATGAACTAGAAAACCTGTTAAACTTCCATGATATCAAACATGATCTAAATTAGCCATCACCATGACTTATCAATATCAAACATTTTCTCAACCAAACATGGCCATATCATAAAATTATTTACACAAAATAGGTATATTGCTATACATGCCATACTTAAGTAGTTGTACAAGCCATTTACCAAGATAAAAGTCCTTTGGATAGTGTGATCGAACTTTCGACCTATCCCGATTCCTGAGCCGGCTTGTTCAAAACTACAGTGAATGAAAAGGAAGGAGTAAGCATAAATGCTTAGTAAGTTCATATGTAAATAACAAGCAACATAACAATACAAATATACCAACCAACTTTAGCATGGTACCACCAAAACATATATCACATTTCTAAACATCATTCATCATCTTACCACCTTATCGTTGTTGTGTCTATTTTCAACCCGAGGGTTAAGAAAATACCTGTCCAAAGTGTCCATTTCACAACACTTACCCAGAACGTCACTTATATCTTAAGTGCTCTTCCATTAAACTAGAAATTTCACCCGTTGAACACATCGGAATATAACTCGGATACATGGATAATTTGCACATAAGTGCCACATATGTAATTAAGAAATCATGTAACCTGCCCCTAAGTGAACTCGGACTCAACTCAATGAGCTCGGGCCTTCGCATCCATAAATGAACTCGGACTCAACTCAACGAGTTCGGACATTTGCATCCATAAGTGAACTCGGACTCAACTCAACGAGTTCGGATGCTCAACCATCCTAGTGACATGTCACTTGTATCCTAATCTATTCCTAAGGTTCAAACGGGCTTTTTCCCTCGATCTCACATTTGCCGTCTTCCATGGAATATCGGAACTGATACTCGGTAGCAATTCATATTTATCAAGTAGTAAACATAATTTGCATATTACTCAACATTAACCACAAAGCATAATATTTCATGATTAAAAATCAACATATCATATAATTAACATTAATAACTTAAAAATAACATTTATGCTACATTATTTACACATGAACTTACCTTGGTACCAAAATATAAAGATTTTGCAATTTTGTCCACAATCTTTTCTTTTCCTCGATCACGACTTGAATCTCGTTTTTCTTGATTATGGAGCTTGGAAGCTTGAAACAAACCCTAGCTATGGAGAACCCTTGAAATTTCGGCCTAATGAAGAAGATGGACAAAAATTGGCTTTTAATTTTGTTTTTAATTCATTTTAATAACTAAATGACCAAAATACCCTTACTACTAAACTTTCCAAAAATCCCTTCCATGTCCTAATTTTGTCCATGAACTTAAAATTGGTCAAATTGCTATTTAAGACCTCCTCATTAATATTTCAAAACAATTTCATACTAAAAACTTCTAGAATGCAATTTTGCAACTTATTCAATTTAGTCCCTACTTTCAATTTAAGCACTTTAGGCATAGAATTTCATCACGAAATTTTCACACAATCATGAAATCATATCATAAACATCAAAATCATTGTAAAATAATTATTTCTATCTCGGATTTGTGGTCACGAAACCACTATTCCGATTAAGCCCTAATTCAGGATATTACAAGAACACAACAACGCGACATATCCTTAAGGGTCTGAATTACTCTATCCGACTGACCGTCGGTTTGCGGGTGGAAAGTTGTGCTAAAATTCAACTTTGTCCCCAATGCTTCTTGCAACTTCTTCTAAAACCTCGAAGTAAACCTTGGGTCCCTATCCGAAATAATCGACAAGGGCACTCCATGAAGCCTCACAATCTCAAAAATGTACAAGTCAGCTAGCTTATCAAGCGAGAAGTCCGTACGCACTAGGATAAAGTGAGCCAACTTTGTTAGTCTATCAACCATAACCCATATGACATCTTTCTTCCTTGGAGTTACCAGCAAACCCGTCACAAAGTCCATAGTAATCCGACCCACTTCCACTCGGGGACCATGATAGGCTAAAGTAAACCTGAAGGTACTTGATGTTCGGCTTTCACTTGTTGGCACACAAAGCATTTTGATACAAACTCTGAAATGTCTCTTTTCATCCCCAACCACCAATACATTTTCTTTATATCATTACACTTTCGTACTTCTGGGGTGCACTGACAAACAACCACTATGTGCCTCAAGTAAAATTTTCTGAATCAACCCAATGTCTTTAGGAATGCAAATCTTATCCTGGAACCTCAAGCAACCATCAAAATCAATCTAAAAATCTGATTCAACACCCGGTTCATTCTATGCTCTTTTGGCAGCAATTCATTGTCACTCCTCTAAACTTTATAAATTTCTTGGAGAAATGTTGGTCTAGCTTTTAACTCAGCTAAAATCAAACCATTCTCTGACAATGCTAATTGAGCGTTGATTGCTCTCAGTGGAAATAATAATTTTCTACTCAACGCATCTGCGACCACATTCGCCTTACTCGGATGGTAGTCGATAATCAACTCATAATCTTTTAATAGTTCAAACCACCTCTGTTGTCTCAGATTTAAATCCTTCTAAGTCATCAAGTACTTAAGACTCTTATGATCGGTGTATACATGGCATATCTCTCTGAACAAATAATGTCGTCAGATCTTCAAGGCAAACACTATAGCGGCCAACTCTAGGTCATGTGTCGGATAATTCTTCTCGTGAGGTTTTAATTGTCTCGAGGCATAAGCTATAACCTTGCCTTCCTGCATAAGTACGCATCCCAAGTCATTTAGAGAAGCATCACTGTAAATCACGAACTCTTTTCCTGATTCGGGTTGTACTGATACTGGAGCCTCAGTCAATAGCTTTTTCAACTTCTCGAAACTCTGCTGACACTTATCCGACCATTAAAACTTAACTTCTTTTTGCAATAACCTCGTCATAGGAGTAGCAATCATGGAAAAGTCCTTTACAAATCGTTTGTAATAACCAGCCAAACCCAAAAAACTTCTAACCTCGGTCACATTCTTTGGTGGTTTCCATTCAACAATAGCAAAAACCTTGCTAGGATCAACCCTAAATTTGTTGCTTAAGACAATGTGACCCAAAAATCTGACTTCTTGAAGCCCAAAATCCACTCTTACTAAACTTGGCATACAACTAATTGTCTCTCAGAGTCTACAGAACGATTTTCAAGTGTTCGGCATGTTCTACCTTATCTCTAGAATAGATTAGAATATCATCGATAAATACAACGATAAACTTATCTAAATATCACTAAAATATTCTGTTCATTAAATCCATAAACACGGCAGGGGCATTTGTCAAGCCAAAAGGCATGACGAGGAACTCATAGTGGCCATAGCTCGCCCTTAAAGTAGTCTTAGGCACATCTGACTCTTTAACTTTCAGTTGATAGTAGCCGGATCTCAAGTCTATCTTAGAAAACTATGCTGCTCCTTTTAATTGATCAAACAAGTCATCTATCCGCAGCAACGGATATTTATTCTTGATTGTCATCTTATTTAACTATCGGTAATCTATGCACAGCCTCATAGATCCATCTTTCTTTTTCACAAATAGCACTAGAGCACCCATGGCGAAAAGCTCGGTCTCACAAAACCTTTTTCGGCCAACTCTTGCAATTGTGACTTTAGTTCTTTCAATTCAGTCAGAGTCATTCAGTACAGAGCAATCAAAATAGGCGTTGTCCCTGTAGCTCTATACCAAATTCAAAGTCTCTATTAGGAGGTAAACAGGGCAATTCTTCCGGTAATACATCTAAAAATTCACTTACCATTGGCATTGGCTCAACCCCTAACTCAGACTCCTTAGTATTCATTACAAAAGCCAAATAAGCTTCACAACCTTTTCTCAAACACTTCTGTGCAGACGTTGAGGATATCACAATAGGAAAGTTCTCTAGTTCATCTGATTTAACCCAAAGAGTTTCACTATTTTCACATTTCAATTTAATAACTTTTTGTTTACAATTTACTAAAGCATTATGGAGTGTCAACCAGTCCATACCCTAAATGACATCAAACTCATTGAAGGGTAACAACATCAAATCGGACGAAAAACAGTGACCTCTAACTATTAAAGGACATTTCCTACGTACTTTATTGACTATTATATGCTTGCCTAGAGGGTTTGACACCTTAATCATAAACTCCGTAGACTCAACATGTATGTGCATGCTAGACACCGATTTTATGCACACATACGAATGAGTAGAACTAGGGTCAATCAAAGTAATAACAGTGTTGTCATAGAGAGAAAATGTACCAGTGATCACATCCCGGAGTTCTATCTTTTGATCTCACTGTGGTGTATCTTGTCACATTCTTGCTGCTACCTCCAATTTTGGCATTCTTCTGAGGCCTTCCTTTAGAATTTGTGCCACTAGGCCTTGTACTTTGAAACTTTTCTTTCTCGTTCATCTCGTGGCAATCTTTGATAAAATGGTCTCAAGAACCACATCGGAAACAGGATCCATCGTTCATTCTACACTTTCCGAAATGACTTCTACCACAATGCTGGTACTCTGGTCAGGAAGATCTGACATTACCCAAACTAGCCACTAATGTAGCCCAAGATTTAAAATCTGAATCTTGCTTATTACGATCTCTGTACGAGTGTCCGGTTGATACATGAGAACGAGAGTAAACATTTCTAAATTTCCTTAATCAAATCCTCGACTTTGCAAGCCTAATTAACGAGTACTACAAACTCCTTCAATTCAAGGACACCCACTGACAACCTAATATCCTCATTAAGTTCGCCCTTAAACCTTTAACACATCTTAGCCTCGGAGGACACATACTTTCGGGCATACTTACTAAGTCGGACGAACTCCTTTTCATATTCAGTAACCGTCATCTGGCCCTGCTTCAAGTAAAGAAACTCCTTACGCTTTTGATCCATAAATCTCTCACTAATATATTTTTTTCGAAATTCTTCTTGGAAGAATTCCCATGTGACCTTCTCTTGAGGTACCACTGAAACTAATGTCTTCCACCAGTGGTATGTCGAGTCCTTTAAAAAGGATATGTCACACTTCAAGCATTCTTCGGAAGTACAAGATAATTCATCGAATACCTTGATGGTTTTCTCAAGCCAGAACTCTACCCTTTCGGGATTATCATCTTTATTAGCACGAAACTCCTTGGTTCTTTACTTTTGGATCTTGTCCACTAGGGGTCTATTCGATCTCACAAAATCCATACCTTGGGGTGCTACAGGGATCGGTTGAGGAATAGGGGGAGGTGGAGGGGGTTGAGCATTCGGGTTCGCCCGGACGAACTCCACGTACCCTTCATTCATCATGTGGAGAAAGGCTTCTTGGGCTCCTTCTCCCCCTCCCTGGCTAATCATGGGAGGTCGATTATCGGATGGCACCGCCCCTTCAGCAGGAGCCGGTGCATTACTTTCTACATTGTCTGCCATAGTTCGATTGGGATTCATTATTATAAGCAAACATAATAACAAAATCAAGAGCCATCACACTATCACAATTTATCTATGGCATGTATAGCTAGACTCGTACACAAGCTAGGTTAGTCTAAGAATCGACTAAACCATAGCTCTGATGCCACTAATTGTAACACCCCACACCCGTGCCCTAAGTCGAGACAGAATATGAGGCGTTACGAAACTTAATCACATGCATTCAAACGTTTTCGAGTCACCAAGACTTGATTAAATTCAAAACTTTTTCAAACTTTGTCTAAACTCCTTAATATAGGCCTACGAGGCCTCAAACATTCGTTGGAAGCCATTCGAAACCAACTCGGGTCCTTAAACTGACTTAATAAAGATAACCCTTGAAACAGGGCACACGTCCATGTGGAAAGACAACAAGCCCGTGTGGCTATTATGACATGGCTGTACTGATGGCCAGTGTGGTTCACAGGCCTAAGCACAAGGGGGCACGCCCATGCCCCAATCCTGTGTGAATTAAATTCTAAATTCAAACCTACAGGGGTTTTCACACGGCCTGACACACGCCCCTGTATATGGCCTGTGTCCTTCATGTAGCCATGACACGTCCGTGTCCTAGCCTGTGTCTAATAACCTTGACATTTCGTTTTTGACTTCAGCAGCCCTTAAGGGCTACACGGCCAAGGCACACACCCGTGTGCTAGGCCATGCCCTTAACACGGCTAAGACACACGGTCATGTCTTTTCCCGTGTGTTTACTACCATGCATACTGACTTGTGAAATTTACGTGCAGGGGACACACGACCATGTAACATACCCATGGGGCTGACTGTGTGTCACATACGGCCTAGACACACGCCTGTGTGCCTACCCGTGTGGACAATATAAGACTATTTACCAAGCCCTATGCCACCCTGAAACAAAATTTAATACTAACCAACATATCAAAGTCTAACTTAATATGATTTCTCAACCAACAACCATAGCTAAGGTCTATATACATTTCATATATTCAACCATGCCAATAATTTTACATTCATGAAAGACTATCTTGCATTCATATAATGACTTTCAAAATTAATCATTTTCATCACCTTATACAAAATGAGTCAAAAACTAAAACAAGCCAACACATTTGGCCCCAAAATAATGTGACACCAAAACAAATTCAAGAGTTCCTATACATGCCATATTCAAAATGATAAAACTAGCTAGACCAAGTGCTCCGAGGATAGTATGACTGGTTTGTCCAACGTAGTCGATGACTCTCAAATTACTTTGGCAGCACTATAAGAAAAGGGAAAGGAAAGAGGGTAAGCATGGGAGCTTAGTAAGTACATATATGCAAATAAGTGTGATTAGAAATACATTC
Source organism: Gossypium hirsutum (assembly GCF_007990345.1). Lineage (NCBI taxonomy): Eukaryota > Viridiplantae > Streptophyta > Magnoliopsida > Malvales > Malvaceae > Gossypium > Gossypium hirsutum. Next base: position 50,990,958 of record NC_053435.1, on the reverse strand, counting down.
ATCAAACAATGGCTTGTTATACTTAAATGATGTATCATTTTAAGCTCACTATTTTGCCCATCACTTCTTTTATACATACATACTACATCTCATCACATACTAGGGTCCTATTCAGGAGTTTAGTATATACATACCTGTAATTACCCTTAAAATACTCAAGTTCATTCTCTCTACTAACATACCTCATTGGAAGTATCACCAACCTAATCATTGAGTTATCTATTGAACACTCCGAAATACCAATGGATACATGGATAGTTCACTCCTAAGAGCTATACCAGTAGCCAAGGCTGCCTCATACTTTGTAATACTTGAATAATTGAGCTACTTATGGGTTTTTTTACCAAGTCAGTACCCGGACCCCATAGCTCTGTCATGTAATGCTCGCTCATTGAGCTACTCACAGGTCTGCACACAAAGTCAGTACCTAGACCCATATTACATATTTCAATTATCTCATGAACTCAGACTCAACTCACAAGTTCAGACCACTCAGTTTCTCATGACTCATCCTATATTATTTCTGAGGTTCAACAGGATTTCGTATCTAACCTGATGTTGTCGCACTTGTTCATAATGTAAGTTACTTTTATATCGCATTATTTATACTTTCATGGTATTGAGTAAGATTATGATAGCCAATAAAAATAAAATGTTTAAAACTATGCTACAATGACACATTATTTACATATGTACTTACCTCGTTGAAAAATGATGGGAACGAGCTTAATCCTCGTAAACTTTGTTCTTTCCCCTATCAAGACCAGAATCACATTTCTTTTGATCTAAAATGTCGAAAGTTAGCTTATTTAATACACAAATCATTTAATTCAACTTAAGACTCATACTTTGGTAAAATGATTGTTTTGCCCCTAGACTTTCACAAAATGGCCATTTTACTCTTAGACCCAAAAATTGAGTTTTATCATATTTTCTCATTAACCATGCCTAGAAAAATACTTTTTATACTAAGATTAGCCCAAAATTCTCATTATCTCATACATTTATCACCTATTCTACAACTTATGCAAAATGACCCTTTTTTTAGGGTTTTTATGAGAAATCTTTTCATAAAAGTTGTTTATTTCACAACCATGATTCATTTTCTTCTATAAAATTTTAGAAAACAACATGAGCTCTTCCATTTTGTAAAATAGTCCCCTTATTTGAAAGCTTATGCTACAAGGGTTCTAAAAGTACAAAAATCATCAATAAAGACCATCAAAATCACTTACTTCAGAGGGTTACAAGTTGTTGAAATTTTGAAGCTCAAAAACCTTTAAAATGGTTGAAATTTTGGTGGTGTAGAGAAGAAGAGAAAAAAAAAGACAACTTTTCTTTATTTTACTCAAATAGCTCATGTCATCAAATACCAACCCTACTACATTTTTGACTTTTTGACTCTCGCTGTCTCTATGGCCGGTCAAGCCATAAATAAGGGCTTATTTTCTCCTTAAAAACCCTTAATTTTGGTTCTCTAGCTATTTGGTATGTCTATCAAGTGAAATTGAACTTTTACCCTTTATACAATTTAGTCCTTTTTCGCAATTAAACTTTCAAACGCTAAAATTTATTCGCCAAATTTTTCATGCACTTTCATAATCATGCTATCACACATAAAATAATATTAAAATAATTTCTCTGACTTTGAAAGAGTGGTTCCGAAACCATTGTTCTGACTAGGCCCAAAATTGGGCTATTACAATTACACACGCCCGTGTGGCTCAGGACATTCCCGTGTCCTCCACCCTTGTAACTCTCTGTTTATGACGTCAACCTATTTAGGGTCACACGGCAATGTCACATGCCCGTGTGCTAGGTCGTGTGGCCATCCGTGTGGATGATAGTTAGGCTATTTACCAAGCCTTTTTCCATCCAAAGACACTTGCACACCCATACTAAGTTTATCAACACACAACATGGAATTTTTAGGCATCCCAATAACCACACCATGGCATTCACACACTATTTGTAAATCACATTCATCATGAACAACCCAAACAAGCATGTACATCCATGTAATGCTTCATCATAGACTTATAACATAACAAATATTGGCCACACTAAATGGCCTTATACAACAATGACCTTCAATTAGCATGAGCCAATATTCTAGGCCAACTCATAATATCATGTACACAATGACCAAATCCCTATACATGCCATACAATTAAAGTGCTAGAAAAGCATTGATACCCTTCAATAGCTGGATAGTGTGATAGAATCTCCAATGATCTCCAACCCGAGCTAGCTTAATGACCCTATAAAAAGAGGGAAAAGGATAGGGTAAGCTTTATAGCTTAGTAAGTCTATATGAAAATAATAAGAGATTTATTGACATGTTTTTGACATATTCTCACAACATGTGTTCTCAAGGTAACACAATCATGATTGCACATAATTCCACTATTTATTCCTACTCCAGCCAAGCTATCTACACGAGTTATAGTCACTAAATTATTTATTTCTTGAGCTATGGAACTCCAAATTAAGTTCCGCTAATTTTTCCTGAAACTAGACTCACATATCTTCTTACCATAAAATTTTCAGAATTTTTGGTCTAGCCAATAAGTACAGTTTATTCTTTAAAATCTTCCCTATTCTGCTGTCCAATAGTTTCGACCCTTCTTCACTAAAAATTAATTATCTCATTGTACGGGACTCGGATAATGTTTTCATCTATTTCTCTTCTAACCCATAATTATTTTCATACAGTTTTTAATGATTTTCCAAAGTTAAGATAAAGGAACCCAAAATCACTCTAACCTTGTCTCACAGAAATCCAAATATCTTATAACATGAAATTCTTTTTTACACTGTTTCTTCTATGTGAAACTAGACTCGATAAGCTTTAATTTCATATTTGATTCAACCTCTAACTCAATTTTCACGATTTTTGGTGGATTTTCAAAGTCAGACTACTACTGCTGTCCAAAATTTTTTTAGTGTAAAATAATGATAACTAAGTTTATAGCACCTTTACAAATCATTTCAACCATCACGGTAAAAATACATATTTATACATCATAAGCATAGACCCATAATCACAAGGTCATCACAAAATCATTCTTATGGGCATGACTTACTTATTTGCACCTTTACAAAAGGTTCATCATAACCCCAAATCATTTCTCATGAGTTTTGTACACATACCTGTATCACTTGTAACATAATTATAACTTTTCTCAATCATGACAAAATATTTAAATCACGCGTTGAACTAGATGGAATACTAAAGGATACCCGATAAGCCTCATGCGAAAGGGTCAAATGCCGATGCCATGTCCTGGACATGGTCTTAAACTGGTTCTTATACATCGGTGCGAATGCCATGCCCCAGACATGTTCTTACACTGGCTCACATAACAATGCCGATGCCATATTCCAAACATGGTCTTACACTGGCTCACATATTGAGGCCGATGCCATGTCCCAGGCATGGTCTTACACTAGCTGTCATATCAATGTCGATGCCATGTCCCAGACATGGTCTTACACTAGCTCTCATATCAATGTCGATGTCATGTTCCAAACATGGTCTTACTCTAGCTCACATATTGAGGCCGATGCCATGTCCCAGACATGGTCTTACACTAGCTCTCATAACCCTAGTATCACGGCATGGATATCTGATCTATTCCTACTGTTCAACCGGGAGTTTCACCACATCAAATCTTGTCATGCATATTCGTGTAATATCACTCTTTAACACCAAGTTACCATTCATTACAATGTTATCAAACATCATAGACATATGTTTTAGGTCATTGCATATGCATAGCATACAATATAATTTCGTGACGCACAACATCATCATGTACATAGTACCGCAAACATATAATTCAATGCATTCGAATTATCATATCAATTCAGAGTTCAATCACAAATCACAATAACATTATGGTCTTACCAATTTTATCATATGACTCGTTTGTCGATTCCTCGTCGAGTATATCCATAACAAATCATACAAATTATATAATAATAATAGACATTTCAATTAAAATAAGACATTGCATTATTATCATCATACAAACTTACCTCGAATGCAAAAACGACTAATTATTCCCTTTTTGTCCTTAACCATGTACTTTCTCAATGTAAGCTCGAATCTCGGTTTTCTTGATCTAGCATTTCAAATATAGCTTATTTATTACTCACAATATTCAAATTGACCCAAAAATCATACTTTGGCAAAATTTATAATTTTACCCCTAAACTTTCACTTATTTGTAAATTAGTCCCTAGGCTCAAAAAATAAAATTCATTCAATTTTATCCCAACTCAAGCCTAGCCGAATGTTTATCTTACTTACAGCAGCCCACATATTTCATTATTTCACACTTTTACCATTTATTTTACTACTTTTACGAAATGGTCCATTTTATGTGCTTTCATGAAAATCACTTAACAACAGTTGTTTATTTAACAACCAAGATTCATTTTCTTTTATAAAAATGCAGTAAACAACATGAATATTTAGAACGATGAAAAAATGTGCAAGTGTACACAATTGCAACAAGTAATAAAGTGACAAGTAAATGTCGAGTTATCGTACCCACAAGGACTGTAAAAGAATTATTTATGAAATTAATTGTAAAATACTTTGGTGAGGTAAAAATAATTTGGTTTTAAAAGGTGTTCAAAAACTGTTTAAAAACTGTTTAAAAATTAATTAAATAATTAAAAATAACAAAGGAGTTCCAATGCACGATTTCAAATAAGATTAATCAATGTAACATACTTGTGTTGGATTAATTATATTTCTTGAACTCAGAATTATTAAACTCATGGTTATATTGTTACGAATAAATTCACAGCAACCCGGTAATTTGCTAACTTATGAACAAACTTACATACAAAAATCCATTCATCTCTTGACATACTAAACAGATTCTAGCAAGCAAACATGCTATTGCACATACATACTTATTAAATTGAACCAATCTCTTGCATATCCCTATGTCAATTCAAAGAATTAATTAAATCTAATAAGCATATAGAAGACTTTGTGAAGTAACAAGGCATCCCTACCTTGAAAGAATTTAATCACAATAATCTTGCAAGTTATGCAATGCAATAATATAGCCATATACATTTCTAATTTACCCTTCAGCTACCTTAGAAGAATAAACATGCACTGATTAAGTACTGTGTCAATTGATTACAATTTCAATCCATTTAAATAATTAATTCATTAGTTACCTCACAGTCGTAATGCAAGAATAACTTAGGCATGGTTTTACTTAATCAAGCATCTTACCGAGACTTATAACAGCATAAATATCAATTTAACAATTTAAGCAGGCAGAATATAATCAACCCAACACAAACATAATTTAAGCTGAATTGATTAAAATAACCATTTCAATGGCATAAATATTCATAAACATGTTCGTCAAAACAACAACAAAGATTAAAGAGTTAGGGAACAAGAGGCAAATCCAGTGTTTCTTCGTGGCTTAACTTGTTGCTCCATTCTTCGTTCTTCGTTGGCCTTGGCTATCAAGGTGGCTTATGAACACCTAATTGCTGCTCCAAAATGGCTGATAGAAGTCTCTTCCCAAGAGAAGAAATCGGCACTTGAACAAGAAGGAATGGAATGGAAAAAATGAGAGAAAAGTGAGAGAGGGAATGGGAGAATGATGTGATGTGAGTGATGCCTTGAATGATCAGCAAGGGGTGGCTTTTATAGCTTATTGTGGCTGTTACAAATAGAATATTCCAGCAGCCAAAGAGACCTCCATTGGTCGGCCAAACACATGGCAAAGTTGAGAGTTTCAACTTTGCTATTTTAAGCTTGGGGAAAATCTACAAAGCCATAAATTAAGGTGAGGTTTGAATGCAATTTAAAAGTATTTTGAGGGCGTTTTTGCAAGCATATTTAATCAGATAAAATGCTGATTTGGGTCAGCATATGGACGGTTCTAGGTTGCCCATTTAGTGGCTGGTTCGGTTCACTCAATTTGGCTCGACCAGTGCGGTTCAACTGGACCCTTTCTCCATAATTAATCAAAAATAATTTATTTAACCCACATTAAATGGGGAATAAATTAAAATTAATTAAATTATGAATTAATACACATTTTTGGACCGTCTTAGGCTGGAAATTAAAGTGCCTCAATACTTCAAATTGCTTATTGGTTTTATGCTTTTAGCAGTGTCAGCCGAGCCAATTTTCGCCCCTTGCGCGAATCAATCAAAAATAGTCAAAATTAATCAAAATTAAGTATAGAATTAAATAAATTCACCATGTTCATATTTTCAACGTGATTTAATTATTTTATAATATTTAATTATTTTTCGTCAAGAATTTAACCGGATTTGCATGAATTTAAGTAAAATTGGGTATGAAAAAGTATATAAATTTTTGTGTTTCCAATATTCTCATGGAAAAACCCTAGGCTTTCAACCATTTTGCAAAGTAGTCCCCTCATTAGCTAAATTAAGCTACAAGGGTTCATCCTTCCAAAAAAAGCTACAAGGGTTCCAAAAATACAAAAATCATCAAAATGACCATTAAAATCACTTACTTGTGAGGGTTAGAAGTTGCTGAAATTTTCAAGACCCAAAAATGACACCAAAACCTACCTAGTTTGACTGAAAACAGTACTAATTCATTTCTAAAGATTATGCAACATCACATACAAGTTATAAACTTCATACATGCCTAATTAAACTCATTCAAATACATGATTACTATCATGCTATCAACATTACCAACCTAAAACATCAAATTACCATATTAGAATGCAAACAAAATGTAAATTATGGCATAACATGGCATCAAACTTATGCATAGTAAGTCTCTATCATCAAACTCATACATAGGATAAAATATTTCTACACCTTTCTACATATATAGCTACACTCTTAGAAATCTCTAGCATAGTAAGTACCAAAACATCAAAAGTTACTCTAAAACCAATTTATGACACTAGGTACATGCCAACTTGCTACAAAGTTCACAAAAGCTATACAAACTCTGTTGAGTTGAGAATTAAGTCCTAAATAAGTTGACCTTCTCAAATCCTCGAGACTTAAACACCACCTATACAAAGTTCGCAAAAGAGCCTAGTAATTAAGCATATAAAAAATTATAAATTCATATATACATATATGTATGATGAACTTCTTTTTCTCAAGTCATTACTTAATGCTTTCATACGGACTTTATACTTGGCTTAGATCTTTTGACTCATCATATCAATATGCATTCAAGATTTTATCTTATCTTAGTTAATATCTCAAATAAATATAATTCTGCATGCCATTTCTATCTAAATTTTCATTTCCTGGGTATACATGACATCTCCCCATTGCATTCATATCTCATTTATACATTATCAATTATGTTAGATCTGGTGCGCTGAGTCTAGTATATTTGTTTGTAAACTTATAATTTTTTCTCGAATAGATTGGTTAATAAAACAAACTTGATTGTCCACAAAACTAACTAAAAATTTGACTACTAAAAGTGCACCTATCAATTAATAGTATAGCTGATGTGATTCTAGTCACATCATATGACTTGACAAGAATCGAGATTGGCCCAAGTGTGAGGGGCCCAAAACTAAAATGAAACTCTTCAAGCAAGTGTTTTGTTTGATATTTCCATGTTCTTTTTTTTCTTTTTAACATGTTAGGTGTCTAGTTAATTGCTATTCAATTTATTCCATAGATTTTATCTTGCCTTATATTAACATGTTTTCATTTGCTTATGCATGTGGAGTGTTTGCCCTAACATGCTGTTGAATTTTTATTTATGTTTATGCATGAGTTTGAGTCATATGTCCATATCTTATGTGTGTGGTGTGTTTAAGTCATTTCGTTCATATGTGTGTGCAACAAGAGTCTAAGTGTAGATCTAGTTCAGTTAAGTGTCATGTTGCATGTTTACATATTTGGGGTCACTTGAAGTTTCTTTGCTGCCAAGTGTCTAAAATGGTTTAATACCTATTTATATATGTTTGTAGGGACTATTTGGCTGGCCATTTTAATGCTCATCATAGGCTTCTTTAATTTCGAATACATGCATAAGGAACATTTATGGAACCAACACATTTGAGACATTATGAAGATACATGAGATCGTTCGTATAGGAGGGCCAAGTACATGCCTTCATGCATTCCTTAATGAGGAAGAGTTCATGAACAAATAAGGGACATGTGCCTCATTAAACTAGAAATTGAACCAACACATACATTAACCAAAATAAGGGAAGGATTTAAGCGATTTATGCTGCCCATTCATGTATTCAAGGCACATTAAAGCTTCAATTTAAGTGAAGCATGAGCCATGCAAAATCCATTCAACCAAGGGGGATTTTTGGAAATTAAAGAGATGTATCTACATTGAATTGGACGAATACTTCCTAGCTAAGTATGCATGAATGCCCAAGTGAAGAGACATCACATTTATTCGGCCAAGCATGAACCGAATTTACTTCATGGAGTGTGAACACATGGATTTTTTAGTGCGAACAACTTAAGTGTTAGGTGTGAATGTGTTAATGTTAGTGTGAATTCATTTTATGCTGAAATTTGAATGGCCATTTTAAGGGCTTATAAAAACCATGTAAAAGAAAATTTGGAGTTAGTCAATTTATAATATAAAACTTATTAAAAACTCTTACTAGTTTGTTGCATTCACCCTTTTGTCTTATCATCCTGTAACCCATCTCGAGGTGTGGCGACTTCTACCAAACTAAGATTCGAGTGTTTGTCAAATTTACGAGGGTGGGTTCTTTTATAACTTTCGTTTCGTAAAATATTCAAGTGCTTCGAGTCGCAGTTTCCACCATCCTTGAGACCTATTCAAGACTATCCTTCAATCAAGCAATTTTTTAAACTTTCCAAGTCTCGAAAAATCGCATCAATAGCTATGGTGAGCAAAGATATCGTTCCACGAAGACTAGAAGTACTAGTAATTATCGTCTTTCTATTATTTAACCGAATAAATCAAGTGATTGGTTAAAAACTAAAATTAACTAAATTAATTAACTACTAAACACGACAAAGAAATAAAATAGGAAAATAACTGATTAATAACCAAGAAGCAAAGCAATACCAAGGAAAGGCTTCACCTAGATTCCATCTGCCACTATTAATCTAAATTACACAATTTCTTTACTTAGTATCATAATCAGTAGAAATGCCCAAATTATGTTAATATCTTTTTTGAGAGTAAGAGCAACTAACTCTAAGTTGATTAATTGAAATTTCTTTCTCATTAAAACCCCTATTATCACATTAACTCATGGTATGGATTCCCCTATTAGATTCGACCCTAATTCGATAGATTTATGTCGTCCTATTTCTAGGATTACATGCAACTCCACTCAATTACACAAGATCTACTCTTAAACAGGCTTTATTCCTCCTCTGATTTAAACACATCAAACATGGATCAAACATCTAGAAATATCAAACCAAGAATTAAGCACACATAATTAAGAACAAGATCTAAGTTATTATTGCATAAAGTAAAAATCAAAAGTCAGAATTCATCATAGGGTTCATCTCCCCTAGGTATTTAGAAAATTAATCATTCTTGAAAATAAAAATATCCAAGAGATAGTATAACCAAAAGAAATAAAGAAACTCATGATAATCTCTTAAGAAATCAACTGGGAATCTTCAATCTTGATGGAAATCTACTTCAGAATGGGTTTCAATGGATTTTTTTTAGTTTTTTCTTGAATATTCTATGACAGCTCTCTCTTCTTATTTTTTGTCATATACACATCTTAGAATGCCTGAAGAACCTAAAAATTGTGATTTTTCCCTATTCAGAGTGCAAATCCGTACAATTGACACAACCTACCACATGGTTGTGTGGTAGCTCGTGTGGGTCACATGACCGTGTGGAAGGGGTCAGCCTTATGGCCATTGTAGTTTGCTCCTATTTTTCTATTTTCACTCATTTTTCATTCATTTTTCCCCCAAATGCTCTATTAACAAGAAGAACATAAATTTAAAAGATTAGGAGCATAAAATTCACAATTAACATTGAATAATCACCCAAAAAAATGCAGTAAGAATAAGGTTAAATATGTTACTTTTAGTACTTATCAAATATCCCCACACTTAAGCATTTGCTTATCGTCAAGCAAAATTCTTAACCCATATTCAAGTCAACTTCCTTGGATTTATCATTTTCACTGATAATGTCTTAAGATAATATACATATAATCATGCATTGAAAATTCAAACTAAAATGACACTAAAAAGTATAAGAAATCCAAGTAGAAATTTGTAAGGATTAAAAACATTAGGCAAGAATCTCCCCTATTTCAATAGTCACCTGAATTCAAACTAAATAAGAATTAACACCTTCACTAAGCATCGCCCAAGCACTCAAAGTGTTTAAGGTTTAAGTAATATGCACTCAACAGTCGAATGAGAAATGTTATTACCATATGCTTGCTTGAAAATCAAATCTCCACAACTATAGAATGAGATGACACACCAATCAAGAGATCTTTAAAAGGTTGTAATGGGGCTTATGTTAAGGGTATAAAAAAAATAAAAAAAGTTGGTTACAATCAAGAGTCGAGATGATAAGTTCCCAAACCAAAAAAATTCAGTTGCTGAATTAAAAACAATTTACATCAACAAGAAATAAAGAATGAAAATGAGCTTTTCAATAGAATATGAAACTAACAATTCAAGCTTAATCAATTTTTTTGAATTTGTTTCTTTATTTTTTATTTTTATATTTTTTGAAAAAGAACTTCAACAATACAAATAATGAAACATAGTTAGGCAACTAACTTAATCAAATCCCGATAAAAAGAGAGTCAATAAAAAGGATAATTTTACAATATAGATATGGGTTACGAGTTAAAATAAATGGTTGAGAAAAAAATGTGTTAGGATTAACGGGGTTTACTAAGGAATAATACAACATGTAATCTATTTAAAGGTTAGGTTCGTTAAATCCTAAGTGCATCTATCATCTTAATATATCAAATCAAGAATCAGATCTCAACATGTATAACTGAAGCAAGTTCTAGAATAAAAAAATCAAGTTGACTTACTCACAACCAAAAATAAAATGAGCATGAAAAAAAAAGATGCTCTATAGGCTCAAAAGCTCACAAAAAATTTTGGTTTTGATTTATAACTTGCAAATTTAAAATTTCAAGATAATTCTTCAATTCAGGGAGACAACCTAAAATAATAATTTCTAAAAAAATAATTTATCATACTTGACTCTTTCATGTCTTAAAGTATAAATAAAATAATACACAAAAATCCACAAGTTAATCCCAAATAGAAGCAATAAGAACTCCAAATTAAAAAAAAATTAACTTTAATAATAGGTTTGAGAAAATTACTTGAACACAAAAAAGAAAAAAAAACAATTCAGGGACTATATTGCATAAACATCTAAAATCCTCCCCACACTGAAGATGTACGTTGCCCTCAATGTACAAACAAATGTAAACAAAATAAACAAAATATCATAAGTGAGGAAGAGAACTGAAACTACCCTGAATTTGGATGATACCACCGGAATAGTGAAATTCAAAATTGTAGGTGACTCTAAATTAAGTACATGGTTCTGAGCACACTAATAAGAAGATAGAAAAAATATAAATAAGATATAAAGATAACAAACTAGAAAAAAATTGAAAAAATAAAAAAATAAAGTTCAGAATAAAAATAAAATAAAACATATAAGTCTTAACAAAAATAAAATAAAAACAACTAACAAGAAAAATAAAAGTACAATTGAAAATAAAATTAAAAATAAATAAAATAGAAAATTAAAGAAAGTCAGTGATTGGCATCATGCAAGGTGTTAGGCTCATAAGGCGTAGCAGGGGACTAGGTGAAGACATATGGAAGTGCTGGCACATCCGCTGCAGGTATGCCTCAATGCGATCGATCCGCTCTAACTGCTGCTGCTGAAGGCGATAGATATCCTCATGTGTAACCATATACGCAGGTGTAGCAGTAGAATGACTGGCTGGAGGATTAGGAATGGGTCATGGTGGTGGTGGAAGGTCATCATTTAGATGCTCATCATCCTCGTGCTGTTGAGTCGGACGTAGAAACACATACTGATCACCAAAAGCCTCGAGCTAATGGACAACCATCCTTATATGTTTCATTATATTAAGCCATGTGGTGCCTTTTCTCCAACCAAACTAAGCGTACCAATCTAATCGGGACTCTTGAAAAGGCCAAATTAACGAGTCAGGAATGTCATATACGAACCCATACAGATAGGTCCTCTCCATAATCTCTCACTTTTATGACGACAGCACTAGGCCACGAAATGGGCTAGATCAATCAGGTATTGCTCAAGCACGCTCCATAAGAAGTACGCATCTAAAGTGCCCACGACGCTTGTACTCTCCTTTCGGCCAGTCAAAGTATGAGCTAAAATGGCGTGAACATAGCATAAGGCCGGAGGTAGGCACTAAGCTTTAGATTGGCTCGGGTTGTACGGAGTGGCTACCTTAGAAATATCATACCAGCAAAGAGGGTTCGATCAATGGATGTGTCGTGGGATAGTGGAGAACTCGGGCATAGCTAAGAAATCATCAGAATATATGGCGAGAGTGACTCCAAATCCCGTAATCCTTAAATACCAAGTGGTGCCCCCAAGATGGAATAAGATCGCTTATGGTTCATCCCTCAATGATAGCACTATTTGTAGGAAAAATATTTGAGAAAAAATCTAAGGTAAGCTAATCATACGTCGACTCCACGATCTAATAAAATATGAATCAGTGCATATAAACCCATAATCTGAAGGGCTTCCTAGTTGATACACTGAACCAAACCCAATAATCAGATGTTGGTACCTCTCCTCATGGGGTTGTTAGTCGAAGGTGGGATATCAGTGTCTAGTGGTTGCAGTAGGAGAGGAGAAAGATAAAGTCCTAGTAGCCTTTCGTTTCTTTGAATGAGAGGGTACTTTTCTCTTGCCTCGTGTGTTTAGCATCATGTACCTAAAAGACGAATGACAATAAAATGTATTAGCATCAAAACAAATTTTAAAAAAATGTACAAAATAAAATATGAAGCACAACAGTCCCAGTCCAATCTACTGCATAACGAACATTGAACTCCTAATTAGAACTAAGTCATTCAAAAGAAACTAACATAAAACAATAACAATAATAATAAAATAAAATGTCTAATAGAGTAATAGCCTCAACCTACTTGGAGACATAATCAACAGTTACAAGTATGTCTACATTGCCCCAAAAACGTGGAAATGGACTCATAAAATCAATTCCCCATACGTCAAATAGTTCCACTTCTAAATTAGTTTTCAAGGGCATTTCATACATCCTCGATACATTTCTAGTTCTTTGACAGCGATCGCAAGCTTCACAGAATTCATGAGCATCTTTAAACATGTTTGGAAAATAAAAATCAGATTGGAGAACTTTTGTAGTAGTTCTTATGCCCCCAAAGTTTCCTCCATATGGTGTTGAATGAGATTGATATAAAATACTCAGAATCTTGTTATCCGGAACACGCCTCCGAATTATCTAGTTTGCACAATGTTTGAATAAAAATGACTCATCCCAATAATACTACTTGCATCATGGATAAATTTCCTTCGTCTTTGATTGGTGAGCTTAGGTGGCAGCATTCCACTAACCAAAAAATTTACGATAGCGACATACCACAGTAATACCATGGCAATTAACAGTTGGTCATCTCGGAAAGCATCCTGAATGTACTAAATATTATTGTATTCATTTCCTACTTCAATTCAAGACAAGTGATCATCCATTTGATTTTCTATATCTTTCATATCTCCAATTTCCAAATCAAATTCCTACAGTAGTAGTATCCATTGAATTAATTTGGGCTTTGCATCTTTCTTGGTCACCAAGTACTTAATAGCAGAATGGTCCATATAAATCATAAATTTTGTGCCTACTAAATAAGATTTGAATTTGTCCAAGGTAAATACCACGGCTAACAAATTCTTCTTAGTGGTGGTATAATTTAGCTGTGAATCTGTCAACGTACGGCTTGCATAGTAGATAGAATGAAATACCTTGTCCTTTCTTTGCCCAAGTATTGCCCCTATGGCAAAATCACTGGCATCAGACATAATTTCAAAAGGTATAGTCCAACTTGGTGCTACGACTATTGGTGCTGGAAATAGTCGCTTTTTCAATTCCTCAAATGCTTTTAAGCACGACTCATCAAAATTGAAAGATCTGTTATGTTCTAACAATGTACACAAGAGTTTGGTTATTTTTAAAAAATCATTAATAAATCATCGATACAATCCTAAATGGCTAGCAAAACTGTGAATACCTTTAACTATAGAGGGTGGTGGAAATTTCTCAATAACCTCAATTTATTATTTGTCCACGGCAATCCCTTGTTACAAAATTTTATGTCCCAGAACAATGCCTTCACAAACCATGAAGTGACATTTCTACCAATTAAGAACAAGGTTGGTTTCTTCACACCGACAAAGAACTAACTCTAGATTTTTTAAACAGTCTTCAAAAGTATTGCCAAACACTAAGAACTCATCCATAAAAACTTCTAAAAATTTCTCCATCATGTCGAAAAATATTGCCATCATGCAACACTGAAATGTTGGAAGGGCATTGCATAATCCAAACAAAATTCGTTGGAATACAAAAGTTCCATAAGGACATGTCAATGTTGTCTTCTCTTGATCAGTAGGAGTTATGGAAATCTGGCTGTACCCGAAAAAACCATCTAGAAAAGAATAGAAGGCTTTCCCTGCTAATCTATCTAACATTTGGTCGATAAATGGCATAGCAAAATGTTCCTTCCTTGTTGCTTTGTTGAGTTGCTGATAGTCCATACAAATATTCCATCCCATGATAGTACGAATATGAATAATGTAACAGTCTGATTTTGACCCTAGTTGGAATAGTGGTTTCGAGAACACAAACCTGAGTCTAAAAAATATTTTAATATTATTTTCTGTGTCTGTGATTGTGAATTTATATCTGTGAAATTTCTGTGATTTAATTTGTCTATTTCTATGTTTAATTACAAAAAAAGGACTTAATCGCGTAAAGTGTAAAAGTTGAGTTCTAGATGTTAAAGCACCTATTTGGCTTGGCTTTTAAAATAAGGGTCCTTGCATGTCAAATATACCATTGATATAGTAAGTGGACAATGTTGGACATGGGTTAGGTGAATGGATAATTTTATAACAAAGAGCAAAATGGGAAAAATGATTATTTAAGTTATAATAATAAAATGAAAGCATGAAAGTGGCCATACTTTCACCTTGTTCAGCCAAAAATTAAGAGAAGAAGAAGCCATTGAAGCTTCAAAGTATTCGGCGATTGCATGAGTGGATAGGTTAGTCTATTTTGCTCGGTTTTTTGATAATTTCTACGTTTCTGTGATCGTTGCTTCGTGATCTTCAAAACCCATGTCTGAATTTATAACTTTGTTGAAGATTATGAAATGTGCCATTGATGATTATATGAGATTCGTGATGTTTTATATGGATTATGAAAGATATATGTGAGAATATTAAGCTTTGTCTTTGAATTTTTATGAAATAGAGCTAATTGAGCTAAATTGTGAAAATGTGGTTTTGAAGGACTAAATTTTGAATTAAATATGTTATTTGAGCTTGTATGGAAGCCATGTATATTCGGCCAAACTATAGTCTTGATAAATTTTGCATATTTGTGATTTTGTGAAAAATGGACTAAATTGTCAAAGTGTGAAAATGTAAGGGCTATAATGTAAGGTGCCCTAAATATGTGTTCATGGATTATTTTGAATGAAATGAATTATTGAATGGTTGAATTTGAATTGGATAGATCAAGAACAAAGAAAATCGAATTTAGATCGAGGGAAGTCTAAAGTACTTGAATAGTTGACTCGGTTTGTCCGAAATCTGTACGAGGTAAGTCAAATTACAATTACATGTTAATTGAATAAATTCTGTGTATATAAATTGTAATCTGTATTAGACAGCCTTGAGATCCTGATGAATAGATTTTGAGTAAACTTTGATAATATGCTAGTATTTGAAAAGTTCTGTATGCCTTTAAAAGAACGTTGCTATTGATCTGAATTATCATGTAAGACCGTGTCTAGGACACAGCCATCAAATTGAAATTTACGTGTAAGACCATGTCCGGGACATCGACATCGTATCTGATTTTGTATAAGACCCTATCTGGGATAGAGGCATCGATACTGAATTACATGTAAGACCACGTCCGGGACGTTGGCATTACACCCATTTATGAGTATCTGTATCGTTTCTAAACCGTCTGATGACGAAGTACGAGAATGGAAAGGAATATACGAAATGTATAATCTATATAGGTATGTTTGTATCGTACTTAATTTCTAAATACGAAAGACTCTGTTTCTACGAAATAGCGAATGCGAAGTAGGTTCAAAATCATGGAAATGAATATGATATGAATACAAATAAACGAGCATGGTTAAGCTTATGAACTACTCTGAGAAATGGCTATGAATTCTTATTGTTGTTTTGTACTATATATACTTTAGTAATTAGATCCATTGAATTTGGCTTACTAAGCTCTTTGTAGCTTACTCTATGTGATTTCTGTCTGTTTTACAGTTATCGTAGCTACTAAACGCTCGGAGATAGTCGAGGATCGTCGCCGCACTATCGAACTCAATTTGGTACTTTTTGTAACAGCCCGATTTAGGGCCAAAACGGAATAGTGGTTTCGAAACCATAAATTCGAGATAGAGATAATAGTTTTATTATCATTTTAAGGTTTATGGCGCGATTTCATGGCTGTGTGAAAATTTTGTTTAGAAATTTTATCGATAGAGGGTCCAATTTGATATTTAGGAGTAAATTACAAAAGTTGTAAAATGTGTGTTCTAGTTCACAAAGGTACTAAGTAATTGTGAGTAATGGGTTTTTAAAGTGGAGGTCCTTGTATAGTAATTAGACCATTATATTAGTTTGGACAAAAATTCCTAAAGGAAGATAAAACATTATAGTTTTTAATGAAGGATAATTTAGTCATTTGGTAAATAAAATAATAAAATGGGAAAACAAAGCCAAATTTTGGTATCATCTTCATCAAGTTGGCCGAAACTATCATAGACACCATAGCTAGGGTTTTTTTCAAGCTTTCAAGCTCAATAGTAAGTGCATTCAAGCCCCGTTTTTAATGTTCTTTACATTTTTAAAATCCTCGTAGCTCGTTTACCTATTTCTACCATTATTTCGAGTTAGGGTTTATGTTTAAAAATTTACCCATGAATGATATGCATGTATTTTGATGTTTGATGGTAGAATATGAATGTTTGAGGTTAGGAGAACGATCTTTTCTAAGCGATTTTTAGCGAAAACGAGCAAAACGGTATAATCGGTAAAAATACCTAATGCTCATAAGTACATGTTAGAGTGAGAATTTGATGTTGTTATAGAAGAGAAAAATGTTCAGCATGTCATAAATAATAAGAATAAGGGCTGAAATTAAATTTCTGAGCCTATGGGCAAAATTGTAATTTTGTAAAAGTTAGGGGGCAAAAATGTAATTTTCACATAATGTGATTTTTGGATTGAAATAAATAGTATGAGTGTTAAATGAGCTAAATGTATTGTTATAGATCAAGAAAGGCATGGAATCGACCTCGAACGGGGGAAGGAAAAGGTTTTGGACTATCAATATTTTTGGGTATTTGAACTAAACATTTTGAATTATGGCATGTATAGTAGACTTAGTTATTTTGTTACATGTCATAATTGTGTAGGTTTTAAAATATTAAGTATAGTATTTGACCGATAATTTTGTACGAAGCCTTTGAAATTGGCTAATATTATTAAAGGCATATGTTATAATGATTCATGATCTAATTGTATGCCATATTTTTGTCTTGGTTTTATTTAATGGTCTGTACTATGATTCGGTAATACCTCGTACCCTGTTCCGACGACGGATATAGGTAAGTGGTGTTACATTTAGTGGTATCAGAGCTATGATTTAGTTGGTTCTCGGACTAATAAAGTGTGTGTAAAAGTCTAGCTATACTTGCCATAAATATACTGTGATAGTGTGGTGACTCCTGATTATTCTAAACTGTGTTTTGTTTTAATATAGTAATGGATCTTGACGGAACTACAGCTGATGATGCTGCTAGTAATGCGTCGGCTCCCGCACAAGGGACCGCGCCTGTAGAAAGTAGACTTGAGACATTGAGACAGGGAGATGAGGCTCGGGATGCCTTTCTCCAAATGATGAACAATTGGTATACTGAGTTTATTCGAGCAAACCCAAATGCTCAACCTCCTCCACCCCCTTTCATACCTCAAACGATTCCTGTAGCTGCTAAAGGCATAGATTTGGTAAGAATGAACAAGCCTCCGGTTGACAAGATTCGAAAACAAGGGGCCGAAGAGTTTAGAGCAAAGATCGATGATGATCCCGAGAAGACGGAGTTCTAGCTTGAAAATTCTATCCGTGTATTTGATGAGCTTTCATGTACACCTGAGGAGTGCTTAAAGTCTGCTGTATCACTTTTGAGAGATTCAGCCTACCATTGGTGGAAGACTTTGGTAGCAGTGGTGCCAAAAGAAAAGGTTACTTGGGATTTCTTCCAGGAAAAATTCAGAAAGAAATACATAAGTCAACGATTTATTGATCAAAAACGGAAGGAGTTCCTTGAATTGAAGCAGGGCAAGATGTCTGTGGCAGAGTATGAACGCGAATTTGTAAGACTCAGCAAGTATGCCCAGGAATGTGTGTCCACCGAAGCTATTATGTGCAAGAGATTTGAGGATGGGCTAAATGAGGGCATTAAAGTGCTTGTGGGAATTTTAGAGCTGAAAGAATTTGTAGTATTGGTTGATCGAGCTCTTAAAGCCGAAGAATTGAACAAAGAAAGAAGAAAGGCTACTATTGAGGCTCGAGATGCCAGAAAGAGGCTGATAAGCAAGTCATTTCAATCTCAATCAAAGAGGTCCAAAGAGACAAACCCTCGAATGACAGTCTCAGCTGGGGACTCACACAGAGATCGTGGTAAGGCATATTTGGGGTCTAAATCTCAAGCTACTTTAGTGGCAAGTGTGGGTAATGTGCGGCCTAGAAAGCCCGAATGTCAGCAATGTGGCAGACAACATTTTGGTGAGTGTTGGGGAAACGAGCGAGCTTGTTTCAGGTGTGGTTTTCGCGAGCATTTTATCAGAGACTGTCTGGAGAAAGTTAAAGAAGAAAAATTTTAGAGTGCTAGACAAAGTACTACCACTAGCAGAAGTAGACCGCCGAGAAATACTGGAGGTGAGCTAGCAGTAAAACTGTGATGAAAGATTCAGCAGCGAGATCAGAAGCTAGAGCGCCTACTGGAGCTTATGCCATACGTGCTCGAGAGGATGCATCATCTCCCGATGTCATTACTGGTACATTTTCTCTCTATGATACTATTGTTATTGCATTGATTGATCCCGGGTCTACTCATTCCTATATTTGTGTGAATTTAATATCTAATAAGAAGTTGCCTATTGAATGTACTGAGTTTACGATTAAAGTGTCGAACCCCTTAGGCCAATATGTGCTAGTTGATAAGGTTTGCAAGAATTGACCATTAATGATTCAAGGTCACTATTTTCCGGCTAATCTGATGCTGTTACCATTTGATGAGTTTGACGTTATCTTGGGAATGGACTAGTTGACATTGTATGATGCCAAGGTAAATTGTAAACAGAAAACACTAGAGTTGAAATGTGAAAATGGTGAAATTCTGTGGGTTGAAACAGATGAATCAAATAAATTGCCTATAGTGATTTCGTGCATGTCTGCTCAGAAATACATGAGGAAAGGGTGTGAAGCTTATCTTGCCTATGTAATGAATACTGAGATGTCTGAATTGAAGCTTGAATCAGTGCTGATAGTCTGTGAATTTCCAGATGTATTCCCAGAGGAATTGCCAGGGTTGCCTCCAGACAGAAAGATAGAGTTTGCCATTGATTTGTTCCCGGGGACTGTACCGATCTCGATTACTCCATATAGAATGGCTCCGACTGAATTAAAAGAATTGAAGGCTCAGTTGCAAGAGTTAACAGACAAAGGATTCGTGAGACCGAGTTTCTCTCCCTGGGGTGCTCCTGTATTGTTTGTAAAGAAGAAGGATGGCTCAATGACACTTTGCATTGATTACCGTCAACTCAATAAGGTGACTATAAAGAACAAGTACCCGTTACCGAGGATTGATGATTTATTCGATCAGTTAAAGGGGGCAACAGTATTTTCAAAGATCGATTTGAGGTCCCGTTACTACCAGTTGAGAGTTAAGGAGTCAGATGTGCCGAAAACTGTCTTTAGGACAAGGTATGGACATTATGAGTTTCTTGTGATGCCTTTTGGCTTAACAAATGCTCCAGCTATATTTATGGACTTGATGAATCGAATTTTTCGGCCATATTTGGATAAGTTTGTAGTAGTGTTCATAGATGACATTCTAATTTATTCTCAGGACGAGTCTGAGCATGCCGAACACTTGAGAACCATATTGCAGATCTTGAGAGAAAAGAACCTGTTTGCTAAGTTTAGTAAAAGTGAGTTCTGGCTTCGTGAAGTCAGATTCTTGGGGCATGTAGTCTCAGGTGATGGTATTTTGGTGGATCTGAGCAAAATTTCCGCGATCGTTGATTGGAAACCGTCAAAGAATGTATCCGAGGTTAGAAGCTTTTTAGGCTTAGCCGGGTATTATAGACGTTTTGTCGAGGGATTTTCGATGATTGCCTCTCCTATGACTAAGTTGCTGCAAAAGAATGTTAAGTTTGAATGGACTGATAAATGTCAGCAGAGTTTTGAAAAGCTAAAAGCATGATTGACTGAAGCACCAATTTTAGTACAGCCCGAGCCACGGAAGGAGTTCGTAATTTATAGTGATGCATCATTGACAGGCCTTGGATGTGTACTGATACAAGAGAGTAATGTGGTAGCTTATGCCTCGAGACAGTTAAAGCCGCATGAGAAGAACTATCCTACACATGATTTGGAATTGGCCGCTATTGCCTTTGCCTTGAAGATCTGGCGACATTATTTGTATGGTGAAAAATGTCAAATTTTTACTGATCACAAAAGTTTGAAGTATTTGATGAATAAAAAAGATTTGAATCTGCGACAGCAGAGATGGCTTGAATTATTGAAGGATTATGAGCTAGTGATTGATTATCATCCAGGAAAAGCAAATGTAGTTGCTGACGCCTTGAGCAGGAAATCTCTTTTTACTTTGAGAGCCATGAATACGGGGTTAGCATTGTCAGATGATGGGTCTATCTTAGTAGAGATGAGGGCTAAACCGTTATTTCTCCAACTAATTTGTGATGCTCAAAAGAACGATAGTGAGTTGCGAACCAAGAGAACTCAGTCCGAATCAGGTTACGACTCAGATTTTCGAGTTGGACCAGATGACTGTTTGATGTTTCGAGATAGGATATGTGTACCGAAAAATGATGAATTGATTCAGAAAATATTACATGAGGTGCATAGTGGCTGTTTGTCAGTTCACCCTGGTAGCACAAAAATGTATAATGATTTAAAGAAATTATATTGGTGGCCAGGCATGAAAAGGGACATTTCTGAATTTGTAACCAAGTGTTTGATCTATCAACAAGTAAAAGCTGAGCATCAAGTGCCTTCAGGATTACTCCAACCGGTAATGGTGCCTGAGTGGAAATGGGATAGGATTACCATGGATTTTGTAACTGGTTTGCCTCTGACTCCTAGAAAGAAGGATGCTGTCTAGGTAGTGGTTGATAGGTTAACAAAGTCGGCTCACTTTATACCAGTACGTACCGATTACTCACTTGATAAATTAGTTGAATTATATATTGTTGAAATTGTGAGGTTGCACGGGGTACCTATGTCTATAATATCAAATAGAGATCCGAGGTTTACCTCGAGATTCTGGAAAAAGTTACAAGAAGCTTTGGGCACAAAATTGAACTTTAGTATCGCATTTCATCCACAAATAGATGGTTAGTTAGAAAGAGTAATCCAAGTACTCGAAGATATGCTTAGATGCTGTGTTTTGGAATTTGAAGGCAGTTGGGAGAAATATCTACCTTTGGTTGAATTTGCCTACAATAACAATTTTCAGTCGAGTATACAAATGGCACCATACGAAGCCTTGTATGGTCGCAAGTGTCGGACTCCTTTATATTGGACCGAACTTAGTGAGAAACAGGTTCACGGAGTTGATCTAGTTAAAGAAACTAAAGAGAAAGTAAAAGTAATTCGGGATTGTGACAGCCCAAAATTGACCCTAGTCGGGAAGTGGTTTCGGGACCACAAAACCGAGTCATAAAAATAATTGATTTCCATATTCTATGCTTATTATGTGTGTACATGAGTATGTGGAAGTTTCATTCTCCAATTTTGCCAATTGCATGAGAAATTATTAAATAGGGATTGATATGAGACATGGTGAAAATATGATAGGCTAATTTAAAATGGTCTATTAATGCATGTTGTGAAAATGATGGGTTTGCATGTCAAATTACCCAAATTTGAGCTAGTGGTTGGCCATGCTATGGGTGGAAACATGTTGGGAACATGTTGGCCTAGTGAGGTATGTAGGAAAAAAATAAAATAAGGGGCATGGGCATAAAATAATGAAAAGGAGTATGATGAATACAAAAAAAAATGTGTGTAGTTGTTTCCCCCCCCATTGCCGTGAGCTAAAGAAAAGAAAGGAGAAAATTTTTGTTCATCCTTTCTCATCTTCATTTGGCCGAAACTAGAAAGAAAAAAACAAAGAAAAAAAAATGCTCATCCTTTGGTTCATCCTTGGCCAAAATTTAAGGAGGAAGGAAAAAGAAAGGTTGAAGAGGTTCGGCCATGCATGTAGCTAGGCTAAGGTATGTTTGATGATGTTCATGAGATGCATGCATGTTTTAGTTGTTAGCTTGAGTTCTACCTAGCCATGGTCTAAATCTTGCTATGTGATGGAAATGACACTCGGCCATGGATGCATCATTCTTGGTTGATGTTTGATGTTGTGGTGATGAGGCATGAGGATGAGTTAAGATTCGGCCTAGGTGGAGTTTGTGTTAATGCCATTGCATGCTAAATATGAAGCTTGTTAATGATGCATGTGATGGTGGCTTGATGATTCTTGAACCTCCTTTTTAGCATTTTTGAGTGAGCACATATGTGCATTGGTTGCTAAATGGAGAAGAATCGGCTAGCAAGTTGTGTGCTAAGGCCGAATATAACTTTTGCATGTTAATGAGCAATGCATGTGTTAAATTGATGGAAAGGGAGAGGATGCTTTACTAGTGTGTATATGTGTGTATTAGCCAAGTTTTGAACTTGAAACAAAAGGGTGTTTAGTCAATACAAGTGACCATACTTGTAGAATGTATTAAGTGTTGAAATCGGCCCCAAAATAGACATGCATATTCGGCCAAGGGGGAAAAAAATTAGCTAAAATGTTGAGTTTGATTCATGATTCCGTACATATGTGACTTTAATGTCTAATGTATAAATATGGGCTAAGTGCCTTGTGTTCCTCTTTTCGATGCTCAAATGATTAAATCAATTTATTTGTTTAATTAAGCTCAAGAGCAAAGGGGAACTAAATCCGATAAAGGGAAGGAAAAAGTGGTCGAATAGCTATCGGAATCGTTCGACAACACCCGAGGTAAGTTCTTGAGTAAGAGAGCTTAAATTATGATGTGATTAGATCATGTTTTAAGCAAATTAAAATCATGCTCTTTGTGTGGCTATTGAGCCGAATTTGCAAGAATGATAAATGTCTTGTGTTTGAGTTTTGCTAACGAAAATGAAATACGAATGGGCCATGATTTATTGTTAAATGTGCATGGTTATTTGAATGATGTCCGGGTTAAGTCCCGAAGGCTTGTGCTAAGTGACAATATCCGGACTAAGATCCGAAGGCATTTGTGCGAGATACTAATTTCGGGCTAAGCCCGAAGGCATTTGTGCGAGATACTAATTCCGGGCTAAGCCCGAAGGCATTTGTGAGAGATACTAATTCCGGGCTAAGCCCGAAGGCATTTGTGCGAGTTACTAAATCCGGGTTAAGTCCGAAGGCATTTGTGCGAATTACTATAACCGGGCTATGTCCCGAAGGCATTTGAACGAGGAGCTATATCCGGTTAAATTCCGAAGGTACGTGATTTGGGAATGAATGAACTTGCTGTAAAATTCCAGTTAATACTCTCGAAACATCCCAACATTGAGGTATGTTTCGTATGTGCTTGAATTTAGTTGAGCCCTTACAAATAAGTATTCGCTCAGTTGATAAATGAGCTACCGGCCTTTGGCTGAGTTGATCTTTGTGTATGTACATAAGGGTTGATAATGTGAAGCAAGTACGATATCGTAAATTTGTGCATATGAAATTATCCGTTTAGCTATATGAATGCTATACTTTTGTTGTGCTGGAATTACTTGCTCAAACTTACTAAGCATAAATTGCTTACTCCGTTTCATTGCTCCTCTGTTTATAGATTTGGTTCTCCAGCTGTCGGACTCGGGATCTTGAAGTCAAAGTCGCCCACACTATCAAAGCCCCCCCTTTTGGTACAATTTTGGTTGAACTTCGAAATGGCATGTATAGGACTACCCGTTTGTTGTGGGTCGTGGACCTTTGGACTTGTATAAATTTTGGATAGCCATGCGAAAATGGCTTATATGTGTTTGAGTATAATGTTATAATCATTTGGTGTGGATATGCTTGACAAGGATTGGCCACGGGGATGGTTAATCACTTTCATAAATTGTGCTATTTATGCAAAAGGGCTAGTTGAATCATGGAAACCATGAAATAGGTAAAGTCTACCTTAAAGGCAGATGCTGACAGCAGCAGTGATGTAGATTTGGAAAATCACTAAAAATAGTAGGAATGTAATTAAATAGTGAATAAATTATGTAAACAAACCTTGATGAATCTACTTTCATAGGAAAGTAACAAAACAATCATACGGACAGTATGTTAAGAGATATTCAGGTTCT